>NC_132863.1:32741818-33044848 GCF_048164855.1 Canis lupus baileyi
TCTCTCCCCTGGATGTATGTGTGGGCAGTGACTCTGGGAGCATGTAGGTGCACTTGTGTGTGTCTGGCCATGAGACTATCCATTAGTGGCTGTGTGTGTGCGTCTATGAGTGAGTGAGTGAGAGAGAGAGAGAGAGAGAGAGAGAGAGATTTATCTGTTCTAAACTGCTGCTTCCAGTACATTAGTGGTTTTCTCACCACAAAGCTCAGAGCAGAGGATATAATGTGTCGTAATGATGCTGCAGTGGCCAACAAGTTGGAAATCACAAAATTCTCCCAGATGAGGTTGCTTATCACGGGGATGATAACTAACAGAGGACAGCTCAACTGCTGTGGGGATCTCTGCACAGAAGGCACCCTGCCTCCTTCCTCTTTTCCTGTTCCTCCTCCCTTCCTTCCGAACAAGTGCTGAATCCCTCCACAGGCCTGACATGTTAATATATACGCTATCTCATTCAATCCACTAAAGAACCCTTCATTGTACCTATTTCCTTCTTCATTTTACAAATGAGAGAACTGACTTAAAATGATGACAGGATACATCAAACATTACACAGCTAGTGAGAGGAAGATTCTCATAATGCGCTTTTAACCCCTAAAGCAGAAAACTTGAGCTTGGAGTCAGAGGACCTAGGGAGAATTATGGGAACCTCAGTTTATCAATAATATGCCCTGCTCTAGAACAGAAGACATGTTGCTCTCCAACACAAGGAGATACTACATAGATAAATGAAAGGCAATACACTTACCACAGAGCTGGGACAAAAGAAATGCCCTCCATATCCTACCAAAGAGCAGGGCCAGCAGTGCTACTGTTCCTCTCCTGGATTACTTTTCCTGCTCCTTAGACTTGCACCTATAGCCCTATCCTATAATCCATCTGCGTCGGGCCCTAGATAGGGGTTTCTTTTTTTTTTTTTTTTAATTTTTTTATTTTTTATGATAGTCACAGAGAGAGAGAGAGAGAGAGGCAGAGACATAGGCAGAGGGAGAAGCAGGCTCCAAGCACCGGGAGCCCGACGTGGGATTCGATCCGGGGTCTCCAGGATCGCGCCCTGGGCCAAAGGCAGGCGCCAAACCACTGTGCCACCCAGGGATCCCTAGATAGGGGTTTCTAATTGGAGCTCTGACGCCTCACTGGGGAAACCCATGGCCTTACAGACACAGTTACTTTATACTTAGTTATATGGTGGGGAGGGCAGTCTTGAGATTAGGCATCCAGGTTCTGGTCACAGCTTTTCCAATGATTTGCTGAGTGCTCTTGCATTTCAGTATCCATCTCTAGACCTCAGTTTTACTACCTACATCAAGGTTCAGCAAACTATGGCCTGGAGGTCAAATCTGGCCCACAACTTGTTTTTATACATAAAGTTTTATTGGAACACAGCTGCATTTACATATTATCTATGGCTGCCTGCATGCTCCATCTGAAAGGACTGTATCACAGACACTGAACTGAAGGATGTCTCAGAAGCTCCCAGCCACTAGCCTTGCCAGCTTCAGGTCCATTTTCTGCCTCAGACCCTAAAGAAATTTCTCTAAAATGCAGATCTGACTATGTCGCTTTCTTACTTAAAACCTTTCAACAGTAGGCTTGGAGATAACCACAAAAAGGCAGAAAGGATTTATAGGGGTGATGAAAATGTTCTAAAACTGCTTTATGGTGATGACTGCACAACTTAGATTTACTCAAAATTACTGATAACATAATTAAACGGGTAAATGCTAGGATATATAAATTGTACCTAAATATATAAAGTTGTTTTAACAAAAAGAAAAGCTTTCTAGGGTCCCAGGCCAAGTGGGCACAGAGCTGTGCTCCTCCAGGCATGCTCCACAGACTGCCAGAAGCCTGTGCCCTGGGTGTTCTCAGCACACAGTGGCGTAAGTAGGTGGAGTGGGAGAAGTGTTTGCAGCAATGTGGCACTGCTGTGACATTTTTACTACAGTCATGAAAGTACTGGTCCACAATGAGTTGAAAGGGAAAAACTGTTCTTTCGCAACAGTTGGAGTAGCAGTGCTGCAGACGAGGGATTCCCCTGAATCTCCTTGGCCTGGCATTCGAAGCCAGCCATGACCAATTTGCCTCTGCAAGCTTAACTCCCTGCATTATCCCCTTTGTGACCTACCCTTAAACAAGTGAGAGTTTCCAAACTCTGCAAAACTCACTCCCTTCCTCCTGCAGTCAACGGCATGTACCATCCCTGACAAAATCAAATGCCTTTTTCCTTCCTTTTTCAGTAATTATTTATTCATACTTCAAGACTTCACCTGGCTGCCACCTCTGCCTGGAAGCTTTCCCAATGGCTTTCCCCCAAACACCCTTTTCCCCAGAGGTGATCTTTTGACTAGTTATCCCAGCTCTCAGAACCTCAAATTTCTTGTCTGTAAAATAAGGATAATAATAGTATGTCCCTCAACAAATCGTTGTAAGCAATCACTTTATAAAAGGCTCCAATGTCTCTGTTCCCCCCGGCATCCCGGAGAGCCCACTATGTCCCACTCTACAGTAACTGCTTAATGATCATTGGTCTCCACGTCCCAAGCAGGACCTCCAGGGAGGCAGGTGCCCTGCTAGATCACCTCTGTACCAGCAGGGCCACACTAGGAGAAGCTCAGGAAACATGAGGTGCACAATAAATGAGTAAGTGAAGTCCTTTCTTAACCTAACAAGTCTAGGGAAGGCAAGAGGTACAAAGATTTAGGATTACTTTTCAAAAAACAATGAAACCATAGCATGCCATACCTGGTAGAAATGTGGCCAGAAGGTGCTGATGGCAAGCTCTGCCTTCACCCAGCCCTCGGTGACGACCCCAGACACGTTCCAGACAGGGTTCCCCTGGGGCCCGCCGTTCACCTTTACATAGACATTCAAGGCTCCTGGGCTGGACCTGTCACGGCTGGAGAAGTAGTAATGGAAATCGATACAGTGGGTGTCATTCTCCTTCAGGGTTGGCAGGAGAAGGTGGGCTTTCTGGCCAGAGGCCCTCCCAGAGCTGTTCACCATCATGAAGGATCCTGGAGACCCACAGAGGGGATGGGAAGTAGAGACAAAGAAAGAGAAAGAAAATCCTCCTGATCATCAGTCATACCCAAAACATGGTGGTCAGAAACCAAGTCACTCTAGGAGGGCCTGACTGATCCTGAGGAAGCCACAGCCCCTCTTTCTTCTTCTATAATTGGGACTTTTATAACTGCTCAGCAAGGCAGTTTAAAAATTAAGAGATGGGGGCATCTGGGTAGCTCAGTCAGTTAAGCAAGCAACTCTTGATTTAGACCCAAGTCATGATCTCAGGGTTCTGGGATCGAGCCCCACATCAGGCTCCAAGCTCAGCACACAGTCTCCTGAGAATTCTCTCTTTCTCTCCCCCTCCCACTCTCCCCACATGTGCTTTCTCTCTCCCTTTAAAATAAATAAAACCTTTTTTAAAAAGTAATAATAAAAATTAAGAGACCATAACACGTATGAATATTTCTACAAAGTAGACAGTCTATAAACATTTACAGAAAAAACATTATATCTAGCAGGTCCTAAAGGAAACATGGAACAAAACCCCAGGAATACAGTCAAATGCAACTTCCAAGAGTAAAATGTGACATACAAACCTTCGGCAAGCTCAGGCTATCTCAATGGAAGCAGCAGCTCTACAATATAGGAAGTGTCATTCGAACACGATCACAAGGACTCCAGCATTCAGTACAAGGAATAATTGCAAACTATCCCTTAACACTGTATTCAGCACAGGGAATGATTCTATATATCATAGGAGGGCATATAAAAAGTAGTATAAACTCTGAAGAAATGTGAGAACCAACCAGAAGATACTCAGCCTGGAATGGAGGGTAATACTTGCTAGGTGTCTTTTTAATATACTATTCAATTTCATCTTCAGAATGACCCTGGTAAGTAGAGGATTTTCGTTTTATTTAAAGACTGAGTAACTTGCCCTGGGCCACACAGTCAGGAAGGGATGGAGGAAACCTAGATTCTCTCCCACTCGGCATTTACACTATTATTCTGCAGAAAATGTCACTACTGTTTTTCAAGCACTAAGCAGGCTGCCAGCCCATAGAGAGGAAGTGAGCATCTTTGGAGTTGCTTTGACAGATTAAATGGTTGTTTCTAGTTCTTCTAGTTCTCCCTGGATCCATGTCCTGGGCCTCCCCGAAGAAGCAGAGGGTGTGTCCCCATCCCTTGACTTTGGGCTGCACTTGCTTTGGTCAACAAGATGTCAACGGAATGAATCAAGCAGAGGCTTGAAATGTGCTTGCCTAGGAGGGCTTGCCTTCTTGTGCTACCACCACCTTTCATGAGAAGAATGTGCCCCGCTGCCCCTTTCAGCTTGGGATCGAGAACAGACATGTGTGGTGGAGAATGGAGCTCAGCCAGGGCTGAAGAACCAAGCCATCCCCACTGGGCAGCTAGGAGCACAGCCGTGCGGTCAATAAGCCCAACTCAGATCTGCCAGTCCACAATCGATGCTCAGACTCAGGAGTATGAGAACAAATGCTCACTGCTGTTTGCCCCTGAGTTCCCTCTCCATTTGCTGGGCGGCACGACTGTGGCAACTGCTAATTGATAAAGGTGTCTGAGCGGCAGACCTATGAAAAAAACCACAGGAGGCTTATTTCCATTCAAAGGGCCTTCTAACAATGGCCCCGAGACAGAGGGAGTTCCCTGCCACTGCAGGTGGCTAAACAGAGGCTGGACAATGGGAAAGAAATCTAAGGAAATCCCGCGACCAACTGTGAGGGTTGAACTTGTGACTTAAAGCCCTATGATGCTATGAACTGAACTGCATCATAAAACACAGTGGATAAACTCAGGGGATCTGCGATGAACATTCCCACCTCGAAAAACACTACTGCATTGAAATCTTACTTTAACCACTAAAATCTTACATTCAGGATGAAACCTTAAGACTGCTTATCCTCAATCAAGATGAGCCACTTCGAGAAGCAGCCTCATTTATTCACCCTAACACCCAGAAGACTAAAGCTAGTAAATGCCAGGCAATCTGTTGCATGTTGGGATTCTAGAGGGTACCAAGCACTCGTAGCCAATCCTCCCTGGGTTCTGAATGAATTTAAAAATTGACACAGGAGGGCGGGGGGCACCTGGGTGGCTGAGTTGGGTAAGCATCTGGCTCTTGATTTTGGCTCAGGTCGTGATCTCTGGGTTCTGAGATCAAGCCTGGTGTCGGGATCTATGCTCAGTGTGGAGTCTGCTTCAGATTCTCTCTCTCAAACAAATAAATCTTAGGGAAAAAAAGACATAAGAGAGAGACAGAAGGGGGAGAGGAGGTGAGGGGAGGGGAGTTCAAAACTCTCTATTTTATTATTCACAGAACTGGATTAGGAAAGTAACTTGGACTTGAAGCCAAATGAGGCTTCCTGCCTTTTCTTCTCCGTACTAGCACACACAGCAGCTGGCTGGTCATGGACTTTGTCCTGCCGACTCTACCCAGATCCCTACGGTCAGAGAGATCCTCGAGGGATGGCCACACAGGGCCCCTGGATAGGCTCACCCTCAAAATGAGCCAATAAGAAGCAAGCACTAGGCTCCCAGTCATTCACCATCCCACCAATCAGAAAACCATCTGCCTCCTAAGACAAGGGCCACTGAAAGCAGTGCAAAGGCACATCTCCCCTCACACCTCCATGTTTCCAAGAGTTTCCTTGTTTACTGCCTGGCAGTAACATAGGGTAAGTAGAGAGATGTCCCTTGTCAGATGTAATCTCTGTAATTATCACAACCTGCCCAGTGAGGCAGCAAGGAGGGAATCTCTGCGTGAGAGAGCACAGAAAGAAGACTGAGCTAGCATCCATGCTTGTATGTGTTCATCTGCATCCTACAGGGTTCCAGAAGGTTTCCTGGGGACAGATGAGTGAGATCCCACAAGCCCCATGAAGCTTGGGTGACTGCCCCTTCCACAGAGGTATGGCACAGCTATGGGTAGAGAAGGCAGCCTGAAAAGCGAGCAGTGCCTGGCTCTCTTCACTCCGAATCCCACCATGCCCCGTGGACATTGCAGCTCCTGCCCTCCTGGCAATCCACCCAGGCTGCCTAGAATCTGCAGCACCGAGAGTCAGGAGGGTTTCTCTTCCACCAGCTCAGGCTCCTACTTCTTTTCATCCCAGTTCCAATGGTGAAGCAAGCTCATGGAGGAGGCAAAACCACAAAACCTTTATCCACTCCCAAGAGTCTAGGGCTACCTTTTATCTTGCTGCCCTGATGACTGTTGGTAGAGGATGCTTCAACTCCCCGAAGACAGAGCTGGTGAAAGTGCTTGGCCCTCCATCTACCCTCCATTTGGAGAAATTGCTGGTTGATGGACAGATCTGTCCTCTTGGTTCTGGGCACACAGCTGGAACACATTCCCCAGCCTCCTTTTAGAGGTTGGTGGGTCATGCAACTGGGTTCTTTCTAGTCAATGGGGCCTGAGTATGAAACTTTCAGGCTTGGTTTATAAAAGCTACCTCCCCTCACCCCAACCCCCATCGCTCTTGCTCCACTATCTTGTTTCTCAAAGGATGGTCTCTGAACAGGGAATCAGCACCACCTGGGAGTTTGAAAGAAACGCGGCATCTCAGGCCCCACCGCAGGTCTACTAAATCCAAATTTGCAATTTATCAAGATCCCCTGGTGATTCATATGCACATTAAGGTTTGAGAATCACTGCTCCATTGTCTTTCTCATCCACCAGCTAGCTGAAAGCATAGGCTTCCCAGAGAAATAGAACCCAATAAAAGGAGTCTGGTTCCCTGAATGACCATGACCATGAGGAAAGGCCACCCACCCATTAGGAACACTCATTTTGGCTTTAAGGAAACAAGGAATACATGGTTATTGGGCTATTAAGCCATTGAAATTGTGAACTTCATTTCCACAGCTAGCACTATTGTTTTGGCACCCCTATAGAGCCCTCACTTCCTCCAAGTCCCATTATTTAAGGGGATACGATGAAAAAACAATAGTTAACTAGGCAAAGCTGCAAGACACACCAAATAGGAACATCAGTAAGAGCAGTGTCCTACTGCAAACAAAAACAGAAAGAAAGAGAAAGAGAAAGAAAGAAAAGGCACTCTGAGCATGAATTCTTGAAAAAGCAAGAAATATCTTGGATCTTCATTAAGATCACCTGTCTTTGGTGGGCCAGAGCTGGGTGGGGTCAAGGTCACAATACCACTATCACCCTGGCCCCTCATGTCTATCTAGGTGACTTGCTATGCACGCCCCAACCTTTAGACTAGACAGAAAGGTATGTGTTTTGCTGTAAGGCTCAGTGAGATAGACAAGATTAAAAGAAAAAAAAAAAAAAAAACCCCTAGAAGACAAAAAATGATGACTGCCCACCCCACCACTCCCAGCACAGCCTACCCACAAAGGCAGGAAGGGCACAGGCCAGAAAGATACAGCAGGAGGGAGTCCTGCTCAGGAATGTGTTGGTAAAACTGGAGGAATGAGCAGCGCTGCTCTAGGAGTCTATGTGACAGGTGACAGGGTGAAAAGTCAGGATCAGCAGGTGGCACACCCAGCAGGAAGGAAGAGAAGACCCTGGGGAGACACCCACAGCAGCAGCTGTGCTGAGACTCTCCTATGGCTTGTGATAGTGGGCTTTCCGGACGAGTCCAGAAAGGGCTCCTCTGGACATGAAAAACAGCCAGAGCAACTGATCCTATTACTCAAACTAGGGAGAGCCTTCTAAGGGCAGACAGAGGCCTGACAGTCAAGCAGGTAGAAAGGCTCAGGGGACACAAGATTTAGATCCTGGTTTAGTGTTTTATGGCTGCTGTAACTAATTACCATAAACTCAGTGGCTTAATAGAACGCAAATTTATTCTTTTATGGTTCTGGAGATCAGAAGCCTAAAATCAAGGTGTTAGTAGGGTTTCTTTCATTCTAGAGGCTTCGAAAGATAATCTGCTTCCTTGTCTCATCCAGCTTTAGAGGCTTCTAAACACAGGAGCCACATTCCCTGGCTCCTGGCCCCTTCCCCCATCTAGAAAGGGTATCACTCCAACCTCAAGCTCTACTGTCACCTCTCCTGTTTCTGATTCTGACCCTCCTGTCTCCCTCTTATAAGGACTTACACACTGCATCCACCCAGCCAATCAGAATAATCTCCTTGTTGCAATATCCTTAATTTAACCACACCTGCAAACCCCTTTTGCCATATAAGGTAACATATGTACAGATTCCAGGAATGAGAACATGGTCATCTTTGGAGGACCACTATTCTGTTTCCAGACATTACATTGACATGAACACATATGTATTCCCAAGCCAGTGAACCAGAGATACAAGGATGACAGACTCATTCAAGGCCAGCTTGGGGTACACCATCTAAGGGTCAGGGACACTGGGGGAATCTGAGAACTATTATGTGAGTGTGGAAGATTCCTTGAATCATCAGATCCTCTCATCACCAAAGTCTCAGAAGGAGAGCATGAGGTAAAAAGTAAAAAGTGGGACCATATCATTTGACTCTCAATCTATACAAAGAGAGAGACAGAGAGAGAGACAGAGAAAGGTTGGGGACTATATAACCAGGGAAGGTCTACCCTTCAGCAGTAGAAACTCAGCAGGTCTACTGGCCAGCATGAGCATCATGGTCACACACTGCTCCTCAGACACCACCATGTGGTTACCACCGCCCCCCCCCCACCCAATCCAGGTTAATCTGACTGATGATCTGTAGGAACTGTCCCTGTGGTTTGGCCACCCAATATGCAAACTCCCTCCCTATATTCAGGGAACCAGTTTGAAGCAGAGCCTCCTTTCCTCTCCAGAAACAGAGAAGGCCAGATGCCCCCTTCCAGCCTGCTCTGCGGGCTAAGACTCAGGCATACATTCTGGGTTCCACCAAGCAGGTGTACCTGACTCCAATTTCTGAACCAGAAACAAGTGACTAAATGAGCCCTGGCTCAGTGGACCAGACTGAGAGAGTTCACTATGTTACAGGGAGGGTGGCAGCAGTGGACAATGATGCCTCTGAGCGGCACAGGCAGCAAAATCACAGCAGACCAAACAGGATCCCATCTCATATACCCCAAAGGACAGCTCTGGAGTAGAGCACAGACATAATTACATGGCATGGAGAAGGGTGATGAACTCGGCCAGGCGGGTCAGGGCATCTTCCAGGCTACACAGATGTGTGAAGCATGTGAGGATGTGACACTTTACAGAGGGAGTGAGCACATCATGAACCCTGACAGTGGAGTCTGGCTAGCTTTACACCTCACATGCACCTGCATGAGCTCGGGCTCCTAACAGTCCTCCCCATGGCTTGCTGAAAGCCCTCAAGGGACATGCTCCCTGCCAGCTGAATGGACAATGCCAGTGCCCCTGTCCTCATTCCACTTCCAAGCACAGACCTCTTGAGTGGCCCTCGCTGTCACCTGTGGTTTCTCAGGGATGAGCAGATCCTTGCCAGTCTCTCTGCTGAGGCACACACTTGGGGACACTCAATACAACTGCTTTGGCCCTGAAGTCAATAAGGTTCAAGAGAGAACTCTTTCTGCAAACATACATGGCTTTTTTCCCTCCTTTCTCCATCAAGGTGCAGGCTCACCCAGCACCACTGCCCCCCTATATTGCACTTGGCATCATCCTCTGGGACAGATTTTCTCCTCCACTGTGGCCTTGAAGCCACTCCTTGCAAGAGGCCCCCTGCAGTCTGTAGGACATACCTGAGTAGTCTCATATCCTAATGGCATGGGGCTCAGTTCTCTCCCTTCTAGCACCCCATCCCGGGAATATCCTCAGGGATGTGTTAGTGTAGATCACTGGATGTGAAGAGATCCTAGAAGGTATGTGGTTTAAATTCCCCCCATCAAGGTCATGTGAGCCTCTCCTCTTTCCCTGTCGGGATTCCTTTCATGGATGTGTGCCCGGTGGTAATTTGGGACAGCATTTCAAACAGAGGGAACAGCATGTGCAAAGACCCACACACTGGCAGCCAGAACATGCAGCAAGACAAGCACAGTATCTTGCAGGAGAGTGGGATCCACAGCTCCCTCCATATCCATCTTACGGAGGTCTGGCCACATCCTCCGCAAAAGGAAGGAAGCCGTATCTGAGTGGAGCCCAGCGCTGCTGTTTCAGAGATTGTTAAGGCTTGAGAGCCCTCATCCACAAGCAGCTTGGTGGGGCCCTCTTTGATCAACAGGTTGGCTTAATTAATACCATCCCGGGGCTGTCAGTTTCCCAGAGATCAAAAATAAGCCAGTCATTATGCCAAGATCAGTCAGAAACAAGAAAGAGGAAGACCGTAAATATGTTCTTTTCCCTTCTCCTTTTTCCCCCCCAAAAATCCACTGACGTGATAAGGAACATAAAACAGCATCAGTATCCTCATAGTTATTATACATAGTGCCGAAAACTGTGGAATTAAAACAGGAAGTACTCTCTGGCTGGCCATAAATTTTGTATTTTTCCCCTCCGTGCATAATAATGCCTTGATACGCGCCCCGTTATTGATGTGTCTGCAACACAGATCCCCTTTTTGGAGGCAAACCGCTTCTCCATAGCAGATGGCGGCTATTGTGTTTACACATGAGCACCTCAGGATTGCATTTCCTCACGTCGGCAGTAAAAAGAAAGCCCTAATTGAGTTTTTAATGGCTTTGCACATTGTTCATTAAGATTACATGAGTGTGCTCAGGCGACTGGCAGCTGAGGGCCTGGAGCTCCAAGCGCTCAGAGTTGTCCCTGCAGACAGGTGGCCCCGCCAGCTTCCAGTGTCAGCACCTATGTGAAGGGAGTGGATGGCAGCAGGGACCCACACGCTGCCCGGAGCCAAGGCAGCTGTGATGGCACGGAGCAAGGGCTGGATCTGCAGTCAGGAGAGCTGGCTTTCAGTACCACTCCTGTTGTTTTCTTAGTCGTGTGACTTTGAGCAAGTCAAGAAAACTCACTGGGCCTCAATGTTCTCATCTAGAAAATGGGGTAATGAAAGCTACACATTGAACTTTTCTGTTGTCACTAAATCTTAAGTGAAAAACTGGACATGACATTAAACGGTGATGTTAAATAATGAATGGCCAGTAGCAGATGTCACTGTGCCTGATGCAATTTACACTGAATGTTACTACTAAACTTGAGAACTCAGTGTATGCCAGGCATTGATCTAAGCATCTGTTAGCATCCCCGGGAGGTGGTGCCATGCTATCACTGTTTTAAAGCCAGAAACACTGAGGAAGAGAAAGACTTCCACCTACACAGCACTCATCCACTCCATGGTAGGCAGAGTAACAGCCTCCCAAAGATGTCCACACTCTGGTCTCCAGAACCTGTGAAAACAGTACCTTAACATGACAAAGGGGAATTAAAGTGGCAGGTGAAAGTAAGGTTGCCTAGCAGATGACCCTATGATGGAGGTGGCTTATTCTGAACAAGAGAGACAGAAGAGGCAGAATCAGAGAGGGATTTGAAGATGCTATACTGCTGGCATGAAGATGAAGGGAGGAGCCATGAGCCAAGCAATGCAGGAGGAATTTTTCAGAAAAGGCAAGAATACAGACCATCCCCTAGGGCCTTCCAGGAAGAAGTACAGACCCGTGGACACCTTGATTTTTGTCCAGTGCAACCCATTTAGGATTTTGGACTGCCTGAACGATACAATAATAATAAAAAAAAATCTGTGTTAGCCACTGAAGTTGCCATGATTTGTTATAGCAACAACAGGAAACTAATACATGCTACAGATTTCCCAGCTTCTGGGTTTTGCTCAGATGGGGCTATTCCTGAAATCCACACAGCCCAGCTCAGCCATGATCCTTCACCAAACTATTTAAATGCCACTTATGCTTGGTGGCTTTCACTAATGCCCAGAGGATACTTATTCCCACACTGCTGACTCTATATGTAGCTCTATTATATCTATTCTGGACAAGGCTACTTTTAGAAGACCAGAATGCTGACGTTTGGCTATCTGGTCACAATCTAAAGAGCAGGAGACACCAACCCATCCAAAGACACAATGCACTCTAAAGAAAATGCAGGTGGAAGGGAAGCACATTTCTATCAACGCTATCCAAGAATACTGTCATTAAGCCATTTGTAAACACGACAGTTTAAAATAGCCAGAAGAACAAACATATTATTCAACATCGTCCATATTATCAATGAAAGCAACCCAATTATCATGTGTCAAAAAAAAGAAAGAAATTTGCTTCTTTTCTAATACACCAGAAAATAGGGAGGAGGGATTAATTACAGCTTAATAGATACATAATATCTATTTAAAACAAGAAATACCTCCTGAAGTTTCAAATGAATCGAGCATTGTGAACATTTTGTCAAAGTCAATCTGTGTGAACCAGTAATAACTATTTCTGTAATCATTCATTCAGACCAGTAAGTTGGGGTTTACACATTTCATATGCAAATTTGTTAAGGCAATTTTCCAAGAAACAGCTATCTGATAACCCATGTAGGTATGGATGATGTGGTTTAAAAATGGAATTAAACCCAGGCAATTGGATGTGAAGGTGCTGCTGGAAAAGGGTCTACCATGGACGTGTCTCCCCAGAGACTGGGCACATGGGCTGCCTGCAGTCCTTCCCCATTCCTGAGAAAAGGATGAAAATGGAGAAGAAGGAGAGAGAAAGAGTAGCAAAGGAGGGAGAGGAGGGGGGAAAGAAGAAGAAAGCAGAGGAGGACACAGCAGAGAAGATGAGGGAGGAGGAGTGAGGGAGGGTGACAGGGAGAGAGGGAGAGAGTGAATCAGGGAAATACAAGTGAGGAAAAGAATACTGAGCAGCGAGAAAGGGGACGATAGGAGAAAGATGGCAACAAAGCAATAATATGGAAGCCGTGTGCCACCCCTTCGTTACCTCTCATCCCTTTCACTCCCCAAACAGAAACAAAAGCCTTATACCCAAGGCTTCTAGACCTTACCATGATCTTGTGATGAGAACACACCCACATAAAACCCTTTGGGGCACCCCAAGACCTAGGCTATCCGATTTACCACCTCATAGCTCACCTCCTCCAGCATCTCAGCAGAGCTCAGCATCCCAGCAGGAAAAATAAACATTATCATCAAGAAGACAATGGAACCTGATGTGTGACCCAATGAGAACTCTGCTACATGAATGTGGGTGAGACTTAAGGCTTGTTCCAATTGGTCTTCACTGTGGGAAATTATCACAATGCTTTGGGCAAGGTCAAGATAGAACTGAAGGGCAGATAATGCACCTCTCCCTTCAGACTCCCACCCCTCTCCTGTGTTCCTGGTTCCAGTCACACAGTGCCTCTGGGAGCCTGAGAGCCAAGAATTCATCAGAGAGCCTTCATCAGAGGTGTACAGCTAGTGAAGCCTATGGTTCCAAAGTTTTACAGTCACAGGACTAGTTAGTGGTAGGCAAGGAGCCAGGACTGGCTTGGATTTTCTATCTAGGCTCCTTCTACAGTGGGGGGTAAAGGAGGAGAGACCCTTTTCCTTGGGTCTTGTTTCTGGGAAACACAGTGATGTTTTCATGTTCCCACAAGAGCTCCTTTCCCTCAATCACACCAGCTAATTAATAATAATAACAGCAGCAGCAAACACACACTCTCACATGTTACTTAGATGCATTCAATTCAATACCAGCCCTGACGGTAGCTGCTGTTATCACCCTTCTCATATAAGTGAAAAAACTGGAGCACAGAGAGATTAGGTAAGTCTCCCAAAGCCACACAGTAGCAGAGCCAAGATTCAAACTACTCATCATTCAGCTCTCAGGCTCCTGCACACAAGCAGAAGGGTGTCATGTTTGGCGGCAAGGAGGGATAGCATGCTCCCTGGGGTTAGCTGGCTGTGCCCTGGGAAGCAGGGCACAGAGGGGCAAAGAGTGGGAGGAAAGAACAAAAAGGAAATCAGTTGTCAGGCTGCTGCCATATTAAGAGTAAAGAGAACAACAGGGCTGCCTGTAACATTGTCAGACCCCAAATTGTTCCTGACATTCATTGGGCTGAGTCCTTTGCTTCTGCAGCTCTAAATCTCTTAAATTGAAATGACATGGAACTAAAATATATATTTTTTTTAAATCTCCAAACTCTTCACACATCCATTGGCATGATAATATTTTGATTAGTTACATTTATGCTCCAATTACACTCACAGAATGTTCAACTGTGTCTTATATATAGCATGTTTGCCATGCTCCATGGAAAATACGGGATTATTACCTCGTATATTTGCAATGGGAAAAGACACAAATGGAAGTGGAGGGGAAAAAAAAAAGCAAAGCGAAGAGATGACTAAGCCTGTTAAAATAGTGCTGTCTTGCCTTCACGTTCCTAAATTGGGTCACTGCTATTATTTCCCCAGCTTTAAAATACCAGGGTTCGGAGAAACATGAAGCATTCAAGCCTACCTTCTCCTCACCGGCCACTGTTACCTGCCCCCAGAATGATGGGGTCCAACTCTGACGACAACCCCATCACGTACCCACTGAGTGGCAAGGTCAACAGTGGGGAAGGTTTGCGGTTCTGTGCCTTTTTTTCTGGAGAGAGCGTCCATCTAGTTCTCAAGGAGGTCCTTAACCCTGTCCATCATAAATAAATATATAAACAAAGGTTAAGAGCTCCTCCGGGCCCCGCAAAATGCCTGCCCTGGTGGTGCCAGGAGAGACTTCTCGTCGTGGAATTCAGGCTAGACGCCAGCACGTTATTTTGCTCTCTGCTGGCAGACCATACCACGGTTGTCTGAGTAAGGGTATTATGCTAATGTCACTATGAGAGATGTGCTAGAGGTTTCCATACCCTAATTCCACAGCACCCTCCCCTCCAATCCTCTGCCACCGGGGCTTACTGTCTCCACCTGTCCTCCCTGCTGCTGCATCTCTAAGTCAGCTCTTGAGAATCTCTCTGCCTCTGTTTCCTCCACGTGGATGCATGCATGAAGGCTAAGCCCTCGGCTGGTTTCCTCCAATGTCTGCTAGATCCAAGCTCTTTATAAACGGAACCAAACCGGTTCTAACCTCAGATACTACTCATGCACCCGCTAGGTATCCGGCACCCCAGAAAAACAGCAGACAGCACGACGGTTTCTGCCCTGGTACAGACTATACACAAATAAGAGGCAGTTAGGACAACATAGGTCTGTGACAAGGGCACGTATATGGAGACATATCTAACCCAGACTTGGTTTGGGGGAGGTATAAAAAGAGAAAGAAAAAATAACCACTTTCTAGAGCAAATAAACTCTATGTTATTCAGGAGCCAGACAGGTAGAGAAGGAGCAGCAAAAATGTTCCCCACAGATGAAATTGCCCATTTCGAAACCAAGAGGCAGGACAAAGACAGTCTCTAACCTGTGGAGATAGGAAAAGGAATTGTAGATACAGAGCAGGTGCCTTATAGACCACCTCTCACCCCAGCCCCCCACCCTTGTTTTATAGACCAAGAACTTGATATACAGAGAGGTTTGCAGTGACTTGCTCAGTCACACAGCCAACAGGTGGCAGTGCCAAGAGTCAAATGTAGGTGCATCTGACTCCACTATTTGCTTCTGAAACAGTGGTTCTCAGCTTGCAGCACGCCTCAGAAATCACATGGAAAGCTCGCTGAAAGAGCTGGATCCCACCTCCAGTAGGTTTGGGATGGGGCTAAGAATTTGTACTTCTAACATGTTTCCAAGAGAAACTGAGGCAGCTGATCCACAGGCCAGACTTTGAGAACCACCGGTCTAGCTGGGGTCTCTAAGTGCCAGCCCTCGAGGGCCTGAGCTCCACAAACCTGGGCCAACCTGACAGGCAGTGGCACCTCTCTCTCCCTCTCTGCCCTCTGGGGCAGGCACTGATGCTAACCAGCTTGAAGGGGGTTCCCTCCAACCCTGCGCCACACACTGCCCACCTCTCTCAGGAGAAGGGCTCTAGCCACTGACCATCAACCATGAAGGTTCTCTCTGCTACCCCACCTCAGCAAGGCCTCTCCTCTGAAACCCCCCTTCAATCATTGCCAATTACCGAGAATATCATTAGCCACTTACTGACTCCCCCAAACGTACTAGGGTCTGCATAGAAAACAGCACAATAATTATTCCTCCTCTTTCACCATCCTCTAAGGAGATACAAGAACTTGACAGCTGTTATCCAATTAATCCTGACAGCATTTTTTTTTTTAATGTAAAGGTATTTCTTTCATCTAAGATGGGAAAAGCTATTTCCTTTTTTGAGGTGAGAATGAGGGCAAAGAGAGGCCAAGTAACTCAGCCAGCATCACTAGGGTCATTTCTTATCTCTTTTCTTCTGCAGGGACAGTGGAATACTAGAAGATAAGAACATAAACTCTGGGTTCCGATTGCTATATCAAATCCCAGCTCTCCCAGCTACCAGCTGTGTGGCCTGGGGGAGGTTACTCAACCTCTCTGAGCCATAAAATGAGAGTGGTGATGGTACTAATGGTACCTGCCTCGTAGATTTGCTTACGAGAACTTGATGTGTTTATGGAAGTTAAGTGCTTAGAACAGTGTCCAACACATCGTGAGATCTATGTAAATAAACATAAGCTGGGGCAGCTGCTGCTCAGTCAGGAACAATGGCAGCACCCTGAGGCCTCTTGTAGATCTCTGGATACAAGAGAATGAGATGGGTGGTCCTACAAACCAGGATAGGGTAGGTCCCAGGATGTCCCTATGACCATCAATTGGAGCACCCTGAAATCACACTCCCAAACCCCTTGATATTCTTTGAGGCCTTCAGCCCCACTAGTCACTTTCCTCTCATTGTTCTCTTCTCAGCCTATTTCCAACCCTGTCAGCTGCAGTCCGATTTCCTACTGGGCTTACACTTCTCCCCAGACCAGCTCTGGGACTCCCCTCCCTGGTCCTGCTTTTCCCACCAGACTCCACTTTGGACTTTGCACTCCTTGACCACAATGCAAAAGGCCCTCTCCCCTGGTTCCCCTTCCCACCACAGCGGTCCACCCCCTGCAGTCCAGCAGATTCCATACTCCACGCTGCCAATGAGAATGACCCTGTCAGCTCCACCCCGGCTCGGCCCCTACTTCCCCGTGGAACCTAGACACAGATGGAAAGATCGAGAAGCAAGAAGCACAGCTGAAACAAGGAAACCAAGCAGGGCTCTAGGAATGGGGGCCTTGAGGTCGGGGTTCCTTTGCTGGGGCTGTAGTAACAAAGTTGCCAACAGAGTGGCTCCAACAATGGAAATTTCCAGTCTCATAGTCCTGAAAGCTGAAGTCTGAGATCAAAGTGTTGGCCGGGGGATCCCTGGGTGGCGCAGCGGTTTAGCGCCTGCCTTTGGCCCAGGGCGCGATCCTGGAGACCCGGGATCGAATCCCACGTCGGGCTCCCGGTGCATGGAGCCTGCTTCTCCCTCTGCCTATGTCTCTACCTCTCTCTCTCTCTTTGTGTGACTATCATAAATAAATAAAAATTAAAAAAAAAAAAGAAAGAAAAAAAAAAAAGTGTTGGCCGGGCTGGTTCCTTCTGAGGGCTGGCAGGAAGAATCCATGCCACCACGGCTCTCACCTAGCTTCTGGTGCTCTGGCGACGATCTTCGCTATACCTTGCCTGTCGAAGCAGCATCTCAATCTCCACCTTCAGAGTCACATGGCATTTTGCCTGTTATGTGCATCTGACTCCAAATTTCCTCTCTATAAAGACAGCAGACTAATTAGATTAGAGGCTCACCTACTCCAGTAGAGCTCGTCTTAACTCATTACATCTGCAGCGGCCTCATTTCCACATAAGGTCATATTCTGGGAGGTGGGGGTGGGGGGGGTGTTTAGAACTTCAACATGCGAATGCGGGCGGGCAGGTATAATTCTACCTAGAACAAGCTTCCCAGAGCCTTGCTGTGGCTCAGAGCCCAAAGAGGAGTCTAAGATAGTTGCTTAGATATAATCCAGCATCAAATTTGGAGATGTGCTGTGGTATTGTTTTCCATTCAAAGTGATACCTAGAGGAAACAGAACAAAACAGGAGGGTAGAACAAAGTGGGAAAATCACCCACTACAGAAAGACAACCACAGCAACACCCTGAGGTGTGTCCTTATGGTCACACTTCCTGGCACGGGTTAGTTGCTTTCTGTGGAATTGTGGCATTTGGTCAGGTGTGGGACGTCCCTTGGTAAACCCCTCCTGACGGAGAGGCTTAATGAGAGATCACAGCTTATAGGGAGCTTGTCTGCACCGAAGCTCCACCTAAGAGGCCACGGGGAAAGGCACAAGCATCCCTTCCACGGAGCTGCCCATTCACCGATGTCGCCAGTTTGTTCTACAACAAATGTCTATCGAGCGGGTGGTGCGCGAGGCACTGTTGTCGGCCCTGGGAATACAGCTGTGAACCAAACAGTCAAGATACTTAATCAGAGACAGTTTGCCGAGATGGAAATTCTTCCTCGAGAGCCTTGGAACAAGTTGAATAGGACTTCTGGAGATGGCCCCCCAGGGATGCTCGGCAGCCTTTCATCCTACAATTTCCTCATTTTGAGTCCCTGATTTTTAGCTCATCTTTCCATGCTCTGAAGTGCCTTTCCAGTGATTATTTCCCCAGGAAGAACCTATGAATGGTTTATTTTCTGAGCCCATGCATTTCTGATACTGCGTCATTTTTACAGCATAGGTCACGAGGCTGCAACTACCTACCTCTCCTGAGGCTCAAGCTACACCTTTCTGAACAGCACAGATTCATGTTTCTCGCACTTTGCTGGGGATGGAACAAAGACGGCGGGCTGGTCCCTTGCCTGTCAGAGGCCCCGGCTTGGATAGCCCCTGCTTGGGAAGCAGCTAGACTAGCACATTTCCCACCCCAATTCCCAGTGTCCAGAAGATTCTTTTGTGCAGTCGATCTGTGTTTGGGAGCACAGTAGGACAAAAAGGATGCAGGCCCTGGACTCTGACCCTCTGCAGGCCAACCCCAGGTCTGCCAATGCCTACAGGGCATCATTAGGCAAATCAGACTCCACCATATTTTAATTTCCCAATCTGTGAAATGGGGCCAATGAAAGTGCCAGCCTCCCAAGATCATCACCAGTACTCAGTTAATTTATGTACTCTCTCAGAAAAGAGACTGGCCAGCTTTTCCCATACAAGGCCCGATAAGCAAGATTTTACGTTTTGCAGGCCATGTGGTCTTTGTCACAATAACTTTACTGTTGGAGCATGACAGCAACCACAGACAATAAATGAATGAGGCCATGCTCTAATATAACTTGACAAAAACAGGTGGCAGAGCCAGCCCTTGGGCTGTAGTTTGCAGACCCAACTTAGAAGAGTGCCCAGCAAATATTAAGCTCTCAATAAATGTTAGCTGTTATTATTATGAGCTGTGATTAGATTCAGGAGGATGGTGGTCAGATGAGCTCCTACACTTACTGTGATTCTCGGACCCTATGAACAGATGGTACACATGAAAAACCCCATCCAGAGAAGCATCCCAACCCACCTAGGGCACTCTACTCATGAAAACTACACCTTCCAAGAAGCAACTTGCCACCATAACTTCCCTGTGAATTTTTGCCTTGTTGTATTTGTGAGTTTCAGCCTCCAGCAAGACTTAAAAAGAAAGGGTAGGAGGAAAACAACAGAACTTTGAGAAAGTCCAGTCCGTGCTATAAAGGGATGTCTGTCCCATTTTAGGTTCTACTACACAGATACAGAAGAATTAAAGCCCCATCTCACTTTTGCTGAAGGCACAACCTAAAGTACCTGATTTAATGTTTGTGTTTTTAGAAAGAGTGAGGGGGGCGGGGGTGGAGGGAGGGAGGGAGAAAGAGAGAGAGAGAGAGTATCTTAAGCAGGTTCCAACATGGGGCTTGATCTCACAACCCTAAGATCATGACCTAAGCCAAAACCAATAGTCTGATGCTTAACCAACTGAGTCACCCAGGTGCCCCCTCTTAATGTTTTTCTTGACCATTCATGTAGCCTTAGAGTTGGGGGATGATTCTCCCAGATTCTGTCAAAGAGATGCCCTGTCTTACCTGCTATAGCCTTTGCCTTTGGTGCAGTGCTCATGAGAATTGTTTTGGGAAGGTGCAAGAGGTCAGATTCCTAAAGCACCTTAGCATTTATTTCCACCCTGGACTCTGAGCAGCCAGAGTAGCATTGCCAGGCCCTGGGTTCTCCTTCCTGCCCTCTGGCTCACTACAAATATGTGTCTCCCTTTTTTTTTTTTAAGATTTTATTTATTTATTCATAGACACAGAGAGAGAGGCAGAGACACAGGCAGAGGGAGAAGCAGGCTCCATGCAGGGAGCCCAACGTGGGACTCGATCCGGGGTCTCCAGGATCACATGCCAGGCTGCAGGCGGCACCAAACCGCTGCGCCACCAGGGCTGCGCTGTGTCTCCCAATTCTTTATCCACTTTTCAGGACTGGGTTTTTCCTTCACCACTTACACCAACGGTGAAGCTACACCCTGCTGTTTTTAAGAAGAAATGAAACATGATAAAATACTCATCTCGTGAAGATCAATGTCTCTTGTCAAGGCTCCAACAGAAAAGGAGGGTTCATGCTGAATATGTCCAGCAGGTAGAGTCTTTATAACACTGGACCTTTACATAACCATTAGAAGGCTGGGGGAATAGTAATCAGGAAAGTTCTCTTTAGGAAACCCCTAAATATAGGGATCACAGCAAGACTAGTGTCTCTAATTCTGGCTGCCTATGGCTCCAAAGGGGGTACTCAACAAGCCCAGGCATGACCCCATTCTGCTGACAGCCGACACCTCTACCTATGCCTGTCCTCAGTTGCTGGAGGCTTGTGGCTTCCTAGCTCTTGTGCCTTAAAGATCTCTCACTGGTGGAATCCCACAGGGACCCTGCAGCCTAAAGAGTCTAGAAAATGTAGTTTCCAGCCTTTGGGTCCCAGCTTAGGACTACTTATCAATAAGTAGTATCTGGAGACCAGCGGGATGCACGTCACCACTGCTGATCGGTTTAGAGGCTGAAGCAAAAGCCCAGGCAAGAGAGGCTGGTGCCATTATCACTAACTGCTTCTCACTCTTGCTCCAAGGACCCCAAACCGAGTAGGAGGCTGGGCAGAGAAAGTGAACAGAACTGAAAGTGAGTATGCGGGACACACAGCACTCTCCTGCCAGGTGTGATTACAGGCCCCGGGTCACGTGGATGCTTCTTACCTGCTGGACTTTGGGCAAGACGGGCTCTGAGAGGGACGCCTGGGTGGCTCAGCAGTTAAGCATCTGCCTTGAGCTCAGGGCGTGATCCTGGAGACCCGGGATGAAGCCCCACATTGGGCTGCCTACTTCTACAGGGAGCCTGCTCTCTCTGCCTCTGTCTCTCTGTCTCTCATGAATAAATAAAATCTTAAAAAAAAAGGGGGGGGGTGCTCTGAGGTGGACAGAGAGAACCAATCTTGAGTCAGATCCTGGCTTTGAGCCCTTTCCACCATATCCTAGCCAGATACAGGAGTTTCCCAGGGCTGTCCTAAAAAATTACCACAAAGTGGGTGGTTTCTGATGATGAAAATTCATTCTCCCACAGTTCTTTAGGCCAGAAGTCTGAAATGGAGCTGTCAGCAGGGCTGCATGCTCTGTGAAGTCTCTAGGGGACAATCCTCCTTGGCCTCTTCCAGCTTCTGCTGGCCACATCACTCCAGTCTCTGCTTGCCTCCATGTGGCCTTCTCTGAAAGTCTCTATGTTTCAGAACTCCCTCTGTCTCTTATAGAGACACCTATCATGGGATAGAGAGCCCATTCTAAATCCAGGAGGATCTCATCTTGAAATCCTTAACTCAAGTACATCTACAAAGAACCTGCCCCCCTCCCGCAAATAGATGACATTCATAGGTTCTGAGAGTTAGAACTTGAACATACCTTGTGCGGCAGGCATTATCAACCCTCTACAGCTACGCTTAGTGGCCCTGTGCACGTCACTTACCCTAAGGCTAAGACTCGATTTCTATACCATTAAAAATATGTAACAGGAAAAGAAGACCTAGCTGCCACAGTTACAGGCACAGGGAAATTAAACATTAAAAATCTGATGAATCTGAATCAGGCACCCAACACTCCAACCACAAAGTGCCCTCCCTAGGACTGGTAAGCAATTGGAGACAGACTTTGTTCATGGAGAGCTAAGACAAAGGATTAAACCCAATTCATTTTCAAGGCTGTACTCAACTGCCTCAGAAGTATTTTCCAGTTCTAGAGCCTAGCTTGTATGAAATAGCAGGTGTTGCCTGCAGTTCTTCATTTATTAGATGTGTAAGTTGGATAGAATGGTTTCTAGATTCCTTCCAGCTCTCACAGCCTATGGTTTTAGGATTCCTATAAAAGTTAGGGCATTAGATTTATGAGAAGGAACTAACTCCGCAACTGAAATATTGCCCCCTACCCACAAAGGGAAAATCAGATTCAGGAAGGATTATCTCCAGCTAGAGCGAGTTTTCAGGGCTGTTTCCTGCTTTTGCCCATATGGTAGCCCACAGCATCCTCCAGGCTCGAGGCTAAACCCGTGGCTCTGCTACTTTATGACCATGGGACCCAGAACGCATCGCTTTTGTACTTTATATATTTTTTTCTTTTATGCTTCTTAAATTTTAATGAAAGTATCAGAAAATAGGGAAGCCTACAGAGAATAAAATAAACATCTATAAGCTCCACTATCCAGGACTGGTCACTGTTAACATCTTGACGTATGTGCTTTGCCTTTTTATTTTTTAAAAAAAGATCACTTTATTGTTATTGTGAAAATTATACACATTTTTGAAGAACTGAAGAAACTACAGAAACATACAAAGATGCAAGTTAAAAAAAAGTCCCAAGTCTCAGCACCCAGAAATAGCTATGGTTACCATATGGCAAACATCATAGTAAATATCTTAGGAATATACAGAGACAGAAAGGATAGATGGGGGCGGGGGGGGGGCTCGATGGACAGAAGGACCAATAGCAAGAAATACTACCAAACGTGGGGGAGAAATATAACATGCTAATTTTAAATTTCCTACGTGTCATTTATTTTTACTTGTATTTAACAGAAGAAAAAGGGAAATAAAATTGAAAGAAATCTAGACCTTCAAATGTTTCTCCACCATGAGCTATTTGCCAAAAGATCTCTACAAGGTGAGGAATACAGATTGTGAAGAAACATTAAGAGTTTGGAGTAATTACATTGTTTTTTAACTATTTATTTTAATCGTAGGCACTATTTAACGACTCCACGCTGTGAAAGATGGCACAAGTTCTCCCGCACTTCCTCTCAATTTCCCTCTCCCCATCTTCTGATTTCTCAGCTTTAATTGTTGGTGGCTACTGTCGTGGTGCTGCCTGGGTTAGTAACCTTCATTTCCTGATCTATAACTGTACTTGCCAGAGTTATTTATTGTTAATTCTACATTTATATGGAGTCGCTACTCATCATCAATCCTTATGCCATGAGTTCTGCATTCATGAATCTTTTATTTTTATTCACTCTTAATTAGCTGGATTTTGTGATTCAGTATTTTTTTCAAGATCTCATGGAAGTTATATTTATTCTGAGTACATTTATCCTTGAGGACAATTGTTTGTGGGCTTTATATCCTGTGATATTCTTGGTCTGTGTTTTCTTTCCGTTAAATCTATTGCACATTGTCCCATCGTCTCCCCAAAACCGAATGCTGCCACAGAGGAGTGTGAGGCCAGAGTAATGTGGTGTTCTTCTTGTGAAGGATGGTCTTGAGTCTGAGAACGGGGCAATTTTCTTTCTTCATCCTGAGGTTTAACAGCTTCTCTAGCATATACCAACATTCTATACCATATTTTCCTGGAACACATTTTATTATTTTTTTTTTACTGTGGTAACATATAGAACATAATAAAATTTGCCATTTTACACATTTTTAAGGATATAATTCAGTGGCATTAGTTACACTCACAATACTGCGCAACCATCACTACCATTCATTTCCAAAACTTTTTCCTCCCCCTAAAGAGAAATTCTGTAACCACTGGGCAATAACAACACCCTGTTATATATTGTAAGTGGAATCCTATAATCAAAAAAAGAAAAATGCAGACGGTAAAAAGTGTTAGGGAGATGTGGACCCTTTAGAACCTTCATACAGTGCTGATGGGAAGGGGAAACACTGCTGTCGCTTGAGACACATTGTCTTCCAAATTGCAAATTTACTTATGTGTTCGTTTTAGGAAATTTTTTCTATTCAGAGGCAGAAGAGCATAATTCTGCTCTTTGGAATCACAGTTCTGCTATATATACTAACTGCAAACTTAGGCAAGTGACTTGTTAGGTCTTAATTTCTTTATCTATATTTTGAGAATACTAATAGTGTTGACCTCATGCTCTTGTGAAAAATTAAGACATGTAAATAAACCTCTATAATGAAGTATCTCCTGCACAATTAATTCAAAAAGGATCCGTTCTTATCATGTTAATCTATATTTTGTGATATATTTGAATAAACCATAATGTTTTACATACATACACATACCTACATAGCTAAATCTTTGAATATATCTTTTTTAAATCTTCGTTTCCTTTTTCCTATCTTTATATTCCTCTCCTACGGATTATTCCCATCACTCTCACCTGCATTCATATGCTTGTCAAGACTTTCCTCCGTATGTTTGTTTCTAGCAGTATACGTTCTATTTTGCTTTTGTTTCATTTTTTTTGCCATTCCTAATTTATTGATGGGCTCTCTAATACTACGAATGCTATTTTGGGTCCTCACTTGTTTCCTTGTGTCCCTATTAATCCTTCCTATTAATTTATTACCTCATCTTTGCACTCTTACCTTACTGCCTTCATGTTCCCATCATGTTGTTCTATACAGAAAAGCAATTGTGAATAATTTAGTTCTGCTCCTTAATTAATACCTCTTCCTAGGTTAGAAATATTGCTCTTGCATAGTATAGCCCCCTGCTTGTGTGCGTTCTGCGCCTTCCACTTATTTATTTAGATTATTTATTTATTTTACTATGCTTTAAAGTTGCCATGCCATTTCTTCCTTTCTTGCTCTGATTGGGTGGCTCTGTCCTGACATTTTATTTGCCATGATATATGGCAGAGGTGACACCCGCCTCTCTTCCCACATAGCAGGGAACAGTTTGTTTTCCCATTGAAGCTGAAGTTTGACGATTGAGTATTCTTTGTGCTGCCTGATTTCTATAGTCTAATGGACCAGTGACAGGAAGGAGAGAGCTCAGCCAGAGTGATGTTCAGTCACAGTTAGAATATTGGAGATCTTACTCCCTTGTCTCAGATCTTGTTTAATATGCTATAATAAGATACCATCTATTTGCAGGTTTTCACTCTTCCTAAAAGGAGATACTTTCTGTTTCTATCGTATTATTTCCCCAAACCAATGTGTAGTCCTGAAGCTTTGGATTTATGGAAGGTTAACCACCTCCATAACCTTTCTTCTTCCCCTTGTCTCTACTGCCACCCTTACCCCGGGCATTTTTATTATCCTTTATCAAACACCAAAGAAGTTGATGCTACTCAAATTTGCTTTCCTCCAGATGTCTGGGTATTAGTAAGAAATCTCAGGATAGGCACTCTGGGGTGTGGGAAAAGAGAAACCCAACTATCTCTATATCACAACAATATTTTCTGTGTCCTTCCTTATTCATCAGTTTTTAAAGTTTACTACATTTGATTACTGTTAAACCTTGTTTGGATGTTGTCGTGAATTTTATTCATTGCTCTTGTATTTTTTTTT
The DNA here is from genome assembly GCF_048164855.1 of Canis lupus baileyi. Taxonomy (NCBI): domain Eukaryota; kingdom Metazoa; phylum Chordata; class Mammalia; order Carnivora; family Canidae; genus Canis; species Canis lupus. Next base: position 32,767,458 of record NC_132863.1, read on the forward strand.
TTTTTTGCCTTTCTATTTTGTTTTATTTATTTATTTATTTATTTATTTATTTATTTAGTGTTCAATTTGCCAACATATAGAATAACACCCAGTGCTCATCCAATCATGTGCTCCCCTCAGTGCCCATCACCCAGTCACCCCCACCCCCCACCCACCTCCCTTTCTACCACCCCTAGTTCGTTTCCCAGAGTTAGGAGTCTCTCATGTTCTGTCTCCCTTTCTGATATTTCCCACTCATTTTTTCTCCTTTCCCCTTAATTCCCTTTCACTATTTTTGCTGAGTGAAATAAATCAATCAGAGAAGGACAAACATTATATGGTCTCATTCATTTAGGGAATATAAAAAATAGTGAAAGGAAATAAAGCTCTTGTATTTTTGTTTGATCAATTCAACAGGTACTGGGCAAGCAGAATTTTGTAATACAACATTTCTGTCCATGATCCTCACCTGAACATCTGAGTCATATTTTCCATATATAAGTTGAGATAATAATAATCATACTGAACTCGTAGATTTTTTTAGTTGTGCTAAATTAGATAATATATGTAAATTGCTTTACAAGCTTTCAAATTTTACATGAAGAGTAAGTTTTCAGTAAGTTTATTTATGAATGAATGAGCTGTTATTACTCTGTGGAAATGAACTTATTTAATTCACAGGATTACAAAATGTTAGTACTTAAAGGAATTATGGAATCACACAGCCCATCCCATTTTCTTCATATATAAGGAAACAAATGCTATCCTATTATCTGTAGTACCATGCTTCATCAAGAGACAGGCAACACAAGAATTCAACTGTCTGTAACCTAATGGCAAGCAAGTCATTCACAATAATCCTTCTTGAGAATAACCCTTATATTTGAGAAAAATATTTGTACTTATTTCTTAGGAGGAAGGTCTTATCCTTCACAAGTCCCCCTGCCTTTGCTTAATACCAAGACAGGCTTAGGTATGCAAGCTTGTGGGTGGAAGCTGGGTGCAAAGCTTAATTGCTTTCCATAAATTGAGGAGAGAAAAAAATACAACAGAAAAAAGAAAAAAAAAAACAAAAAACAGATGAGAAAGGAAGAGCTAAATAAAATCAGTGCAAGCACAGATAAGAATGGGCATTGAAAATTAAGGTTTGATATTAATTTTCAGTTGTTTGTGTTGAAGTGTATACCTTCTTTATCTCACACACAGAATATTTACTGAGGTCTATACTACTCACAGATGTTTTTTTGAGGTAGGTTCTTTGGAAGCAGCATGCACAACTGTATTCAGATCTTAGTAGAGAACAAGCAGACACATTCGTTTGCAGAAGCTAAAGACATGGGTGCTCCTAAATTACACATGCTGGTGAGTTGTACCTTCCTGTGTTCAAACATAGCCCTGGGGCAGACGATAGAAAAGAGTCGTGGGCTGATCCAGGGGTTCAGAGTTTGTCAAGTGACTGAGTGGAGAGAGGAATTTTGGCCTGAAGCCAAAGGGACTGCCAATACCTAGGGAAGAAGCCAAGCCCAAACCATGATGGAAATCAGAGACTCTAATACAGGTCAAAGGGAAGCAGGTAGCAAACAAACCAAACAGGTACCACTTGCTTCAGCCAATAAGGAAGCATTTTTCTGCCAGTCCAAACCAAGGAGTTATTGTCTGCTAGTTATTCTAGCAGATCTGAACAAGCCTGATATTAAAATTAAATGAAGGAGTTCACAAAGCTTAGATAAATATAGCAAACTGACCATTAATAGTTATTTCCCAGGGTTTCTTTGAAATAAGGGTGGGTTTTTTTTTTTCCAAGTACTTATGCTTCAAAACTATAGAGACAAGAAACATGAGTCAAGGGGGTGGCTCAGTGGTTTAGCACCTGCCTTTGGCCCAGGGCGTGATCCTGGAGTCCCAGGACCAGTCCTGCGTAAGGCTCCCTGCATGGAGCCTGCTTCTCCCTCTGCCTGTGTTTCTGCTAATCTATCTGCATCTCTCATGAATAAATAAAGTCTTTTAAAAAATAAAAAAAGAAACATGAGTCAAGTTCCTACCTGCACCAGTTTCCTGAATTAAAATTCTGATTGCCCAAATAAACGTTTGCTTAAAAAAAAACAAAAACAAACAAACAAACAAAACCTAGAGGGACTCTCAGTCAGGAGAACTTCTTATCAACCACTTTTAGATCCTAAGGGGAAAAAGGTCACCAAAGCTTAAATTTTTTTAGGGAAAGTAGTTTTCAGCCAAAAATGTATACCCAGCAAGACTATCAATTAAATCTGACCCAGACATTTGAATCATATAAGGTCTCAAAAATCGCACTTCTTATATATTCTGTTAGGAAGTTATAAGAGAATGTAGTACTATTTGGACTGAAAATATTAATTTTTGTGTTCTCTTTCATTTTATTTTAGTACCAGGCTTATGTGAATTCCTAAAATGTATCTGGAAGCAAATAAACTTCCAAGGTCGGGACTGACAGGAAAAAAAAATCTTCCTTGTTGGGCTGAAGCCAATGATACTAACTGTGAAAGGACATCCCAGATGATGGCCATAAAGAGTATCAGGCAATGACTCGGACATGGGAGAGGTTGCTCTAGAAGTGAGTGAAGTCTTCCACAGAATAGGAACACTCATTAGTTTAGATGGTATGATAAAAGAGCAGAATGCAAAAAAACAGAAGAGATAATCCATCCAACCTTGAAGCTAGGACCATTCTCTTTTGAGAGGTACACAAGATGTGCCTGAGACCAGCAGAAACCAAAATATGATCCAAGCACAATATCTGGCTTTGCAGTGAAAAATGTGCATGATCACAAGCAGTGTAATTTATGGATCTTCAACTTTTAGAATTATGCGAATGATTCATCATGCAATGCTGGAATAGTTAGAAAGAAAAGTCTAAAAATCATCAACACTGACCACAGAAGAGGAAAGACAAGGCTGAGAGCTAGAAAAGGGGACGATGAGTAGGAGAAAGCACCAATGGCCCCCTGGTCTTACTCAGAATACACTACTGATGGACCCTGCTATGAGAGAAGTGGAAGTTCATGCATATTGTCTGGATTGGCAATGATTACCAGTGAAAGACTCAAAGTAAAATCAGAGGTCACTCAAGAGGGTACATCCTTACTTTTCTCAACAGAAAGCCAGTAAATAATGCCCCAAGTTAGTAAGTCAAGAAAAACACTTTAAGCAAAGTATTCACACATACAGACATAACCACCAGAAGAAACAAAAACAATAGTGGATGCTTAGGAGAGTGGAATCTGGAAGGCAGAGGACCCAAACAGCATATGGTGGCTTTTCAATATGAGTCCCCCTTTATTAACGCTTTTCTTCTTAAGTAAACTCTACATCCAACATGGAACTTGAACTCATGACCCGGAGATTAAGAGTCACTTGCCCCACCAACTGAGGCAGCCAGGCACCCTTCTGAGCTATTTGATATATTTATTCATCATGTTTATTTTTTGGGTTTAACAAACATTTTACTTCTTTTGGAAATTAACCTTAAAACTATATAGCTTCATATTTAACTAAAGGATCACTTATAAATATGTACACCAAAAATGCTTCCTGAATTAATCATAATTAATCATTATATGAAAAAGAAATATATGTATATTCAGGGACAATAGGCTTATTATTCCAGGAATGGAAAGACTATTTGCAAACTTGAAATGCATTTATGGGTCACTGTTTTAGCAGGATAAAAGTGAGAAGAACAATCGTCAATCTATTGTTCCTCAAGAGGCTTATAAGATCTTCAACATTCTTGCTTTAAAAAAACCCAGTATTCTAGACACAGAAGAACATTTCCTGAGAATACCAGAGTTCCCACCTGGAACTAAAGACAGCATCACATGTAAGAAACAGCACAGTCATTTCTACCAAGTTTAAGAATGAAACAAGATTATCTCAATAATATTCCATAATTATTTGCAAATTCTACCCAATGAAATGATACGAGGGAGAGAAGGAAGAAGTGAGGGAAGAAAAAAGAAAAGAAATATATAATAAAAAGATAAAATGACCATTATTTGCCTGATAATATGGTTGAACACTAGAAAACCCAAACCATCAACTCAAACCTCTGAAGGACTGATAAAAGGGTTCAGTAAGGTGAATGGTTAAAAAATAAATAGATAAAACACAACAGCTTTCTTACATAGCAGCAATAACCACTTGGAAACTCTAACAGGAAATAAATTAGATCACAATAGTAGCAAATACCTAGGAATCAATTTAAACTGAAATGTGTGAGGGCCAGATGAAGAAACCCATAAAACTTTACTGAGGGATATAAAAGATTCCTTGAAAATGTGAAGATACATGTAATGATTCCGAATCTGAGACTCAATAAAAATGGAAATTCTCACAAAAAATAATTGGTACAATATTTGCAATTCTAATAAAACCCAAGAGGTTTTTTTTTTTTAATGAGATCAAGTAATTCTAAAGATCAACTTAAAGTAAACACAAAAGGTCATACTTCTTTTTTAGTAAAGGGTAAGCACAAGGAGATGTCCTATTAAGTACTGCATAACCTGAGACAGCTACCATAACTAAAAGAGTGTTATACTGACACAAAACAGAAAACTAATGGCACCAAGTAGAAAAAACATCAAGAGACTCTATAAGAGAACATGTTTGATGACAAAGTTTAGACTATCAATTTGTGGTCCTGGGACACTGACTAACTGTTTGGAAAACAACAAATTGAGATTCCTATCCACATGATGAACCAATACATATATGTGTTTGTATTTCCAGATATATTTGTGTGTGTATAAAATACATATGTATCTATATTTTTTCACGAATATGAACAAACATAAAGATTATACATGTATAGAGAGTTGAACATGAGAAGAATAACAAAATCAAATCATCAAAGATCTAAAAAATATATTTAAAATATATCTCAGGGCACCTGGCTGGCACAGTCAGCAATATGTTCAAATCAGTTTTGTCTCAGATCATGATCTCGAAGTCATGAGATCGAGCCCCACATTGGGCTCTGCACTCAGTGGGAGCCTGCTTAAGACTCTTCTCCCTCTGCCTCTCTCTCTCTCTCTCTCTCAAATAAATACATAAATCGTTTTAAATATATATTTATCTCATTTGGGGATGGGGAAACAATTTTTAAACCCCCAAAGTCAAAGAAGATATAAAGTTTTCTACAACTGACAACATAAAAATTAAAACTATTCATCAGAACATCAAAAATTCTGGAAGGAAGAAAAAAATGGGAAAATATATTTTAATATAAGTAGCAGGTAAACTTATTCCATAAAGATCCCATAAACATATATGGCAAGTATAAAAATGTTCATGAGCTGATAATTCACAGAGGACAAAATATGTTCAGCTGTACAAGTGATAAAGAAGATCCAAATGTGCTGTGTCATTTCCTCTTATCATAAAAACAAAGATTTAAAACAGTGTCAATTCCTAATATTAAAATAGTATCAATTCCTAATATTTCTTAAGGGCAATTTGACAATATGTAGCACATCATATTATGTATCACATACCACAATATAAATCACATATCACATTCAAATTCCCATACCACCAAATGGATAATCCCAACTAGAAGAAATAATTACAAATCCTAAGATTTACATGAAAAAATGTCACAACAGTAGTTATTTATAATAGTGTAAATTTGGAAGCAACTTCAATGCCCAAGGGTAAAAACATGATTAAAGAAGCAATACATCAATATGATATCATTTAACTCATGTAAAAGCTCATTCATTAAATATTCAGACAGAAAAATGCTAATGATAGCATTTTAAATGAGAAAAAAGCTATCCCAATTTTGTAGATTCAAACATACAGATGGTCCTTTACTTATGATGGCTCAATTTACGATTTTTCCACTTTACAATGGTGCAAAACCAATATACGTTTAGTTGAAACCCTATTTCAAATTTTGAATTTTGAACTTTTCCCAGGCCAGTGATATGCAGTATGATACCCTCTCATGCTCTCTTCCTGATGCTGGGCAGCAGGAGCAAGCACAAGTCCCAGCCAGCCACACAATCCAGATCAACAACCCATGCACTTGTAACCACTCTGCACCCATACAACCATTCTCTTTTTTCACTTTCACCACAGTGCTCAATAAATGACATCGGATAGTCAATATTTTATTTTGATTTTTTTTAGGATTTTATTTATTTATTTATTTGACAGAGAGAGAGAGTACAAGAAGAGGGAGAGGTAGTTAGAGGGAGAGGGAAAAGGAGGCTCCCAGCTGAACAGGGAGCCCACTGCAGGGCTCGATCCCAAGCCCCTGGGATCATGACCTGAGCTGAAGGCAGATGCTTAACCAACTTAGTCACCCAGATGCCCCAACAACATTTTAGTATAAAATAGGCTTTGTGTTAGACGATTTTGCCCAACTGTAGGCTAATGTAATGTTCTGAGCATATTTAAAGTAGGTTAGGCCAACCTGTGATATTCAGTAGGTTAGGTGAAATAAGTGCATTTTTTTACTTAAAATATTTTCCACTTACAATGGATTTATAAGAATGTAACCCCACTGTAACTCAAGGAAGATCTGTATATATCTAGCAAGTGTGTTTGTGTGTGTGTGTGTGTGTGTGTGTGTGTGTGTGTAGACATACACATACTTAATCTGTACCTACAGAAAAAAGACTTGAGGAGAATTTGTGTTTAACATAATAGATAAGCACATATATTAACCTCCATTTTCTTTCTTCTCAAATCTCACCAAAATGACAGGGTAGGAACTAACAAGACATAAACCCACAAATACAAAGAGAACGGGGAGGGATGTCTGGATGGCTCAGCAGTTGAGCATCTGCCATCAGCTCAGGGTATCATCCCAGGGTCCAGGATCGAAAACCACATCGAGCTCCCTGTGGGGAACCTGTTTCTCCTTCTACTTATGTCTCTGCCTCTCTCTGTGTGTCTTTCATGAATAAATAAAATATTTTAAAAAGAGAGAGGGAATAGGAAATGAAATGACAGCAATTAAGAGATACCAATTTTAGAAGACAAAAAAACAGCTGGACAAATGGTAACTGATCAAACAGAGAAGATCTAGCTTGTAGGATCGTTTGACGTGTGTTAAGATGTGTAAGGAGACATATAAAACCAGACATCATCCTAGGAAGCCAACACATGGAGTGGAGAAAATATCCTCCACGTGGCTCTGGGAACACTGGGAGCCAAGCTTTACACACATTGCCCTCTACGGGAATAGAGAGTTTATCATTGGCAAAACTGACCTGATAAAGAAGACAAGACCTTAGATGTGAACATTCCAAGGATCACCAGTCAAAAAGCCAGTTTACTGCCTTTTCCCTGTACAATCCAGCCCATCAGTGAACATGTTCCCTGCTACCCAATGCATGCGCTCAACATTTTAGCCCCTTTCTCTTAAATATGAATAGCTAACCAGTGATCACCAGCATCTGAGGAAACTTAACATGAGTGAAAGAGATCAAAACATGGGAGGGAAAGCACAGATAGAAATCAAAAGAAAATTCAAAAAGCATTTTAAGAAACCTAAAGTGAAGATATTTCACCCAAGAATAGAATGCCACAAAAAGGGAGCATTCGGAGAAGCCAAAGAGAACTCTCAGATGTTAAAAATATGGAAAGCTGAAATTGAAATTACCCAAGTTGGCTTAGTAGATGAAGTTGAGAAAATTGTCCATGAAATAGAAAAAATAAAGAGGAAAAAAAAGAAAACAGAAGCAAGAGGATAAGAAAATTGGATTGGCCTACCAAGTCCAAAAGCTATTAAGATTTGAAAGAAAAAAAGAAAAAAAGACAAAAGAGTATACCATCAAAAAAAAAAAAAAATCACAAAAATTCCCAGAATTGAAGATAATAAAGCTGTAGACTGAAATGTTAATCAAATGGCCCCACACCATGAATAAACAGTATCTGCCCCAAAGCATTATGAAACCCTCAAATCACTGGGATTAAGAGAAGGAAAGACAGCAAGAAAAAATTCTGAGGGGTTTACAAAGTACAAAGATAATTCAATGGAGAAAGGGGAGCTTTTTCAATAAATAGTGATGGAACAGAACAACAAGACATTCATTAAAAAAAAAGAAAGAAAGAAAAAGAGAACCTGGACCCATACCCACACCTCACACCACATACAAAAATTAACTCAAAATGGAGCATTAGCCTAAATGCAAAATGTAAAACCATAAAACAGGAGAAAATCTTTGTGACCTTGATTTAGGCTAAAAATGCTTAGAAATTATACCAAAACATCATCCATAAAAGACAGAAAATTAGCAAGTTAGACATTAACAAAATTAAAAACTTTTGCTGTATAAAAGATGCTGGTAATATAAAAATTCTCAAAGCTCCAGAAGAAATCAACACAATTTTTTAAAATGGGCTAAAGACTTGAACAAATACATTACAAAAGAAAATATATAAAAAGCAAAGAAGTACATGTAAAGATGTTCAGCACCACTGCTCATTAAGGGAATGCACATTAAAACCACCATGAGATGCCACGGTACACTTACTAGAAGGCCTAAAATTAATTAAAAAAAATACCTAGTGCTGCTAAGAATGTGAAAAAATGGAACCTTCACACAGTCCTTATAAGTATGCAAAATGGGACAGCCATTTTGGAAAACAGACAATTTTTATAAGGTTAAATATACATAAATCATATAACCCAACAACTCCACTCCTAATGTTTACCTCAAAGAAATAAAAACTTAACACTGATACAAAAAAATCTATGTGCTAATGTTCATAATAATTATATTCATAGTCACCAAAACCTGGAAACAAGGCAAATATCCATCAAGCGATGAACAGATAAACTGTGGTAAATCCATGCAATGGAATACCGTTCAACAATAAAAGAGAGAACTAGTAATACACATGATATGTATTATTCTCAAAGCCATTATGCTTTGTGAAGGAAATCAGACTCAGAAGGCTACATACTATACAAGAATTAATACAGCATTCTCAACAAGGCAAAACCATGAGGAGAGAAAACATACCAGTGGCTGCCAGGAGCAGAAAGGGAAGGGAGGGTTTGACTACAAAGGATCCATACAACACCATTTCTTAAAAGGGATAGATCTATTCTGTATGTACGAAGGTAATACCTCCATGATTCTATGCATTTGTCAAAATCCACAGAACTATATGCCAAAATGAGTGAATTTTAATGACATCCATAAAAAAGTTAATTCTGAGGGGAAATTATATTCTACTAGAATTCTATACCCAACCAAACTATCAAAGATAAAGAAAGAATTAAATTTTTGTCAACCACACAAGAGATATTTAAAATTTGACTTTTGGGGAGATCTCTGGGTGGCTCAGTGGTTTAGCACCTGCCTTTGGCCCAGGGCATGATCCTGGAGTCCCGGGATTGAGTCCCACATTGGGCTCCCTGCATGGAGCCTGCTTCTCCCTCTGCCTGTGTCTCTGCCTCTCTCTTTCTCTATGTCTCTTATGAATAAATAAATAAAATCTTTAAAAATAAAATAAAATTTGACTTTTCATGACCTTTCTCAGGAAGGTCTTAGATACTGTGATCTAATAGAATAGGGAAGTAAATGAAAAGAAAGAAAGAAAGAAAGAAAGAAAGAAAGAAAGAAAGAAAGAAAAAAAGAAAGAAAAGAAAAAAAAGAAAAGAAAGAAAAGAAAAGAAAAAAGAAAAGAAAGAAAAGAAAAAAGAAAAGAAAAGAAAAGAAAGAAAAAAAAGAAAAGAAAAGAAAAGAAAAGAAAAGAAAGAAAAGAAAAAAAGAAAAAAGAAAAGAAAAGAAAAGAAAGAAAAAAAAGAAAAGAAAAGAAAAGAAAAGAAAAGAAAAGAAAAGAAAAGAAAAGAAAAGAAAAGAAAGAAAAGAAAAAAAGAAACCCAACCTCATGATACTTGTAAAAAGAAAGCTAACAGGAAACTCCAGGACAACTGGTACACTCAGGGTCTTAAAAGTATGCAGACCAGTCAACTAGGAAGTTAGAGGGCTCTGGGAATAGGAATATAGGGGAAATAGAATGACCCCGACCCCATAACTCGATGTGTCTGAGTGTAATGAGATCAGAGTAACACTCTCAGAGGAGAGGCAGAAAGGCCTAGTAATTAGTTAAAAGAAAACTGATCAATTTTAAAAGGCAGTTACTAAACTCCATGACAGGAGAAATGAGGAAAGGAATGTAACCACAAGATACTACATCACCCAGATGTAAATAACATTAATAAGGTTAAAATGAAGCCAACCCTGAAAAGGGCCTTCCCTCCAAGGTACAATATGCTATCCTGGGAAGATGGAAGAAAGCAGCGTGCTGGGATGTGTGAACCCATGTGATAGGGAGGAAGCCTAAGAAAGCTTCCAAAGAATAAATAATACACAAACAAGGAATAGCAGAATCTGTATGCTACTTAGAAATACAGTGTTAAACACAAGGGGAATACAACAGCTAGGAGAGGAGAAACTAGTTGCCTGGTGGGGGGAGAGAATCTAGATGGGGGCGGGGGGAGTCCTGCTGCTTTTCACTATAAGCTTCATAGAATACACTACTTTAAAAGCTCTTGTAAACAGGGGATCCCTGGGTGGTGCAGTGGTTTGGCGCCTGCCTTTGGCCCAGGGCGTGATCCTGGAGACCCGGGATCGAATCCCACGTCGGGCTCCCGGTGCATGGAGCCTGCTTCTCCCTCTGCCTGTGTCTCTGCCTCTCTCTCTCTCTCTGTGTGATTATCATAAATAAATAAAAATTTAAAAAAAAAAAAAAAAGCTCTTGTAAACAAAGATACCACTTCTGATAACAAAGTAAGAACAGATAACCAGGACCAATACCAAATTATTAGCAATGTTCATCTCTGGTTATTGGGTTTGTAGGTCATTTTCATTTTTGTTTTCTTCTTCACGATTTCCTGAATTTCCCAAACTTTTAAAAAAATATTTTATTTATTTATTCGTAAGAGACACAGAGAGTGGCACAGACATAGGCAGAGGGAGAAGCAGGCTCCCTGCGGGAAGCCCAATGCAGGACTCCATCACAACCTGAGCCAAAGACAGACCCTCAACCACTGCGCCACCCCGGAACTCCTCCCAAACTTCCTATCTTAAAAATAAGAAGAGGGCAAAGAGGGAAGTGAGAGAAAAAGACAGAGAGACAGAGGCAGCAACAGAGTAAGAGGGAGAGAGAGTGTATCTGTGTGTGATTCAAAAGCAGAAAATATTTCTCCCTCTTCCTTCATCAGGCAAATTGTAACAACAAAGTTCATGTTTTAGGAGAGGAATTCTGCATTTCTGACAGTGAGAATTTCAAGGTGTAAACTTTTCCATGAAATGGCTTGTGGGAAAGTGGATTTCTTGGTACCTGGCACACGACTGGGGTTCAGACAGCATAAGCCTCTCCACTTGCCCTCCCCACCCCACTCTGGCCTCATTTTCCCATCTGTGCTGTAAGATGAGAACTTGATGGCTGCTACTCTCTCAAGCTCTAGAATTTGACTCTAAGAAGCCTTAACCAAAAAACCTGCCAGGAGCAAGGTGCCTCTGCTGCCCAGGCCTGGAAGCAAGAAGCCCTCTTTTCTTCTGCCCACCATCCATGCAGAGCCAAGCATCCTCCTACACCAGATACCCCATCCAATAGATTCTTTGCAGATTTATGTCTCTCTCGATTGCCCATCTCCCAGGAGACGGGTTCCCCAAACCAATTATAAATGGCTGCTGGGGCTTCAGTGTCTCTGCCTGATTTGTGCACTCCCAGCTGTTGAATAAATGGTGCCTCCTTGGACATTTCTATTTCCTGCAAAGTCCTCCAAGATTAGAGGCTATTCCTCATGACTCCTTGCAAACTTGGCAACTCAGAGCCAAGCAGAGTGTTTAGGCATGAAAAGAAAGAATGAGTCTTTGGTGAAAGTCAGGTAAGCTGTAAGACCCAGGCAAGGGCCAACCTCTGGTTTCTAGAGCTTGGAATTCAGAAAAATAAACAAAACAGACGGTGATGAGCTGAGTTTTGAACAAAACAGTCCAGGTGTGAATCCTTAATCGGCCACTTACTTCCTGGCACTAATTTAGACACTTTTTGGTAAATTTATCATCCATAAAACTGGGACAATTTTCTTGTCAATTTCATTTTTAAATTCTCATTTTTAACAGTCCTACTTTATAGCGTAAAAATATCTAACAAAGTATTATATGAAAATAGCTAACGTTCACCACGCACTTCCCATGACTATGGCAACATGCCAGGCATTTTATGTACATTTTCATCTAATCCTCACAAATTAAGCAAGAAGAATTAAATGCAACTACCCTTATGTTAAAAATAAATGGAGGCACAAAAGGACTAAATAACTTGCCCCACGTCATTCAGTACAGAAGTATTAAAATTGAGGTGTGAAGGTAGGCAGTCTGAAGTCAGACTTACCTATAGCCCCTGCAGCCTCCAGAACAACAGGCAGTCCTGAGAGTGGATGGTCACTAACCCTTTCTGCCCCACCCACATCGCAGATGAAGGAGACCAAGTCCCGAAGCCAGGGCACGGTAGTCACACAGGAGCGAGACAACAGCCAGGATTCGAGTCCTTCATTCTGCAGGCCATCACAGGGTGGAGCCCACAGAGCACATCCACAGGATGCCTCCTTCCCCACTGCCAAGGCATCCACTGGGGCCATGCCCAGCACCTGGGACACCTGAAGTTCCCTCACCTGGTTTTGATATTCACACTGTCTTTAGGTGGCAAAGCAATCATCTAAGCCCTGCCACCCTCAGCCACACATGGAAGCTGGCTATCGTATAGGACACCTGCCCTCAGCATCCTTGTCAACCCATCAACTCCCTTCTCTGTGCTAACCAGGAACCCATGCCTGCTACCAAAGCTGAGAGGAGACACACATGTTCCAGGGCCCGGTTCCACCAGGCCCACTGGGGACCAGACCATCTAGATTGTTCAGACAGCTCATGCATATCACAGCAAGTGATTCATCTCCCTCAGAGCACAACCACTCACTCAATTGCATGATTATCTATTCAGGGACCATAAAGTCACCCACAGCTGGATCCTCAGAGCCTAAGACAGTGCCTGGCAACAAACATGAGGCCGATTCATATCTGTTAAGTGAAAGAATAAACTGTAGGGTTCTATCTTCATCCCCATCTTCACACTTAATCTGGAGAGTCTGATGATTCTCTCATGCCTTCTGAGTTGTCACCTCAAGAAGACAAACCCAGGTCAGAACGAAACAGAGTAACTGTCTCTGCTGAGGACTCTTTTTTTTCTCCCCTGAATGGCCCAAGTATCCTGTCTTTAAAAATCACTTTCTAAAGGAGTTGGGAGTAACGTGGCTGTTTGCACTGACATTCTTGTCGATAAATCAGCAAATCCTCCACATCAATCTCTAACAGCTAAAAGGTTAGGATAGAGCAGGATCAGGATCTTCCATGAAGAAGCCTCCGGGTCAACATCCATACAAGAGTGATCCCCCTCACCCACCCAGGCTTGTGGAAAAAGTGACATTAAATCCCTTCTGTCCAGGCTTGCAGAGGATACACTCACAAGTCACCACCAGGTGGGGCAGCAGAAAAGACACAGGGCTTGGGAGGGGCCAGCCTGGATTTCAGCTTCAGCTTTGTCACACGCAAGCTGCATGAGCTTGGGTTGTTTTTCACACATTCATTCACCAGCTATTAATGCATTAATGCACCAGCCATTAATGCAGATAGTTATTCAGTTCCAACTGTGTGCCAGGCACCATACTAGCTAGGCACTAGAATACGAGCGGCAGGAAGATGATTTCATGGAGGGAGAGAAGTAGGAGACAGGTCTTCATCAATAACCAGCCCAATCAATGTAGAGTTGTAAATTGTGGTATGTGCCACAAAGGGAGACTACAGTATCACCTGACAGGGCCCATCACCCTTGGGACCCCAAGGAGGAAACATCTGAGTTGTGAGTTAAAGAATGAGAGAGATGTGGGGGAGTGCCAGGTGGAGGAGGAAAACAAGTAATACCAGCTGAGGAGGCAGCATGTGCAAAAGTCCTGGGGTGGAAGAGAACACACTGCACATTGAGGACACTGAAAGAATGCAATGAAGCTTAAGGATGAACATGTCCAGTATGGATGCAGAGGGGGGCAGGGCCCAGGTGACCCAGGCTCTGCAGTAGGTTGAGGAATCTGGATCTTAGTCTAGAGCAATGGAAAACCATGAAGCTGTTGAGCACAGAAGTGACATGATCAGAGTTTGGTCTGAAGGTCTCTCTAGTTGCTACGTGCAGAGTAAAGTAAAGAGACCAAAAAGAGACATGTTAGCATGCTGGTGGCAAAGGAGAGAAGAGAACAGGCCTAAGGGATACTGAGGAGGAAAACTGGATGGAACTGAGGGCTGAGAGAAGAGAGGAGTCCAGTGTGACCGCTGGTCTCATTTGTAACTTGGATAGATGGTCTGTCCTGTCCTCTCCGGGGAACATGAATACATTTTCCAAATGGTGTAGCAACTTGGGAGCACCAGGCTCTTATTACTGTGTTCCATGAAACAAGACCACAAATACAAGGCCCATGTGTTGCTTAGGGCACACCATGTTATGGGTCCTCGCCCCTCTCTGGATCCTTTTAATTAGCGAGCCCAGACTGAACTAGCCAGGCCAGGATTGGGGTCTGTGAAACAAGAGCCAGGAGAGGGAGGTCTTCCCTGAGGTCACTGCATCAGACTGACAACCACAGGCCCAGCTGGGAATCGCTGCACTGTATGGGGGCCTGGATCAAAGGGTCTTCACAACATGACCTTGAAGCTCCATGGTCCTGTCATTATCGTGGGAAGAACCGGACTGGCAAAAATTGATCATGCTCCTTTCTCTGACTGTGAACGTGCAATAGTTGCCCACTGCTCTGTGCAGGGCATCAATCTCTTTGGCAAGGAATCAAGGTCTAACACAAACGGGCGTTGATTCTCCTTTCCCACGTCTCCAGCAGTGCCTGGCATAGTGGCCAGTGTCAGCTGCTGACCTGGCATCCTTTTCCCCTCATCCCTCCTAGGCTACGTTGAAGAGGGCCTGCTTTTTGCGGGGGAGGGGGTGCTGAAGCCACATGTTTTGGGCTGAATTGACAGCATTTGTGGCTCCCATGTCTCTGACCCCCAGATGGGTCCAGGTCACTAGACTAGCGTACCTGCGGCACACTGTATAGCACTAGCTCTTTTAAGCATCAGTCTTTCCCTCCGGAGGCCAGGATGAGGCATGATTGCTCCCTGGGCTCCCCTGGGCACAGTGAGTTGGTCTCTTCCATGCCTGCTGAGGGATTATGCTCCATGGTCTCCTTGACCCCATCAGCCCCTCCCACTGCAGGCACGACTCTAACCCATGGCTTGGCCTAATCTTGGGAGTGAAAAGCCAACTCAGTGTCACTCTGAAGCTTAACCATACTTACTCCGTGTTCATTCTCTTAAAAAAAAAAAAAAAAAAAGTGCCCTTCACATGATCTAGCTCTCAGGCAAATTGAAAAAAAAAAAAAAAAAAAGGCTTTAATTAAAAGAAAGTAAAGCAGAACAAGAAACAAGGCCCTTTGAGCTAGGACAATAAAATCCTACCACTCTGGGGTCACCCTCCAGGAAGTGAGGATTAAGGAGGAAAAAGGGTTTTTATAAAGGCATCCTGAGAAATCATAACAGCAAACTCTAGAAAGAGCTTACTGGGCACCAGGCACTGCTCTAAATGTGTTCCCTATAAAGGAAAGTAGCTATTTCCCTGAACCCTCATAGGAGAAAACCAGGAAGAGAAAAAAAAAAAAAAAAAGACAGGGTTAAGGAGAATGACCCAGGAAATCCTGTGACAGGTATGACACTGTCCTGAGGGTCAGGGGGAAGCCCAGCTCAGAGCGCACCCCCACACACACACACTAGCAACCCCACCCCCACTCAATTATTACAGGGTCCTGGACATGCTGCCCAGGACCCTCCCGGAGCACGCCCTCTAGGTGGTCTTCTCAAAGATGCCTAAATTTTTGTGTGTTTCAAACTTTTATTTAAATTCTAGTTAGGGATCCCTGGGTGGCGCAGCGGTTTGGCGCCTGCCTTTGGCCCAGGGCGCGATCCTGGAGACCCGGGATCAAATCCCACGTCGGGCTCCCGGTGCATGGAGCCTGCTTCTCCCTCTGCCTGTGTCTCTGCCTCTCTCTCTCTCTCTGTGACTATCATAAATAAAAAAAAAAAAATTAAAAAAAAATAAATAAATAAATAAATTCTAGTTAGTTAGAAAAATAAATAAATAAATAAATAAATAAATAAATAAATAAATAAATAAATAAATTCTAGTTAGTTAACATATAATGTAAACATTTCAAACCCCCCTGGGGAACTCTAAAAACCCTGATGCCGGGCAGCCCGGGGGGCTCAGCGGTTTAGCGTCACCTTCAGCCCGGGGTATGATCCTGGACACCTGGGATCGAATCCCACATCGGGCTCCCTGCATGGAGCCTGCTTCTCCCTCTGCCTGTGTCTCTGCCTCTATCTCATTCTGCATCTCTAATGAATAAATAAATAAAAATAAAATTTAAAAAAAAAAAAAAAAAAAAAACCCTGATGCCTGGGACCCACCCCCAGAGATTCCAACAAAGTTGAACTGGGGTACAGCCAAGCACCAGGACTCTTGAAAGAGCCTGGAGAGGCCCACACATCAGCCAAGGTTGAGCGCCAGTGCCTAGTGGTGTACACATGGGGGTATCAGGTTCCTAGGGCTGCCACAACAAAGCACCACAAACTGGGTGGCTTGAAATGACCGAGATTTATTATCTCACAGTTCAGGGAGTTGAGGTCTAAAATCAAAGTGTCAGCACTTTGAAACCTGGAGGGGACAATCCTGCCTCACCTCTCGCTAGCTCCTGAGGGTCTGGGGGCAATCCTTGGCATGCCCCCGCTCACAGCGGCAGGAATCCGTTCCTTTCCTTCACGGTCACATGGTGTTCTCCTTGTGTGTGTCTTCTCATGGTCACTGTCTTAAAAGGATGCCCATCACACTGGGTTAGAGGCCTACCTACCCCAGTAGGACTCCACCATTTACAGCTCCAATGACCTAATTTCCAAATAAGGTCACATCCTGAGATAAAGGGGCTCGGACTCTGACATGTTTCTTTGGGGGGGTGGTGACAATTCAACCCATAACAGCGGGTTTCAGTTCCAGCTTTTGGAGCCCAGTCAGCTGGGCCTGTGGACTCTGCCTGATGTCCATGCTCGCAGCAGGGTCTGCTAGTTGGAGCCCCAATACACCCAAACATTTGAGGAGAACCCCAGTGGCCTTCCTGTGCACAGAGCTTCTGCCTTTCTCACTAATGGCCATGGAGGAGTCTGTGCTACTTGACTCACAGCCTTCTGACCTAGACCGGTTTGCCCTTGGCTTCTGGATCCTCAACCTTAAGCTGCTTGGCAAGGCTACTGACAGCCTGCTAAGCTCTGCAAGCCCTCTTTCCACAACTATACCCTGTCCCCCAAATCCCACTTCTACCCAGGCCTAATCCCAAAACAGACACCTCATCGTCTGTGGGCCTGGCACACACCCTCCGTTGGGGAGCACCACAGTTCAGAGGATGACCTCGCCATGGGAAAGTCAGAGCCCCTTCAAAACCTGCACTGTTTGTACCTAGCTGCAGGATTCAGGAGCTGAGTGTCCCTGAGTAAGTCACTCAACCTCCCTGAGGCTCTGCTTCCCTAACATTAAAATGCAGATCATCATCTATGCCCACATCCCTGATCTAAAACTTCCAGGACAAGATTGGATGGGCCAGATTTTTAGAAAGGTAGTATGGGGACACGAAACATCCTTAGTGGGATCTGGGCCAACGTTCTATGCTCAGGGCATCAAAATTTCCACAAGGAAGCACATGAAAACTCACCCACCGTGAGACAAATCAAAACTACAAAGAGCTTCACATCACTTAGGGTCAGAAATGCAATGACAAACAAACACACACTTTCCATTTTTAATAGCTTCCTGGATTTCTCTGCACTCTGTGTAAGAGATGCTAGTTCAAAGCTTGAGGTGAGTATTACAAGAGAGCATGTATGTGCAGCCACCTTGCAGTGTGGCTAGTTCAGAGTTAATTAAATAGTTGTGAGTCTGGGAAAGAAAAAAAAAAAAGCTTTAATCCAGCTCAAGCCAAACTCACCATCCTCCTCAAAACACTATAATTTGCCCTAAAGGCCTCTCATTTCCACATTCTAAATGGCTACAAGGCCTGGCATCCCACCCTGCTCCCCACTTCACCATCAGCACCACACCGAGGTCTCAGCATGTTACAGAAGCCACGTTCATTGTAATCACCACAGTGAGTTTTACTTTTTAATTCTAGCACAGTTCCATATCTCCCAAGATTTGGCATAAATCAGTGCTGCAACAAGACCCACTCTTAGACAAGTCCTCGGGATCAGAACATTCCCGTATGCAGCAGCCTGGTGTCAGGAGAGGCAGCCAGACACGGATGCACAGGTGCCCCCTCACACTGGAGGTGGTTTCCACCGAGGATGCATGGAGAACGCTTTCAAAACTCCAGAAGACAAGGAGTCTAGGAAACTAGGAAAAGAGAGTCCAGCACCGGCCAACTATGGGCCCCCCTAGGAGAGAGCGGAGCAGCCAAAGTCTCCAAGGCCAGGAAAGTCCCATTTCATCAGGCCTAGTGTGACCTTGGCGAAGCTAACTCACTTCCTGGATCTCGAAGTCTCCACCTGCCCAAGGACCGTTCTCCGCGTGTGAGATGAACTCTGGTTCCCTAAAGAGATCTGGGAAATAAAGTGCAGCTACTCACAGCGTCCGATAGGCAGTCACAGGCGGGAGGTAAATGAGCAATCACACAGCGCGCATCACGTGCACCACACATGGCCTCCGTGTGCTGCGGAACCCCAATCCTAGGGCCGACTCCGCGGCACCCCCAGGAGCTCAACTCCTCACACCCCCAGGACCGGCCGCTCCCACCACGGCCTCCGCTCCAGCAGCTGCCTCGAGCAGGGACCTGTCAGAAATCAACCCAAGGAATTACTTCTTTTTGGAAGCAGAAACTCTAGAATTGGAAGTAATTCAGGTAAATGTGGCAGATGGTTGCATCTCAAGTTGTCACTTCTCCAAAGAAAACTGGCAAGGGTGACAACCTCTGGTGGCCAGAACCCAAAGAGAAATATAAATAAGGCGGCAGGTGTAACAGGTACTTATTGGGGAGAAGGGGTGGACTGAGGGCAGAGTGTTCCCCAGGACATTCAGAGAAAGGTGTCGTGCCCCTGGTGGGGAGTGTGCAAGGGGGCGGGGGGGGGGGGTCCTGCACTGGACTCGCGCGGCCTCTGTGCCTAATTCTGGATGTCACATTCTTATCAGAGTGAAGTAAGGGGTGAAACTTTGGCCACATATCATCACATTGCAGTGATCTCAGAGAGTACATCTCCTCCCTTAGGAAGAAAATTCTGTAACTGGCCAGGAGAAAAATAAATGTTAAGTAGGTGGGTATGAAATCACAGAAACCTAGCCAAGAAAATGGCAAGATCAATAATGCCAGGAAATCTGTCAGAACAATAGAAGATAATGAGGAAAAACACTGAACCTCAAAACTCGAGAGTCAAGTTAAATATACATGTTGGGACAGCAGTTATGCAGATGAGCTTAAGAGAGGGGAGGGCCGCCTCCTGAGTGCCAGCTACGTACCAGGCACAGTGCTAGGCAATTTAAATTCAGGATTTCACTTTACTCTCATAAAAAACACAGGAAATGGCTTTGGCAGCTACAGTAGCAGGAATAATAGGGAAAACACTAGTAGAAATAGTGTTTTTAAACATTTTTGTCATGAAAAACAACATAGGCTTATGGTAGGAAGTCTGTAAAAAATCAAAAAGCAAGAAGAGAAAAACAGGAACTCTTATAAACTCATCTTTGGAAAGAGGCCTGACGCCAATGTTCCTGCCATCACAGTGTCCCACCTTACCATGTGAATTAGAGGTTCTTTTGACAAGATGACTTCTAAGTACACAAAGTGTCCCCAGAACCAGTGGTTTCAAAAATGCCAATGGTTCATTTTCTTCCTTCAGGGTTCAGAATATTTGTTGTCAGAAAACCCACTTGATTATCTGCAGTGGCAGAAGGACCCCGGCTGGGACTCGTGGAGGACATCCACACTGACTACTCGCTCATTATGACAACAAGCTAAGTAGAGCTGCTAACACTTCCCTTCTAATCCCCTCTGCCTTCTCTCAATTCACAAAAATACACTGTCCTTGGGTACCTCCAACATATCCAGAGCCAGCTTATACTGCTCTGTTATCCATCCATCCATCCATCCATCCATCCATCCACCCATCCCTCCATCACTTTGAGCCTCTCTTTCGGCTCAGACCCATTCTACGAGATAAGATTACAAGGATTTGACAAGGGGTCTACTGCCTGCCCGTCTGCCCACCCGCGACTCTCCATTCAGCCTCACTGTCCAGGCACTTTCTCTTAGTGCTTCCTTCCTGCTAGTGTGTTTAAGTACCGAGTTTGAGGGTCTCTGAGATGCAGCCTTTGAGGACAGTTGGTTACGGGCTGGCTGCAGGAATCAAAGGCAAGTGTGACTAGAGCTCTGCAGTCTGGTCTGGGGAGATGGACAAGTACAGAGCACATGCTCAAGGACAAGCTAGATTATGCCAGAACCCCTCAGGAAATCAGAGACAGCTCAGCCTCTGAGACATGAGGACAGGGAAGATCTGGGCAGGAGAAGAATCAAACCTCCAGCTGGGCCAGAGCTCGGGGTTCAATCCAGGGGTGCTCGCAAAGTCCTTGCCCCTAGTCATGAGACAGCTATGCCAGCAGGATGCAGGGTACATCTATATACAGACATACCTCTCTGGGGTCTGCATGGGAGCTGAGCAGCCAGCAGCCTCCAGGGATGAGGCCAGGCCACTAAGGGACTTAACACCTTCCCACCACCCCCACAGCAGTGTCACCGGGAGCTATGGCCTTGCTTGCCGTCTGCTCCCTTCTCCCATTGCTGATAAGGTCACGCACCGTGCTTTATAATGCAAAAATAATATTCCTGCTGCCAATGCAAATTATGTCGGAACCATCCAGCCTCCCCTGCCTCATGCAGAAAGCAGCTCCACAGGGAAGAGGTGGGCCAGGCTGCAATAACAAGGCTTATTAACACACCTAATGAAACACCTTGGGGTGACCGCCCCCTCAGAGGAGAGCTCAGCAAAACCCATCACAGAAGCAGATGTGTGGCTGGGGGGCGGGAGTGGGGGAGGTGGCAAATGCCTCCAAAGCATGAAAGCTATGCGGGGAGGGCTAGGGCTTGCCCTGTCCTCACCAGGTGTCCCCCAGGTCTGGGGTGGTAACCCTCCAGGGTAAGTCATGAGAACCACAGTAACTGCCCCACCTCTCGTAGCCTCTAGGGGGCACAAGAGGCATCACTGTGTCTGAGTAGAAAGCGGGGGCAAAAGTTACACACATTTGCTGAGCCTCAAACTCAAACCCTCGTGTAACTGGGAAAAACAGGCAGCCTGTATGCAATCTGTGTCTAACCCTTGCAAGCAATGGGACTCCAGGAAAAATGACCTCCTCCTATGCCTGAGGTTCCTCACTTAAAAATGAGGATGATGATGATCATCATCTGTATTTCCTCCAGGTTTTGTGAAGATCCAGTTAGATAATGCAGAGGTTATCAGTCAGGGTCACACATGGCACGTTCAAATGAGAAAGGGTCGTTCACAGGACAAAATAAGGCGACTATTTACAAAGGTGTAGACAGGGCAAGAACATGGGCAAGGGCAGCAGAGCTGTCTCCACCCCTCAGGAAGGTAGGGATCACAGGGAGGGAGTAGTTACTGGAATCAAGCAAGAGAATACAGAAAAGAGTGGTGAGAAGGCTCTTTTGAGAGGAGCAGTGACCTTCGTCCAGGGACATGGCTGGTGGCTGGCCTCAAGCAAGTGCACAGGGAGGTGTCCAGGGAGTAAGTATCTAGAGCACATACTCCTTCCCTCCGAATTTCTGGCCAAACAGAAGCTGACAGGCATTAGTGAGGTCCCTCCAGGTCAGCCTTCCAGACGGGGAGGGTAGGGGGAGGGTTCGCAGAGCATGGATTGCGAGGGTCAGGAGGAAGGCACCAGCACAGCACTCAACATGCATGAGATACTGTGCTCCCCTAGGGTATGCAGGGGCAGAACTGGCCACTGGAAGACGGAATGGAGATGCCACCACTGATGGCCATCAATGTCTCTCAGCTGCCACTGTTGGGTGAGTTGTTAGGTGTGGCACAGCCACCTCTAGCACCTCCTTGAACCTACCAAGTTCACCGTAAGGATGTGCAGGCTTTGGACATGGCTTTGGAAATGGCAAGAGACAGGGCAGGTCTGCATCCTCACAGAATAAACAGAGGTGCAGCCAAAACAATCCGCCTTTTACTGAGTCCGTGGAACATGTTAAGTGCAAGAAGTCCATTCCTCTCATTAACAGCAAGTCCTACCTTCTCTTAAATCACCGCCAGCCTTCTTTCTAAGACTTTCCCACCTGCTCTAAATGAATTTAGAGCTCTGTGGAACAACAAAAGTCTCTCTTTCACAGAAGAGCTCCTTGGACAGACAATCCGATACATCAAATCAATGAATCTAGTATTTATGGAGAGCTGGGCCTGGTGCTGCTTCTAGGGCATGTTGAAACAGGTCAGAGGCATTTAAGGCACTGTCCAGGCTTTCTCTTTTCCAAGACAACCATCCTCCTCACACGTCCTCAGATCAGCCCAAACTGGAAGCAGTACACTCTAACGCAGGGTGGAGTAGTGGGCAGAGCATGAGCAGACTGTAGGGCCATGAGACTCTCACTCTGAACCCCAACCCCATTATTTAGTTGGTATTTAACCTTGGGAAAGTCTCTAAGAGTCTCTGAACTTTGTTCTCCTCACGTGAATCTCCTGGGTAATAATCCCTAACTCACAGGATCACTGAGGATTAAATGAGATGATGTGTGTGCATCTCCGAGAACAGTACCTAGCACAGAGTAGGTCCTCAATGAATGTCAGCTCTGCAGTCATAAAAACCAGCTTCCAGATCCTCCCCCAAAATATTAGACTCAGAGCTGCCAAATCCTGCTGTTTGTGTTTCCTGAAACTTGGGCTGTTTTCACCTTGTCTCATTTCTTTCTGGGTCCACTTTTCATCAACAAAATGGAGCAAAGCAGGTTATAGAAGAGACCAGACAAGTGGGTCTCAGCCTTTGCTAGGAGTATATTACTCCCTGGACCCCACATTTGGAAAGATTTGTCCACCACATAAATAGAATTTCCAAAGTACAAGTTACCTCTTCCCTCTATTCTCTCTTAAAGCAAAACACAACTGCCCCCTCTCAGGGCTCGTGAGCAGCATGAGATCACCAACCGTGTTCACTGGGCTGATTCCACTCAAATCCTAACCCAAAACACTTGAGATTTCTTTGAACCTGTGTAACTCAGATACCTCATCACACAAGCACCTTGAAATACTCAAAGCAGTTCAAGCACTACCACATCTCCTACCCAGATTCCCCGGTCCTCAAGTGGAAAAACGTAGCAGTAGGTGATTCCCAAGCAGCTCTCCACCTCTGCAGTTCTGAGGTCAGGCACACCCTGTAAAGGCACCTGCTAACATGAGACAGACTGGGGCCCATTCAGCAAAGGACAGACTCACAAGGATGAAGGGACCATGCTTCCATTAAAAGGCTGAGTGCCAAAAATAAATAAATAAATAAAAATAAAATAAATAAATAAAATAAAATAAAATAAAATAAAATAAAATAAAATAAAATAAAATAAAATAAAAGGCTGAGTGCCATTATGCAGTGCTGTGAGTTCATCTTCCTGAGGCAAACCTCCGGGCACCCCCCTCAACCCCCCACCCACCCAGTAGGAAGCCAAGGTTCCTTATGCTCAACTGCTAAATACCCATGGCCCTGGGGTGTCACCCCGGAGGGCACCCACATTCACACTTTCCTTCATGAGGCCATGGGCTGTGGCTTCAACCCACAACCTTGTTCTCCAGGAGCTTATTACCCCAGAGCATCCCCCCTGACAAGATCAGATGTCCTCACAGAGCAGCCCCAAGGCCAGCCTACCTCCTGACTCCCTTTCTTTCTATCACATGGCAAACTCACAGATGGGAAAAAACAAGCTGGTGGCCTGGGTCTCCTTCCCCAGAAACACCTTCACACTGCAGTCCTCATGGGAGTCCTCGGGACTCATTGCGAAATCAAACCTGCAAAGCAAACTTGTTCTGCCACTTCCTGAGACGCACACTCCAATCACAGTGGCTCCCTCCTACCAGCCATCCTCCACGATTTCAGACATCCGGGTTACTAGTCTCCTAATGTCCTCCTTCTGCACTCATTAGAGTTCAGCATTTTGTTCTTGACTTACATCTTCTCTTCTGTCTCAGGCATATCTTTAGGAGTACTTGAGTTTTTGTCTCTCCCATATTACCTAATAAATAGCATTCTGTCTGCTGTGAGATTGGATTAACTGCTTGACTGACTACTTGCTGTCAAAATTGCCAAAAGATAACCTTAAAGTCCTAAAACTCTTCTCTGTGGTTAAACGACCTTGTGCTTGCACCAGTATTGGACTTACCTAACCACAAAGTAATGTTCGTAACTAATGTTACTCACCGCTAATCATCGCTGTCTTGCCTTTCTCCTCTTCCAATCTAATGAGATCCATTAGAAGTATCTATACATCCCTCTATTATAACCCCTCCCTGCCTGCCTGGAGCATCCTTTTCACTCTTCCAGTGTCTCAACTAGGGTGATATATATGGTCACCCATGCACAGAGAACAAGGTGCTTTCTCTTTACCTGCCACAGCTTCACCTCAAGTTCTTAGTGTCCACAGGACAGAGGATGGGGCAGCAAATATGTTCTATAAATAGCCAGAGAGAAACTATTTTCAATTCTGTAGGATCACACTGTCACTCTTGCAACTTTTGAATCCCACCAACTTGTCCCCAGATCACCTGGACAATATGTAAATAAATGGGTGTGGCTGTGCACCTACACTTCACTTATAAAGAAGAACAGCAAACCAGATTTAGCCTGTTAGCCCATTGTGGCTAACTCCTGTATTTCATTTATATTTGTATCATCTGATGAGGAGATGGGATTTCCCCCCCACTTTATAAAGAACATGGGAGGCCCAAGTTGGGGATGGAAATGTGGGGAGACCACAAGTTTAGTGGTATAACCACTACACTGGAGAAACCCATCAGACAATGAAATGAACATATCATGATGGCAGGTGGATATACCAAGCTAGAGTCTGAGCAAAGCCTTGGATAGAAATAGAAAACAAACAAACAAAAAAAAAAACAAAAAAAAACTGAGGAGTCATGAGGCTAGAGATGGTCTTTAAGTCACTGACCTGAATGGGACCATCAAAGGAGCCTGTAGAGCTGGAGAAGAGAAAACATCCAGGAATGACTCCAACCTAAGAGGGCCCTGAACTAGCAAAGGACAACACGGAAAATCACCATGGGAGGAGAACCACAAAGAGGGCTGGGATAAAAAGCCAAATGATGAGCAAGTTCCAAGGAGAAGAGGAGACCAACTGGAATGAATGATGCCAATAGGTCAAGCAACATAAGTGGCACATTATTTAGCAATATGAAGACCACCATGGAGCTGGACTCTTAACAGTCACCATGGGAAGCAAGGGGCATAGCACAGAGATCAGGTGGTGAGAAACTGGAGTGCAAGTTCTCTGGGGGAGCCATGCTGAAAAGGGGAATTTTGTTTTTTATTTTATTTTTATGATATTTTTAACATTCATTTTCACATATGATACCAACCAGTCATAATTTCCATCTTTGATGGTGTCCCTTAAAATATTCCCACTTGTTATTACACAAAATTCA
The DNA here is from genome assembly GCF_048164855.1 of Canis lupus baileyi. Lineage (NCBI taxonomy): Eukaryota > Metazoa > Chordata > Mammalia > Carnivora > Canidae > Canis > Canis lupus. The sequence goes on from NC_132863.1 coordinate 32,793,281, forward strand.
AATGTATTATGTTTTTCTTTTCTATGTTTAACACACTAGCAATCTATTTTCATGCACAGACTGAGTTAACGATCTAACTTTCCCCCAAATAGCCAATTATCCTAGCAGCATTAATTAAATAATCTATTCTTTCCCCCCACTGATCTGAAATTCACCATTATCAAATAATAAATATTTACATATACTCAAACCTTATTATTTTATTTTCTGTTCCATTTCAATTATATTTCACTTCACCAGCCACTAAACTAAATTGCTTGTAGTGTTAAATTATTTTTATAACCCTTTAGAACTTTTTACTGTGTAAATCTCATTTTTAAAACATTATTTTTTTGCTATTCTTATGGGTTTAAGCTTCTATATAAACCTGAGAATAAATTTTATCAAGTTCTAAACAACAATTCCTTAAGGGTTTTGATTGAAATAACATAAATGCATAATCAATTTGGGAGAGAACAGACATATTTACATATGTCAAGAAGTATGCAGATCACACTTGTTCAGAGAGCTATGTGCTTGGATTTTCAGAGGCACAGCATTTTTCATGGGTGTAAGGATTTGTCACCATTGGCTCATTCTGGAAGTATGTCCTTCACGCAGGGATGCTATCCCCACCATGGCTTGTCTAGATGCCTCATCTACCTTATGTAACCTCTAATTTGACCTGTCGACTTATGTTCTGGCATCTATAGAACCTCATATAAAGACCTGAAATAAAGCAGTATTAAGGCAAATTAGGGTTCAGGTTCTACCCCAAAATGAGTATATGCCAGGATTGAACCAGTAGCCTAATTTCAATCTCCACCACCTTGAGAGATAGGCTTCTAAAACACAACTAAGCCAAAAATACCCAAGTATTTGACCGAACTTGTGGGCTGAGTAAACCTGAGGTGGAAAAATAGGATGATTCCATACCCCCTTTTCTCAAGCGTGTACATGTCTACATAAGTGACAGACAGCAAATCCTTTCCAACCCCCCAAATCTAACCATAGAGAGGAGGCATGCTGTGCCATCACTGGTCACAACTCCATCACAACCAGATCTTGAATCCCCTTATACCCAAATAATAGTGTATGTCTGAGGAATGAGTCTGCCTGGAGACACAATGGTGACCTTCCATCTTCCCTCTCATTAAATATCCCTCTGTTTCTTTTCATTCATTCATACTTTCATTGATTCATTCATTTGGTAAGACCTTTCAAGCCTATTATCTGGCAAGACACCTTGTTCGGTACTGAGAATACAGAAAAGGAATGAGACACTATTTTTGAGGCACTTACCCAACCCACACATGGTTGAACAAAGCCTAGACTCAGCAAGTTTGAACAGTTCAGAAAAAGATAACCTTAAAGTCCTAACCTTGCCAAAAGATAACCTTAAAGTCCTAAAACTCTTCTCTGTGGTCAGGTACAAAGAGGGTTTAATCAAGGACCACCTGACCCTCTACACCCACTACCCTTCAGAATTCACATCACAAAGTGTCCCTTGGCACAAAGTGATAGAATACACACAGGAGAACTTTCCTGTTGCTGCCACCTGACACGTGCCTTGCACGCATCACAAGCATGGCACCTTGAGGCAAAGCAACAGACCAGCCAGAAGGGATAATCCCACGCCCAACTCCATTCCTCCTCTTCCTCATGGCCACTCAGACAGGGACTCATGAGGATATTTTGCTGTTTAGGAAGCAGCATAGTAGTTAAAGCAATCACCAGGAAAAAAGTTCCCGAAATCTCTAAACATCGCTCATTAGCATAAGCCTTGGAGAGGTCTGATAAAGTTCAGAGCTTATCTCCAAGCCTGCTTGCTCCCTCTCTGCCCAGAGCATCAGCTGGGCAAGGGATCGCCTTCTTTGGAAGGAAGCAAATTAAATTAAATTAGATCATTTATACCAGTACCAACAACAGCAGCAGTACCTTCAATAAAATTAAGATCTTGAATTGAAAACAAAGGCATTATCTTCTGCAGACCTAATCCCATTGCCCAGTTTAGGCATTCACCATTGTGACCTACTTTGACAACCTGACAAAGACACTCGGGGAAGGGGTTTTGGGGAGGCCCTGCAGTATCTTTCAGCAATCTGCAATTCAGTCTCTTGTTTGTAGCTATTCTGTTCTTACAGAAACACATATCTGATAATGTGCTTGACATATAAATGGGCCATTTCAGTGAAACAGTCATTGAGAACCTTTTCTAATAAGAGTATGTCATAAAGGCTGTTCAATAGCGTATTTATAATCCAACGGCGTGGCATAGTGGAAAGAATGTCAGGTCTTCCAGAAAATATGGTGGCTTGAGTACCGTTTCACAGAAACTCCATATCCAAAGTTGACTGAAATGAACAACAACAAAAAAGTAGCAAAGAGTATACTATTAATGCTGAAATACAGAGAGAGAGAGCCCTACCTTCACACCATGGGTTTTCTTGGATCCAAATGAACAGAGAAGAATCCATGGCCATCTTCCCTTTCCAAATAGAATAGTGTTGTTGGAGGGAATAAGTGCTGGATCAACAGAAAAGCTCAAGGATGGCTCCCAATTTGAAGGAAGTAAGTTGGAAAATATTGCCAAATCATGGGATAAATGTAAATCATCCCAAGTGAAGTCTGTTTTCCCCACTACGGATTTACATCTTTCCCGAAATCCCACCCCAGAATGGTCTGTCAATCAAAAACCAGTTCTATCATATCAGGGCTCAAATGGACAAAGACAGACAATGAATAGGCCTAGAACAACAAAAAACAAAAGCCTATAGAACAGAAAGACTGCTCATGACTCACAAGCAATAGAAGCTTTAGGGGACACCCTCCCTCTAGAAACAGGATCCATTACCAACTTAGCAGTGTAAAACTTCAGACAGAGACAGAAGCCAGAGACAGGACTCCCAAGTCCCCATTGATTTCCTCTCCCATAAGGGAAAGAGTCAAACTGTGCCCAAACAGACAGGAACAGAAGCAAAAGAAAATCAGATATTCCCAATTTGGATCAAATAACATTATCATGTAACTGGCCCCATTTATATATATAGTCAAGTAGGAAAAAAAAAAAAAACTAAAACAGTCTAAGACTTAAATAAATACTGTGTCACCCCAATGCAGTTTTGATATGCAAAAACAGAAAAAAACCTCACTCTTGGAGAAGACATAAACAAGTGCTTCGTAATCCTAGGGAAATTGAAAAGGCTAAGAACTCTCTGAGACAAACGACCAAGAGGTGAGAGGACATGAAGGTTGATTCATGACTGGGAATGCACAGCTTCTGGACAGCTTCCCAGGTCTGCATGTTGAGTTGGAGACTGTCCCCTCATTGATACCAGACCTGCAGTTCCTGAACATAAGCTGGGACAGTGAGAGAAGAATGGACTATCAGGGCTGGAAGGACACTCATCTAGTCCGAATCAGGGAAGACAGTGAAAACCAAGGTCATATATTTAATAAGTGGCAGACCCACAACTTAGATCCCAACTCCCACCAGTATCTATAAATAGGCAAGGAGGCAGAGTGGGAGAGGAGGGGAGGAGAGAGGGAGAAAGAATGTTAAGATTAAAAAAAAAAAAAAAGAAGAATGTAAGATAGAAGCAATAGCTGGGATGATACAGAACGAGCACTGGACTAGTAGCCAGAAGACCCACGGATATCAAATCTGAGTATGTGTTCTGTTCACCTGGATATAGTCCTAGGAGTGGAATTGCTGGGTCACATACTAACTCTATGCTCAACTTTTTAAGGCACTGCCGAACTGTTTTCCACAGCGGCTGCAAAACTGTGCCTTCCCAACAGTCATGTAAAAGGTTCCGATTTCCTAGCTCTAGCACTTTCTATGTTGTGCAACTTTGGATAAGTCATGTCATTTCTCTGCATCTGTTTTCCCATCTATGAGAGGAGAGGTTAGGATTAGCTATTCCGCTTCTGCTGGCAGTCCCATATATTCACACATGCTTTCATCCTAGCCAGTTCCGACCTTCCACTGCCCACATCTCCTCCCAGGAGTTCCTCAACAGTGTAAAGGGCTATAATAAATAAATCCTGGTTCCTCGTCTCCTTAAGTTGGAATTATCTTAATGCATGCTCCCAAGTTATAATAATACACTTCCGTTTCTATTCGTATCTCTCAGTATACTGTCCCCCCTCCCTCGTCTATTCTTCTAACCTTTTCGCAAGCATCATCTTGTTCTGTCTGTTGGCTGTCAGCTTTTCTCTACATGCTTTCACAGAGCTACCAGATTCTTGGCTATTTCCCCACCCTCAGCTCATAACTATTTTTCCCTCAAGCTCAGTGACTGCTAAGTGGTCTTTGTGAAATCCTATTAGGATAATCTCCATCCATGTCACAGATGGGCTGCCTCTGGAAACCTCAGTTGTCTTCCTTCCCACAGTCTGTATATCATAGACTGAGACACCCAACATAGTATATATTCACAAATGTGCTTAAAAGGCTTAAGTATGTGGACACAAGCAATGGTTAAACTCAACAGAGACCAAGCTCAGATGTCATCTTCTGCAGGAAACTTTTCCTGTTCCCCTGAACCCCTTCTCCCCCTACAAAACCCTAGGGGCAAGGAATCTGACTAACCAAACCCTCTGTGCTTCTTCTGTTTATGTGTCTTTTTACTATCTATCTGTTGCATCAGATCGTGGGCCTCATGAAGGTGGGAGCTGGAGTATCTTGTTCACAGCTATGCCATCAGTGTCTCATACGTTATAGGTTCTCAGCACCTGTTTGCTGAATTAATGAATGAGTGAGCTTCTCTTCCATGCAGCTGATCATGGGTCTGCCTATCCGTCTATCCATTAAACCCACAACTCCCCCTGGGCAGGCTGGGATTTACTCACCATGGTAACCACTGTTAAAGAAAGAATTACTCTGACACTTGTTACAAAGGTAAGGAAGAATTTAATCGAGACTATTGTAATAGAGATATGGCAATGGGGAAGGAGATAAGGCTCAAGTCTGAATATAGTGAAAACAATTGGAGATTTGCAGCTAAGAAGCAGAGATGGGGGGGAGGGTGCGGTTAGTGGATGGAAAATTCAAAGAGGACACAGTAAGGATAGAGGGGATTCTTGGTAAATTGACCTAATAGGAATCTTGCTGAAGGCAAGTCAGAATGTTCGGATCTCAGGGTTTGGGAGAGTCTTGCTACAACCAGGTTAAGGAGGCTAAAGACAGGATAGGAGATGGGAGTTTTAGGATATGCGGGCAAGCTTGCAGCCCAGTCGAGAAGAGGGATCAGAGGAACCTAACTGAAACCTGGTCAAGGAAAGGTCTTTGTTACCCTCCCCAATACCTCGAACAAGTCCTATCCTATAGTCGGTACTAACTAAATACAGATTTGTTGAGCAAAGCTGAGCATCCACCCTCAGCAAGTATTCAAAGCTCTCTCCTTCACTCCTCCTTGAACTGAAATAGCAGGAGAAAGTGTCCCAGTAGATGTTGTCCAAGGGGTCCAGGGTGGGGGAGAAAAGCAGCAAAATGTGCTAAGCCCCAAATTAATCAAGAATACACACCATCAAAAAAAAAAGAATACACACCATCTTCCCAGGATTCCATAGCCCCAAGGCTTTTCTGGGCCAGTCTTCCCCACGACCCTCATAGCCACCTTATCAACAAAGTTTATTTTCTCACACTACAGATGGAATAATGGACACTCTGAAGGTCAAGTGTCATGTCATAGGTCACAGACCCAGAATTTATTATCTGTCTCTTCTTGGATTGGTAGATGTTACTTAAACTGTTTTAATTCCAGGATATATTTCTAAAACTTAAAAGTCTTCCCCCAGCCTCTTTCAATATCTGCTTCGTGATCAGTGACATTTTTCCAGTTAAACTTTAAAACAATTTTCCAACACTACTTATAAATTTCTCTTGTAATTCACATTATCTGTTTTAAATTAAATTGACAAGCTTTAAAAATATCAAATCTTAACACCCAGGAATAAGATACATCCATTTACTTACGTTCTCAGTTTTGCTTTAGAGCTTCCTCCTAAAGGTCCTTCATGTTGCCTCTTGAGTTAATTCCTCAGCGTTTTATATTTTTGGGTCCTTTTACAGAATGAAGCCTTTTAAAATTATATTTTCTAACTGGTTATTGCTAGGATTTAGAAAATTGTTGATTATGTATATTTATTCCCTAACTAGTCACCTTGTTGGATTCTTAATAGGTTCTAATACTTTTTCATTTATTTCTCTTGGCGTTTAGTAGATTATAAGATCCTCTACAAATAATGGCTTTACTTCATCCTTTCCCATAATTATACTTTCAATTCTGTTACTGGAAATCCCTGAGTGAATTTTAGGTAATTTTAGCAATCATTAGTATCCTTATATTTTTAGGATACAGGTTGTTGGTTCGGAAGAGACATGCTCAAGCACATTGAGAAAATAGCTTTCCATGCCTTTTCAGGATGACAGTTACTCTCTGTGCACCCCATCCCCAATCCAGACCCATCCCCACCCTGCTCTCTGAAGTGTGACTTCTGTGGTCTGTGTCTCAGCCTCCCGTACCTTCTGCCCCCTTCAGCTGAGTCTGACTGGTGGCAAGGACTAATACCAGAATACCAGAGGGTGGAAATAATGACCTATGTTCCTCAATAGCCTGTCAGGCACTCTTAGGATACCATTCCCTACCACTGCTTTAGTCCTGGGCATAGTAACAGCTCCCCACTGATCACAGCCCTTGGATATTTTCCCATCCCTTAAAAACTCCCTTCATCTTGATCCCCCACCCCTATTTCATCAAACTCTCTCCACTTTAACTCTTCATATACCATATGCTTTTTACCCAGACCTTCTTTAACTGATAAATTAGGATACCACCGTTAAGTATTTCCAAATATCTTTCAACATCTCAATAAGATCAAAATATTTTGTCCTCTGTGGGACGCCTGGGTGGCTCAGCAATTTAGTGCATGCCTTCGGCCCCGGGCGTGATCCTGGGTTCCCGGGATCAAGTCCCACGTCGGGCTCCCTGCATGGAGCCTGCTTCTCCTTCTGCCTGTGTCTCTGCCTCTCTCTCTCTCTCTCTCTCTCTCTCTCTCTCTCTCTGTCTCTTATGAATAAATAAATAAAATCTTTAAAAAAATATTATGTCCTCTGTGACATTTACACATTCATTAAGAAGAAAAATTGAGTGGCTACCTCCTGCCAATTGCTGTGGTAGGCACCAAAATTAGTACAGAAAAACAAACAAACAAACAAACAAAAAAGCCAAGTTCTCTGTCCTAGTATTTCTTAAAAGAAACAGATATACAAACAAATAAAATACCTAAATATTACAGTAGTGATTTGTAATATTTGCTAAGTAACAAAACAGATATATTTAGTAATGATTGTCAGAGACTATTCCTTACTGAAGGTGACACTGCAGAAAGAGCAAAAGAAGAGCCTTCTGGGAAAGGAGGACAGCAGGTGCAAAGGCCCTGAGACAGGAAAGAACTTTGTGTGGTTGGAAAACTAGCAGGACTGCTATCAGCAAGGGGGCAGAGGGTGTGGTAGAAAAACGTGAAGAAACAGGGAGGCAAGGGCTAAATCAGTGCCATCCAAGAGAAATACAGTGCAAGCCACATTTTTGTAGTTTTCCTTCTTCTAGTCATCCATATTTAAAATAGTAAATAGGTGAAACTTATTTTAATGTATTTTACTTAACACATCTAAAATACTATCTTTTCAATACTTAAATATGAAAAATTAAGATATTTTACATACTTCTTATACTAAGTTTCTGAGATGAAGTATGAATTTGACATTTAAAGCCCATCTCAAAGTGGACTGGCCTCCTGCCAAGTGCTTAATAGTCGCATGTGGCTGGTGGCCACCGGGTCAGCCAGTACAGGGCTATATGGTGCCCATCAGCCCTTGGTGACAGAGGTGGTTCATCGGGGGGGCAGGGCATACGGGCTTCATTTCTACTGCTACCAGCGTCATGTCTGGCACACAGTAGGTGCTCAGAAAATGCTTCCTGGGCATAGTGACGGAAGAACCGCAGAAGACCCGCCAGGTTCCCCAAGCAGAGAAGCATCACTGAGATCACTCGAGCACCTGCTCTAGGAAACTGGGTCTATTCTGTGTCCTCAGGCAAGACAAGAAACTGGAGTCCGCTTGCTGGGTCTCCTATGGTGGGGGCCATTCAGCGCCCTCTCCTGTGCCTGGGGCAGTTGGCACAGCTACTTTCTTAATTCAGAAAGATCACTTTACACCATATGCTAGGAGTGGGAGGGAGGGAGCCCATTAGCATTCATTGTACACAGCTTTTCATTTGGAAAAGCACCTCAAATGTGCCGATCCACATTGCTTTGCTTCATTTTTCAACATTCATGAGTGTAATTGCATTTATTTTTCTCGTCAAGACTGCAAAACAAGTGATAATTTACTATATTACAACCCATATTGGCTGGGTTTACAGCCACAACAGTTCTAATCCGCCCTCAGATGGACTGGGAAGGTAAGTAGGGGGTGGTCTTTTTAAGTGAGAACACTACATTTGTTTGAGATAGGAAGGCTGGTCTCAGCTGTTCCAGGTCACAATAACAGTGGTAACAACTAACCCATATGACTACACTGAGTTCTCAAATTATGTTTACCTCTACTGTCTTGACCTTTTTTACAGTAATAGGCTGAGAAAGACATATATTCCCATTCTCATTTCTTATACCAAAAGACTGAGATCCAGAGAGGTCCTCAGTCATCCAGGGTGATGGATTGGTCAAGAGTAGAGCGAGGACTTACACATGCACACATGGGCTAGAAACCCTGGGGTCATGTGGCAGAGCCGGAACTCCTGCAGTTGTGTTGGCAGAAAAGAAGTAGGCACAGTCTTAAAATTTTGTAAATCTGAAGTGCTTAGAGTAGCTCGGACTCTTGAGGAGATCTAATTCCTTGAGTCTACACTGTGGAATGCTGACTTTCAGGATTCACACCCCTGCTGAAGGGTATATCCACCTCCAGGTAGAGCTAGCTCTGTTTGTGAGGATCTAGATTTGAGAGTGAGGAAGCACAGTCTAGCCTTGTGTTCGGGAATCACCCTCTACAATGTTTACTTCCCCTTGAAAAGAGAAACAAAACCCACAGGGACATTCACTTTAGGTCACAAATACCCATGAATTAATGACTAATTTTATAAGCAATCAACAGGACCCGGCTCTAAAAGCTTCCAGATTTGTTAAACTCATTTCCTAAATATGAGGAAAGTAGGAGAAACGTCACAGGTGGCAAGACCCTCATCTCCTCTTCCACCCCCCTAATTGTAACATACAAGTCAGAGAGAAATGCGAAGAGCTGGGTTTTTGCCTCAAGGATCTGAGTGGTCAGGGTAAGCAATATAAGTCATAGGTGACTGAGTCATAAGTGACTGCTTCCATATGGTGTGGCATCTGCTGGGGTCTAGCCCCACCTCTCCAGCTCTCTCCAAGGCGGAGAAGATGGCCTAAGGAGTCACCACACAGTCTGAAAGATCAAGGGCCTAAGGGGTTCAGAGAGTCCCTCCAGCCACATGGTCAAAGTGCTCCAGTCTCCAGGGGATGCCTCCCCTTATCTCCATTCTGTCCTTTCCCTATAGGGAGGACCCCTTCTCAACCAGGGTCTGGCTCTCCTGACATTGTATGGGCGGCATTCCCACCCCAGGCCAGAGCTCAAACAGCCAGGCCTGGCCACTCAAGAACCTGCTGCTGAGTTTCCACAAGAACATTGGACACAAGATTTCCAACAACTGCTTTTAGTATAAGTGGCCTTAGGTCTTCAAAGGTGTCCAGCTGAGAATGACCAGTGTCACAACTATACCGTCTAGTCTCTCTCTCTCTCTCTCTCTCTCTCTCTCTCTTTCTCACACACACACACACACACACACAGTTCAGGCCTGATAAGGCCTTTGGAATTTCCCTGCAGAAGAGACAGGTTAACACCATACACCGCCCCCACTGAGTCCCAGCTGAGATGGGACAGGAAGGAGGTGTACACAGGTGATGGAGAGGACCTACCATATGTCCATGCACCAAGCATCTTGTCTTGTGTTTTCATGTTATCTCATTTAATCTCCACATTCTCCAATTGCATAACCAAATCATTTAACAGGTTAAAGAAAACCCTGAGCCACAGAGAAAACCAACTATATACAGTTGAGAATCAAGGACAGAGGTTATGGAAGTTTCCTTTCAAATACAGGAAAGTCATCTTTCCAAGCAAATAACCTGTTATTATTTTCCATATTGCAAAACCTAAATATTTAATACAAAATCTTAAAATCAGGATTATAAAACTGTCAAGGTTCATCCACATTGTACCTTGTGACAGGATTTTCTTTTTTGAGGCTGAGTAATATTCCATTGTGTGTAGAGACCAAATTTTCATTATTTTGTTCATTTGCCGATGGGACAAATTAGTTGCTTCCACTTCTTCACTATTGTGAAAACTGATGCAATGGACGTGGATATGCAAATATCTCTTGGAGATCTGGCTTTTGGTAGAATTGCTGGATCATACGGTAATGTTACTTTTAATTTTTTGAGGAAACCTCATACTGCTTTCCATGGTGGTTGTATCATACTACATCCCTACCAACAATGCATAAGAGTTCTAATTTCTTGGAATCCTCCCCAGTGTTTGTTATTTTGTGTTTATTATTCCTGTTACTATTACTGGCATCTTAATGCATGTGAAGTGATAGCTCAGTTGGTTTGATTTGCATTTCCCTAACAATTGGTGACTTTGAACATCTTTTCATAGGCTTGTTGGCCATTTTTTAACCTCTTTGCAGACATATGTATTAAAGTCCTTTGCCCAATTTTTAACCCAGCTATTTGTTTTTTGTTGTTGTTGAGTTGTAAGTTTTTTATATAGTCTGGATATTAACCCTTTCATAGACACAGGATTTGTAAATATTTTCTCCCATTCCATAGGTTACCATTTTGCTCTGTTGTTTCCTCTATTTCACAGTTTTTAAGTTTGATGTAATCCCACTTGTCTATTTTTGTTTTGTCTCTGCTTTTGTCATATCTAAAAAAAATCACTGCCAAATCCAATGTCATGAAGCTTGTCTCATTTTCTCCTAGGAATTCTATAGTTTCAGTCTTAGGTTTAGTTATTTAATCCATTTTGAGGGTTTGTGTGTGTGTGTGTGTGTGTGTGTGTGTGTGTGTGTGGTATGGTGTAAGAATCCGACTGCATCCCTATATCTAGTTTGCCCAACACAATCTGTTGAAGAGACCATCCTTTCCCCAATGTGTGGTCTCGGCAACCTCATTAAAAGTCATTTATATATGGGAGGGTTTCCAAAAAGTCTCTAATACCGTACATTAAATACCTCCCTGATTGAAATACTTAGGGTAGTTTCTGTGTTCATACTTAAAACCCAACTGTCAGATTCCTTAGGCTGGTATGTTCTAGCAACTACAGATGAGAAGGTTTCTAGAAGCTCAAAGTCTTATTTTAACCCTAGAAATCCTCAGGTCTCTTAACAAAGAACATAGACTTGCTTATCTATAGACTTTATAATTGCTTGACTTAATGACAAGTAATGCTTTGAGAATTCTGAGAAAGTATAACCTGGCTTTCTTGATGATGAGCACAATGCTTGGGAAAGAAAGCATTTTTAAAAGACACTGGCAGATTCTCGGGATGTCTAAAAACCAGTTCACTAAGGTAAATGTTGCTTTCCAAAACTGAAGTGGCCTGGCATCCACATAGAGCATAGTGGCAAAATAGTATTGGACTGGGGGCGGCACAGCAGGGTGGGAAGTCTATTGTAGAGAATGGGGAAATTTCTCTGACTAAATGTCTCAGTGATTAGCAACTGCAGGAAAATAATATCTGAAGGTGGACCTATGATCTTAAGGGTTGGGGCAGATAACTACAGCTCTGAGAGCAGAGGAAGGTCGACAGGGAGGTTTATCTTCCGGTGCCCATCTGCACACACTCATGAAAACAAATTCCCCTGTCAAGGTGATTCCTTGCAGCTGCCATGACTGACTGACAGAAAGACAAACTGATGAGGGGATAAGACCAAAGGATTTTTCACAGACATTGTATTTTATAAACGTGTCACTTAATTCTTCCAGTTAAAGGTGTATCCTTTTCTTCTTGAGTACATTCCTATTGGTACAACTGACACAATAAAAATCTGATCACCGAGGATGGGGCTGGACAATAGAAATATAATGTGAGCCACACAGGCTAATTTTAAATTTTCTAGTAGTCACACTTTATTTTTTTTATTTTTTAAAGGTTTTATTTATTTGTTTATTCATGAGAGATCCAGAAAGAGAGAGGCAGAAACACAGGCAGAGGGAGAAGCAGGCTCCATGCAGGGAGCCCGATGTGGGACTCAATCCCAGGTCTCCAGGACCACACCCTGGGCCAAAGACAAGTGCTAAACCACTGAGCCACCCGGGCTGCCCTAGTAGCCACACTTTAAAAGGTAAAAAAGAGGGGCAGGGGAATGGTTAAATTAATTTTAATGATTTTTTACCTAGTCCAGTATATCTACAATATAATCATTTCAACAACCAACATAAAAAGTATTAATAAGTGCCTTACATTCTTTTTTTCATGCTAAGTCTTCAAAATCTGACGTGTATTCTGCATCTATAGAACTAGCCACATTTTAAGTGTTCAATAGCTGCATACATCTAGTAGCTACCATATTGGGACACCACTGGTCTAGCACATTCTCACATGGGACTACAATGGGTTCTTGGGATTTCCAGATTATTGGACCTTATTTTATGGAGTCACACAAAAGTCATCTTATTTTCACTTAATAAATGATATTTTTGCTAACCTACAATTTTATCAAATCTCTCATAAGCTATGTTATAATTCAAATTATAGTATTCAAAGCATAAAGATCTGTCTCCTCATTAAGAACAACACAATCCATATATTCAAAAAGGTGTTCACTTGGATTAGCCCAAGCCCCTGGAAAAGGAGCCAAACCAGATGAACAATCTATGGAAACCTCACCATCTACACTGAGCTGGCAACACTATGATTGTGAGGCTTCTTGGCAGTATCTTCCTCTCAGCCTGTCTGTCCCAGGAGTAGCTGAAATAGAAGCAGCAGAACACTGAGAAAAGTCATCTCTGCTGTCCAGACAGAGGTCTCTGATGCATAAATGCTTCCACTCATGTTCCCTTCTGACAAATTTTCAGAACAATTCACAGGCTTATTCTATCTGCATTCAGGTGGCCACTGATGGCTTCATCAGTTCAACAAGTGGATAGGATGGTCAACCCTCAGGGCCTAGAAGTAGGATATTTCCCTCATTTCCCAGGGAGAAGACCCCACAAAATGTTTTCAGGCTGCTTTAACACATAAAATATACAGCATGTAGGTGAATTAGTCAAATGTCTACTTATGATGCCTAAGTTAAGATTTAATGACATATTTAAAATCATGTTTCATAAGATAATGTACAGTGTTAAAAATAGAAAGTGGTTCAGAGCACAGACTCTGGAGACAGGCTGCCTGGGTTCAAATCTAAGCTCCTCCAATTTTGACTAACTTTTGGGTGAGTTATTTAACATTCTGGACCTCATTTTCCTCACGTGTATAATAGGCGTAATCAGTAGTACCAGTTTGTAGAAGTATTAAATGGGTTAAAATCACGTAAAGCCCCTAGAACACCATCCAGTAAGTGGTGCACATGTGTTCAGTTACAAAACAGTGGTTTGCTGTCCCTTCCCACATATTACAGAAACGTTCATTTGAACTTATCATCTGTACCACTGGCATCTGGATCTGTCCTCAGAGCAAGCCCTTCTTAGGTTGAACGACATCTGTCCACATCACCCTTACATCCAATTATAGCATTTGGATGCATTGCTTCTTTTATAGTCTAGAAAATACCTTTGAGATGTTTTGTTTATATCTATAGGAATACGCTTTAAATTTTTGTTTATTTTAGTATAATTAATGTTCCACGTTATATTAGTTTCCGGTGTAAAATACAATGATTCAATGATTCTATACATCTCTCAGTGCTCATCATGGTAAGTGTACTCTTAATCTCCTTTATTTCACCCATCTCCCCAAGCCCCCTCTGGCAACTGCCAGTGTGTTCTCTTTATTTAAGAATCTGGTTTTTATTTGTATTTTTTTCTTTGTTCGTTTTTGTTGCTTCTATTGTTCCTTAAATTACATAGGAATAAAATCATATAGTACTTCTTTCTGTGACTTACTCACTTAGCTTAATACCCTCAAGTTCTATCCACGTTACAAATGGTAAGATTTAACTCTTTCTTATGACTAAGTAATATTCCAGTGTGTGTGTGTGTGTGTGTGTGTGCACGCGTGCGAGCGTAGCCACATTTTCTTTATCCATTCATCTACTGATGTACTCTTGAATTGGGTTCCGTATCTTGGCTATTGTAAATAATACTATAATATGGAGGTACATGTATCTTTTCGAATTAGTGCTTTTGTTTTCTTTGGGTAAATACCCAGTAGTGGCATTACTAGATCCCACAATAACTCTTATTTTTCACTTTCTGAGGAATCTCCATACTGTTCCACAGTGACTGCACCAATGTGCATTCCCACCAATAGTGCCCAAAAGTTCCTTTTTCTCCACATCCTTACCAACACATTATTTTTTGTGTTTTTTATTTCAGCCATTCTGACAAATCTAAAATGGTATCCTCACCGTGGCTTGAATTTACACTTCCCAGATGATTCGTGAGTTTGAGCATTTTTATCATGTGTCTATTGGCCATCTGTAGGTTTTCTTTGGAAAAATGTCTATTCAAGTCCTCTGCCCATTTTTTAATTGAATTATTTGGCTTTTCTGAGATTGAGGTGTAGAAGTTCTTTATATATTTTAGCTATTAACTCCTTATCAGATAATATCATCTGAAAATATCTTCTTCCACTCAGTATGTTGACTTTATGTTTTGCTGTTATTTTTTTAAAAGTATTTTCTTTTTTTTTTCTTCTTTTTAAATATTTTATTTATTTATTCATGAGAGACACAGAGAGAAAGAGAGGCAGAGACACAGGCAGAAGGAGAAGCAGGCTCCTTGTGGGGAGCCCAATGCGGGACTCAATCCCAGGTCTCCAGGATCATGCCCTGGGCTGAAGGCAGCGCTAAACCGCTGAGCCACCCAGGCTGCCCTTTTGCTGACTTTTAAACGGAGGTTTGAGATCACTGAAAACTAGATGTCAAGGCAAGCATTCATAAGGATATTACAACAGGCCTGTTTCCCCATTTATCTAACACATGTATATTTTGATCATCAAAAAGAGCCTCTGTTGTTTTTCCAATCCATCCTTATCATTTGTCATTATGTGGTCATATCCTCCAGGATAATCCTAAACCAGTCTTCGATTTTCTTGCCTTTTTTTTTTCCCTCTACCAATTCTGTTATCAGACAGAACTAGCACTGATTGGGGTCACTCCAGGCTAATGTAGTTTCCCTAATTAATTTTGTGGTTAAAAGTACACAAGAGACCACCTCATAATATAAAAATGCCCTGTAAGAACTTTTTCAAGAGGTGTCTGGAGACAAAGATCTTGCCTTTTATTTGGGCATTTGGGTACATTCTGGATTTTATCATTTCTTCTCCCACTGCCATTGGGTGGGAATAAACATGGTCCATCCATCTAGTATAAGATCATGCAGCCCTGGCAGGTGAACACCAGGTCTGAAGGGGTGATATGAAAGGAGGGCAATGACATAGCTGATTGAGAACCATGACCCGATGCATCATCTGCCTTCTTAGGAGGCCCTGGAGCAAGATGGTCAAGTACACAGACTCTGGGCACAGGCTTCCAGCGGGCAAATCCTGGCCCTACCATATGCTAACTGGGACCTTGGGCAAGTCACAAAAGCTTTTTGTTCGGGATCCCTGGGTGGTGCAGTGGTTTAGCACCTGCCTTTGGCCCAGGGCGCGATCCTGGAGACCCAGGATCGAATCCCACGTCGGGCTCCCGGTGCATGGAGCCTGCTTCTCCCTCTGCCTGTGTCTCTGCCTCTCTCTCTCTCTCTCTGTGACTATCATAAATAAATAAAAATTAAAAAAAAAAGCTTTTTGTTCCATCAGCTCCCTAATCTGTAACATGCAGATCACAGTATATGTATCAGATGACTGTTAGCAGACCAAATAATATATTGAAGATGCTTAGCATAATACCTGCCACATAATAAGCATCACATAAATATTGCTTTCCTACTATTATTGTCACTATTACCACATATGTACATTCTCCCTCCCTCCCTCCCCTCCCCTGCCCCCTTCCTCCTCTCCTCCTCAATACACATCAATTTGTTAAGCATGATATATGAGGAAACTGAGATGGTGTGGGAGAGAGTTAACTTGTAGAGACAGACTCAGCATTTCTTTAGAAATGAATATATAATATTTTATCATTAAAGAGGGAAGAAGAAAATGTATTGACTCAACAGTGGCTAGATGGGAACTTAAGAGCTCATAGCTTTAAGCCAATCAATAATATCTGGAGTGATTAAGGATGGTTAAAGACCTCTACTTCCCGATTGTTTTAATGTTAGCACTATGTTAAAGAAACAGTAGGTAAGTTTTTGAATACATCACATTTTTCCAATGGAGAACCCCTTACATAGGTCACAAGCAGATCTGCACATTTGCGAGAAAGTGCCAGTCCCCAGAGTGAAGGAAGTGATAATCCCCAGGATCCTTTTTATTTGCCCCAGGGATTAACTCCAGAGCAAGAGGCCAGACAAGCCAGGCCCTGGGACCAAATGGCCCACTCTAATGACAGCCTCCTCAGGCTGAGAGGTGCCTCTCCACATGCTCCAGGTACTACAAACATGCCAAAGAAAGGAGCAGCTTCCGCAGGGTTATCCCCAAAATCCCTGATAGCAGTTTGCTTGTGACTTTCCAAACACTTATTCCTAATGCTAATTTAGTCCATATGTGTGGTTCACCTTCCCTATTTCAAGCCCAATGCAGGGCACAGGGAAGTCAGCAATGAGAAACAACCCATGCCCTCCAGTAGCTCACAGTCCCAGTGAGGAATCAAAGATGTAATTAACTCGGCCACAGGTGCATAGAGAAGATGCAATTCTGTGTGGGTAGAATTAGGGAGGCCCTCCTGGAGGAAGTTAAATCAGTTCAGGGTTTTGATATAAAAGGAAGAGAGAGAGGATAATGCCTTCTAGACAAAGGCACAATGGTAGGACCTGCAAGGTTTGCGGCTGAAAACAAGAAAAATCAATTAGGACAATCTTTCCCCAAATTAGGAATGTTCTAAAGGCAGGAGGCTCCTCATGGCCAGAAAGCTAGAGATAGACTTGAAAGATAAGCAGAAATCAAGGCAGTTCTGGGGAACCAAGAAGAAGGTAGTTTGGAACCTCATTCAGTAGCATCTCTTGTGGCCCAGCCACCAACCCTGTCGGTGGACACCCCACTGCACAGGCCTCTGGCCCGTCCTCCCTAGATAGAAAGTCCTGGGCAGGAAGGGGCAGCAGAATTGGAGGCTGGACTCCCAAAATGAAAGCACAAAGGCCTCTCTCACATGATTATATAGAAGAAGAAAGGGAAACCAAGAGGGCGGAAGTGGAAGCTGAGGCTGGAGACAGATGCCAGGGTCAGATCATGAAAAAGTTCAATTATTAATAAGAGCAATTCATTCAGCAAATGTTCACCGTCCCTGCCTCCAAGGAGAACAGAAGCTAGCTGAGCAGCAGACTACAAAGAGGCTTACTACTTGTCAAACAAGCACTGGAGAGCCCCCATCTGCTTCTACAGCCGATGTCCACCTGGACTCGTCAGTGTGTGGACTGCTCTCTGGTTGATTATTACTTTGAGCATAATTCCTACTAATCCTCAGAAGGTCTCCAACCAGTCCATGAAGAGCTATAACACGCTGCGCTCAGGGGACCATCATCACTTCCTGACTTATGCTGACGGCTTCAGAATTCACCGAGAATGTTCCCTACATCAATTTATAGACAAATATCCAGGATTCCATGTTTGACATGTGGATGATATTCTTCTTCCAGATTTCAAAGATAATATACAACCACTCTGTGTTTGGTACACAAGGGAGTGCAGAAATACATATATATGAAAGCAAATTTGAGAACTTCTACTAAACAGGAGCACAGAGATATATGTACAAGAACATTCACTGCAATGTGATTCAAGAGTGTGTAACTGGAAAGGACTTAAATATGCAACACTATAGCAAGCTTAAATAAATCGTGAAATAGTCAGTGTAATGGAAAACTAGGAAACCTTTAGAAAGTCTGCCTTTGAAGAGTATTTAAGGACATGGGAAAATGCTTAAAATAGCATTAAATAGAAAAAAATAAACTTACATAAGTTTGCATGCATACAGAACTTTTATTTTGTTCCTTATAGTTATCTCTACTGTGTATATTCTCTACAATGAGTATGAATTACTTTTGCACTCATATATCATGCCTTTAAATAGAAATGATTTTAAAAGCTGGTTAGTTGATCACATGCCATGTATACAACCTATGTTTATCTTGGATTTGAAACCTGGATCCTCTTTCATATATAACTTGCATGGGGTTGGACCAATTACTTCATATCTCTGGGGCCTGGTTTTCTCAAAGGAAAGAGGAGACAAGATCTTTGAACTCTTGGGATGGTAACACATTAAGCATTTTCCTGTACATTTCATCTCCTCTAATTCTTGGTTAGAGTGAACACATATAAAAATGTCAGTTCTCTTAAAAGAAAGGGAAGGTTCCTATACTTACAGTACTCAGCTGTGAGTTCTAATGTCAAAAAGGTGATAGGATCAAGATAGAGTTATGTGACTGACCCAGTAACAGTGTCCTAGGGCTGCCATAACAAATTGCCACAAAGTAGGTGGCTTATGACAACAGAAACTTAACCTCTCAGGGATACAGGGTTGACAAGTCTGAAATCAAGGTGCTGGCAGAGAAATGTTCTCCCCAAGTTTCTAGGGCAGGAGGTTTCTGGTGTCTGCTAGTAATCTTTGGCATTCCGTGACCTGTAGATGCATGGCTCCTATCTCTGCCTTTATCTTCATGTGGCCACTTTCCTTGTGTGTCTGTGTGTCTCTCCTCCTCAAGCAGTCCCACTATGACCAGTGCCATCAAGGAAAATGAGCACCACAACCTGGAGATTGTCCCACAATAGGTTGATTGGTTGACATATTCCTTCCTGTCTCTGTGTGAATGCCTGTATGTGTTTTCTCTGGACTTTTCCTAACATCTGCCCCTTCCAGTCAGGTAACTAACTAGGATCTTTGCATGTCTCTGCTCTAGAAATTTGTGAAGGAGGCAGAAAAGCTGCTTCATGTCATAGGTCCCTTCTTTCCCCTCCTTGTTTGAAATCTTAAACTTAAGAGATAAGGAATTCAATAGGGCTGGACCACAAGGGTGTGCCTGTTGGGTTTAGAAAGTGAGCAGAAATGGTCTTCCACAGTGGGAAGGGTGAGGGTTGGGTCCTGTTGATCTCATGCTGCCCTATGGCATGAGCCCCAGAAACAATGCTGAGTGATGCCCCTCGGCTGGCTGGACTCCACAAAAGGGATCCAAGCCTGGGAAGCAGCAGCAGAATTATTAGACCTAAAGGGACCATGGAAATGGGAAAGTGGGCTTCTAAGAAGAAACCACAATAGGCTGGCCTAAATGCCAAGACATCTGTAGATCCCTATGGAAGGGAGAGCCCTCAAAATAACAATTATGGCTAACTCCCTGAAGGCTCAGGGTCAGATTGAAGTTGATGTAAAGGTAGCATTTCTTACACACCTGGGTCTCAGCCTCATAGTCAACCTTACTACATCCCAACACTTAAATAGCCTACAAGCGTAAGAAATTGGAGGACACCTCCATAGCCCTACTGCCTCTGGCTTTAGCTCTTTTAAAAGGACACTTACAGCCTTGCATACCCCTTTCAGCCCCCTAAAGAAGCCCTCACTGGACCTTGGACTGTCTCCCCGTGTGAACATGTGGGCACTACGCCAAGGCTGGGGAAGGCAGAGCTAGAAACCAGAGGCAGCTTCAGGAAGTTTCAGGGACCAGATCCAGGCTTGCAGAGAGGCTCTGTGGGTGTAGTCACCCGCATCTCCCTAGGACAGCCCCAGGAAGGTGAGGTCACAGCAAAGCCAGGTCTGAAGCCTGGAATGTCAGGCAAAGGGCTCTTCCCATGGAAAAGGAAGAGACAAAGACTCTGATAGTGACTGCATGCAGCACTGAATTAACTGAGCCAACAGAAGAAGTATGCAAGCCCTCAGGGCAGCAAGTACCCTGGGTATTGAAAAGCCCCTCTGGGTCTCTCAGGGACCCATGCAGATCGCCTGCTGGGTGGTGCACCTGGGTAAAGCAGCATCTAGGGTCAGGTGAGCTTGAAGGAGCAGGCAAGGTTCTAAGGAGAACTTAGACTTACAGTTGCAGAGATCTTGAGAAACAGCGAAGAGCACAGGGTAACCAGTACTGTTTAAGCCCTACTATGTGCAGGCACTTCACCCTCACTCAGGCATCAATCTGTTTAACTCTCACCCTGGTTCCCATGCTAAAGAGGAGGAAACTGAGGCCCAGATTAAGGACCCAGAGTCACTGAGCTATGGCACAAGATTGGAATAAGCTGGACTGGAATCATGTTTATGATGAGGACTTTGAAAGCCAAGATCAGGATACTATGGGAAGAGCAACGAGGGGATCTTTCTTCACATAGACTGGTAAGGACAATCTCCCTAAGGAGGAGCCTTTTGAGCTGAGTCCTAAATAAATCAGCTAAGCAAAGAGTGGAGAAATCCATTGCAGTGAAAGGGAACAGCACGTGCAAATGTCCTGAGCCAAGAAAGAATCTGATAGTCTTTCAGTCTCCAAGGAACTGAATGGAGCTGGTGTGTCTGGGGCATTTTGAGAAGACAACAGGCTTGGAGAAGACACCAGATCATGCAGAACCTTGTAGGCTACAGTAAGGAGTTCAGATTTCAAGCCATGTGCCAGGAGAAGCCAGCAGAGAGATTAAGTGCCCAAATGACACAGTGTGATTTACCCACACTCCAGCACATAGTTTGTCACACAGAAGGTGATCAGTCAAAGGTTGTGGAACATCTGAATAAATAGACTCAAACTAGACTTCCAAAGGATGGAAACTGCTGGTTTTACAGGAGGAAAAGTAAGATTTCAGTTTTTGCCCAGGAGAAGAACAAACAATTTTGCCTAATCCAAATTCACTTTCATGCCTCTCTGCCTAAGAAGCACGCAGAGCCGCTGAAATCCACAGGCGCATCATGACAGAATAATTTCAGTGATCATTATCAAATGCCTCTATTTAGAAAAGCTCAGAAGATTGTATTAGCACAATCCAATATTTATGAAATGACACTCTGCCATAATGAGGGGCTGAGAAAATTAAGATTAGAAGAGTTATTCCTTTGGGAAGAGAGATTGGCACGGTGGGAAAAGCAATGTCACTCAGCTTCTTAGAACCTTAGTTTCCTGGTCTGTAAAATGGAAGGATTATAGGAAAGATTAAAAATGCATGGTCACAGGCAGCCCGGGTGGCTCAGCGGTTTAGCGCCACCTTCAGCCCAGGGTGTGATCCTGGATTCCCGGGATCAAGTCCCACACCGGGCTCCCTGTATGGAGCCTGCTTCTCCCTCTGCCTGTGTCTCTGCCTGCCTCTCTCTCTCTCTCTCTCTCTCTCTCTCATGAATAAATAAATAAAAATCTTTAAAAAAATAAAAATAAAAATGGTCAGTTTATAGATGGCCTAAAGGCATTTGAAGATCATTATGATTCATTTCTTCATTTAAAAAGCATTTGAAGGGCACTAGGGTGGCTCAGCTGGTTGAGCATCTGACTTTGGCTGAGGTCATGATCCCAGAGTCCCAGCTCTGGGATCCCATGATCCCATGATCCCATCGGGCTCCTCGTTCAGTGGGGGGTCTGCTTCTCCCTCTGCCCCGCCCCCTGTTCATGCTCACTCTCACTCCCTCTCTCAAATAATCTTTTAAAAAAAATAAAACTAAATAAAAAATATTTGATAGTGAAGTAAGTCAGGGAAAGACAAATATCCTATGATTTCAGATACACATGGAATCTAAAAAACAAATGAATAAACAAAAAGGAGAATTAGACCCAAAAACACAAAACTAAATTAGTGGTTGCCAAAGGGAAGGGCAAAATGGGTTAAGGGGAGTGGAGAGTACAGACGTCCAGTGGATGAAAGGCACAGCACAGGGAATATAGTCAATGGCGTTATAACAGCACCATATGGGCACAGAGGGTAGCTACAGTTACAGTGAGCACAGCATAACATATAGACTTGTTGAATCACTATGGAGTACACCCAAAACTAATACAACATTGTGTGTCAATGATACTTCAATTTTAAAAAGAAAAAATAAATGAGCAAAAAAAGAACAAACAAAATTTTTTACTAAAAAAATAAGTAAAATACACCTGATAAAGACTATTTGGCCATCCATCCATACAACAAAATGTTAATTTGTTCATACTATATACAATCACTGTATTAAGCTCTAAGATAACGCAATGAACAAGACTGTCATGGTCTACATGCACATGGAATTTCTCATCTGAAGGTAAAAACATACACTGAGCAAATAACATCCACAGTGACATGTCATTGAGAAAAAGTCCATGATGCAATGGGAAATATTTACAGAAAGAGCTGACCCAGGTAAGTATCTAGGATGTGCTGTCCTAAGAAAAGACTGAGATAGGAAGGGTAAGTACAAGAGTACGAGGTGGAGGAAAATGTTCCACAGAGTGGTCTTTCCTGAGACAAGGAATGTGGCAAAGCAAGTATAAGAGGAGGGAAAAAAAGATGACTCAAGAGCTCAATTTTTGAGATGTTGAGTTTGGAGAGCCTCCAAGACCCCACAGGGCTTCAGGTGGGCTAAAGATTAGCAGGAAGACCATATGTGTGCATGCAAAACACATACACATACTAAAAGATCTGGATGTGTTTGGCCAACAACAAAGACGGCCAGGCAAAATGGAGCACATGGTACATTTCAGCAAAGTGCACTGGACTCTTTGGATCCCTAATGGAATGAATGATTCTATCGACTAAACCAAGACACTCCTGAAAGTAAACTCAGAAATGTTTAAAATGATGATGGGGCAACAGGCATACAGGTTGTTCCACAGGTACCTTAAGAAGGGGAACACGTAGTTGTTGGTGACTTTGCTCATGCCAAGTAAGTTCCTACCAGATCTGCAAAGCTCAATTTTGTACCATAGCACAGATTTATTTTATCTAGGGCTGGTGTCTACACTCACAAAAAACTTAAACGACAATTTACACCTTTGATTGGAAGTACATAGAATCATCCAGTAGCCTCCTGCTCTGGAGCCGAATTCACAGTCACTGAGGCCACACAGGCTACACCCTTACCTGGACATCTTGGAGCACCACTTCCTGTCTCCAGCTTAGTGGCATCCTGGTAAACATCCCCAGAGGATGCCAAAAAGACCTGCCAATTGGGCAGTGGGTGGTGTAGGTCTAGAGTTCATACAAGATGTCTGATGGCAACTGAAGGCATAGGAGTGGTGGAGGCCATCCATAATGTGATGGTTAATTTTGTGTGTCAACTTGCCTGGGCTATGAGATGTCCAAAGAGCTGCTAAACATTATTTCTGGGAGTATCTATGAGGCTATTTCCAGAATAGATTAGCATTTAAATTGGCAAACTGAGTAAGGCAGACAGCCCTCCCCAAGGTAGGAGGCATCATCCACTTGTGGGCTCAAACAGAACAAAAAGGAAGAGTGAATTCATCCTCTCTACTTGAGTTACAGGCATCCATCTTCTCCTGCCCTCAAATATCAGTGTTCCTGGTTCTTGAGATTTCAAACTCAGATCAGAGTTTATAACATCAGCCCTGGATCCCACCACTGGTTTTCCAGCTTGCACACAACAGATCATGGGACTTCTCAGCCTCCATACAGAGTGAGCCAATTCCTGTATTAAATCTCCTTTTAAATGTATCTCTGTATATATATCCCATTGATTCTGTTTCTCTGGAGAACCTAATACACATGGAGACAGTATAGAACAAGCCTAAGATCTCCCATATTTAGTGGCCAGAGTGCAGAAGAGTACCAGAAGGTGCTGGTGAAAAAAAAAAAAAAAAAAAAAAAGACAAGATAATATGTAGGTTAGAGGGAGCCCTTGAGTGGGGAGGAACCACAGGCATGATGTTCCCTCTCCAACAACCAAAAATGTCTTTACTCCTGTACTTGAGATCACATATCCAAAGAGGTGATCCTAATGTTCCCATAGTTATAACTCTTCCTGTCGTATGTCCCCAGAAAAGCCTTTTCACAATTCAACACACCTAGGCATACCCCACCCTAAATGTATTCTGAGTGCTCCTCTTCCGGGGGGCCTCCCCTAGAATAAATCAGGTGTCACTCTCATATGCCTGGATAAGCAGCTATTCATCAAGAAAGTATAGTAGCCCTTTAGCCCCACTGGTTAAGGATAAGCTGGGCAGGGGATCCCTGGGTGGCGCAGCGGTTTGGCACCTGCCTTTGGCCCAGGGCGCGATCCTGGAGACCCGGGATCGAATCCCACGTCAGGCTCCCGGTGCATGGAGCCTGCTTCTCCCTCTGCCTATGTCTCTGCCTCTCTCTCTTTCTCTCTCTGTGACTATCATAAATAAATAAAAATTAAAAAAAAAAAGGATAAGATGGGCATTCAGGGTGTCAGGACATTAACTCTATGAGTAATATTCTGACTGTGTCAGTTTCCCTAGATATATAAAAGTTATGTCTATGTGTCCTGGAAGAAAAGGAATGACCTCATCCTTCAGAATTTCTTTCCCACAAAACCCAACTACTCTCAGGTTCTCAAGCAAAACCCAGGGATGCCCTAACCTGTAGCTAAATCTAGACCCTTAAAGCTATAAGAAATGTTAAAGGTTCCTGAGTCCAGGTGACAAGTGATTTCTACTACATACCTTAAGAATTCACTCAGCCTTGGTTTGAATACCTCTAGGGATGAGGAACTTACTACCAATGAAACTGTCTACTGCCCTCTCAGACAGCTCAATCCGTAAGAAAGTCTGTCCCCACAAGTCATCCCAAAGGGGGGGGGGGGGTCATCCTCATCACAGCCTCAAGTGCAGGGGATCATGTACCTGTGGGCACTGCTGGGTCCAGCATTGGTTTCTCCCACGTGTTAATCTGCTCCCAGGTAAACCCATTGGTCCCGAGGGCCACGCTATAGCCACAGTTGCTATAGTGCTCGTCAAAGGAACAGCCACCTGCAGACAAAAGAGATACGGGTAAATACATTGTTGCATCTGAGGCTTGGCTCGTTACCC
The DNA here is from genome assembly GCF_048164855.1 of Canis lupus baileyi. Taxonomy (NCBI): domain Eukaryota; kingdom Metazoa; phylum Chordata; class Mammalia; order Carnivora; family Canidae; genus Canis; species Canis lupus. The sequence goes on from NC_132863.1 coordinate 32,818,559, forward strand.
CTGTCTCATCAGCTCTTCATTTACAGCTTCTAATGTTAAACTCTGGAGAAGATTAAGAAGGAAAAAAAAGGCAAGCAAATTGGATTTTTATATTTGCTTTGGTGCTCTCAGGAAAGGTGCTGGCATCTGTAGGCCCCCTTATTTAAAAAAGTTAATAAGGCTAGTTTCATTGATTTCAATCTTCCTTCCTGAGAAAGTAAACAGCAACGTTTCATTCTAAGTAGGAAAAATGAATGCCAGGGCATGCCTCTGTGATCACTTCCTGCCACAGGGAGAGATGCAGGAGGCAGCAGAGAGAGCACCGGCTCCAGAGCCCAGACAGACCAGCCACGGATCTCAGCGGGGCCAATCCAGGCCAATCCGGGCCAATCGGGCCAGCTGCAGCCAGCTGCTTCCTCACCTGCATCTCAGGGTCCTCACCTGTGGCACGAGCCACAGACAGAAACACCATAAGAATTCAACGGAATCACATAGAAAGCAACTGGCACAGAATAAATTCTCCACATCCATCCCCTTCCCTATAAAAGTGGTTTGTGAAAATTCATATTTCATGGCATAAAGATCAAATTTGTGAGGAATCAGACAGTCGTGCCCCTGGAAAATAGTAAAGTTGATTTTCACGGTGTTTAAAGTCAGCCACCATTTTACACAAGTTGTATCAATTCAGTTCTGATGAGGATTTACTAGGCATATATGCCATATGCTGTAGATCCCCTCCAAGTGACACTGACAAAGATGCAGGGTACAGAACCAGGGCTCCAAGGAGCAAATGCTGGCCTATCTGGAGAAACAGGGGCCGAGACATCTTGAAGGAGGACTGATCAGGGCTCAGGAGGATCCAGCATCTCCGTGGAAGGGTATCCAAGGTAAGCTGCTGGGACACAGAGGTGGCACAGGCCAGTATTCCACAGCAGCCTCCTGACTGGTCTTCCAGACCCAGTTTCACACCTAGTCTAGCTTTGCCACTGCCCCCCATATCTCCTTGATGCTCAGGTCTCATCACACCACCATCTCCCTCCCTTATACACTCCTGCTTCCCGATCACCCATGTCCATGTGGTTCTGATCCACCTACAGAAGCCATCCCTCACTAGCCCCAGCCTGTATCTACAGCCTCCTCCAACATCACACCATCGTCTCCACTAGCTGCCAAGGTCAAGCCTTTCTCTGTACCCCAGGCCTGGAATGTTCTCTGCTTAGTGGGGTGGAAGATCTGTTGACCCATATAATACGGAAGACAGTCACACCACCACTAAAAAACCCTATCACGCCAAGGCTTTCCCCACTTTCCTTTCTTGCTGTGAATAAGAACCTGGAAGAGTTGGCCCTTACCACCCCAATCTGGAGTCTCAGCTGCGCTAAGGAAGGGCTGGGCCTACTTTGCTATTGTAGGACTTTGGGCTTGAGTAAAGACTATTAAATAACTTTGCATTAAAAAGCAGGAATTTGATGTACATTATGTGAATACCTTGGTTAAAAAGGAAAGGAGACAGAGGGACCCAAGAAACAATGAAAAGCAGAAACCTACAGAAGATGACAGCCAGTCAGAAATTTCCTGTGATAGAAACTGGATGATACCTTGGTAGGAACTAAAATATCTAATTTCATTTATTCATCCTTTGATTCACCAAGTGTTGTTTTTTAAAGATTCATTTATTTGAGAGAGTGAGTGCAAGCAAGGGGAAGGGCAGAGAGGGGAGGGGAGGGTCTCAAGCATTCTCCCCACTGAGCTCGGAGCTTGACATAGAGCTCAACATCTTGACCCCGAGATCATGACCTCAGCAGAAATCAAGAGTCAGACACTCAAAGGACTGAGCCACCCAAATGTGCCAATTCAACACCTGTTTAACCAAGCAGTTAGTGCAGATCCAACAGAGTCTGAGGCCCAGCAGTTTACAGAAGCAGCTGCTATCAGTCTTCAGCAAGACAGACCAACGGTAAACAAGGAAATGAATAAACCTGCAGGCATTTCAGCATCACGCCAGAAAGGCTGCCTTTGGGGCGGGTTAGAGGAGACTAGCAGCCTGGAGCCCAGGAAGCCCTCCCACACTTCCCGGAAACAGTTCCCTGTCCTGTGCTGTAACGTCCCCCTCCACACCCAGCTGCTCAGGGGGAGCTGGCCTCACATGGCAGCCATGTGCCGCCAGTACCTGAGGGAACTGAGGGAAGAAGGGCGATGACCAGTGTGCATGGACATGTGTCAACGGGCAAGGATGGGAGGCCCAGGAGATGCAAGGAAAGGTTCCCTCACCCCAGAAACAGCAGAGAAGAATGACAAGGAGGGAACCAATCAAGCAATTACCACTAGACAGCTCTGGCACATAGTGGGGCTTCAACATCTGTAAAGCGAAGGAACCAATAATCCTAAGGGGACACCTGACACAGACAAAGCTCGGCTTCAGCACCCACGGGCACAGACTCCCCCTCACTCAACCAGCTCTTCCAGGTCTCATACTGACCCCTTCTACCGAGAAAGCTCCTTCCCCACATGGCCTGACAAATCCCAACTGATCCTCCCAAACATCTTCTTCTATCAACTTCCCGAGCCAGAAGAGGGCACGAAAGCCCCAAGACCTTTACAATTTAAAAACAGTGATGGCAGCAGATGTGTTGCTCTTTTGGAGAACCAACTTCCCCTCCCTCTATGTCTCCAAGCCATCACCTGCCAGGAGCCCAGCCCAGAGAGACAAACGAATCATGCCAACACCATGGACAACAGATCCTGATGTGCTGGAACTGGTATGCAAGGAGCACCTGCAGCATCTCCTAGTCCACTGGAAATCTGACTTAGCATCCTAAACTGAGATCAGTCTCCAGGGCACAAGAAGGAAAAGAGTGGCCAAGACCATGCTACGTGTATGGCACACTGTTTGGGTCTTCTCTCTTGTGCACACAAGAGATGGGGCACACAGGCGGTTCAGCTGGTTAGGTGTCCAACTCTTGATTTCAGCTCAGATCATGATCTCAGGGTCATGAGATGATCAAGCCCTCTCTCTCCCTTTCCTTTCCTCCTCCATCACCTTCTCCATTTAAAAAAAAAAAAAAAAACAGCACTATGTCATCAAGCCACTTGCATCTGGAAAGACCAAGCAGTAAACCCTAGAAACAGATAACAGACTGATATCCACCATATACATGTTACATGAACTGCCCATAAAAATGATCTCTTACAAGCAATCCTCCTCACTGCCTCTGCTGTGAGGAACTTCAAACCTATAGGTGAAGATGGGGGCATCAAAGGAAAAAAGAGGTCTAGATCACTGAGACACTCACTGGAAGTGAGCCAACCAGTCACCTGACCAGTGATATCAGCATTAACCTTCCAAGAGCAAAATAACAACTTGTCTTATGTTGCTGACATCTTAGGGATGGACTATGACCCCAGGAGAACATTTTGCACCCTAACAAATGTAAGAAGCACACTCTCTAGAGCATCTGCTCCAGGCCAGGCAATATACTAGACACTGACTGTGTACTTTATCTCATCTGCTTTCACTTCAAGTTTGCAGCTTACTGAGGTAGGTTATCATCCCTATTCTACGTACAAGGAAATTAATGCGTTGAGGGGTTAAGTGGTCTTCTCAGCTCACATGGAAGGGAGTTTTAGAGCCAAGATTAATTCTGTGGTGACCTAAATGCACAACCCAGGCTCTTTCTAATAGATCAGAGTGAGAATGTGTTCCCTAAAACCAAGGACCAAGTCTTTCACTTACAAGGGTATGAGAGAGGATCAGGCATGCAAAGAGCTTCCAGGATGCCTGGGCCTCTCCCATTAGAACACATTCCTTTGCTTATTCTAGAAACACTTAAAGTTGTTGCTGTTTTGTTTTTTTTGTTTTTTAAGTGTGTTCTGTGTGGGGGCATGGAATCAACATACAGAATTCTTACGCTCGCATAGGTGGCTGAGTGCACGGAAAGAACAACATAAACATACATTTAAGGTGCAAAAATGTAAAAACCACCTTCATGGGGTTGTGCTGAAGCTCAGACATCCCATTCAAAAGATGCCGTTTAACAAATCCCTAATCTACCCTCTACCAGCTCTAGCACTACCACTTGCAAATCCACCACGGCTTGACGAACACAGAAGCAGGAAGTCCAGCAGGTTAGGCGAGATGGCAAATAACCAATGAGAACACAGAAAGAAAAAAAAAGCAGTTTCCTACATGTTTGGCTGCTAAAAAGGAGTGAGGCATTCAGCTCTGAGTTTCTAATGGCCACTAGAAAAAGGAAAATCTATTCAGATCCTGGACACTCTGTGTTTGTTCATACAATAAAAGCCAAATTGCACAGGAAAATTTATAACCATTCCAGGTGCTCAACTCACACACGAACTTCTCTGTAGGTAAAAGAAGTCCCGTTCCCCATCGTGAACAGTATCTGAGACAACATCCACACAAGGAGTGCACAGCCAGTGAAACGAGGCTGTTTCTCAGAGTCATTCTCAACAAATTGCTGGAATACCCACACCATCGGAGGGAGAGCCACTCATTGGGACCCAAGAGGATTCAATTTAGAGTAGTCTGGCTTGATCCAGAGACACGTTTTAAAAGCTATTTGGGAGAGAAAATATACTTTAGAAGTATTTTTTAAGCAGTCCTCCCTGAATTTTCTTCCTCTCAACCAACAGATTGAGAAAGAGTGGTTATGAGCTCAAGATGATACATCCTGACAGCAACCCACACTGCAGCTGGGTACAGCCCCTCTAGCTCACATCTCTTCCTCCTTTCTGGGCCTGGTTTCTGGTGTGTATGATGGATCACTAGGGAACCCTGTCGTAGTAAAGGTTCAGGATTCCAGAGACTCAGAGAGAACTGGGAACTCTCAGGAGCTACAGACATGCAGAGCCATGCTACCAGCCAGGGACTGCCTCTTGAGAACCAGGAAGAAGAGGAGGAGAAAAGGAAGACCAGTTGCCCCTGGACTTGCGGCATGAAATATGCAAACCCTTGATAATCTTAAGTCTCACTGCTGTTCCTCTCACTCTTTCAAAAATTAGGTTTACTCTCTTGGTGCAATTCCTTAGGTCCATAATGCCTGATGGAAAAGACTCCTCCTGGCCATCTCTGCAGCTGGTTCTGGCAGGCTACTTAGGGAAGACTAGTGATTGGAGAGACTCCCAAAAGACTCTCATTGGGATGCTCACCTCATTCAGTTTTAAAGACATTAAAACTGAATTAAAACATCCAGTTTTAAAGACATTCTTTAAAGACAGACCCACTTAACTAATGTCAACCCTACTACAATCATTTTGGGGTGAGGGGACAAAAACCCCATAGCCTACCCCTATCTCAAGAATCAGACTCAGCCTCCAGAGCACATGTCCTGGTTTGGAGAAGACCCACATAACCAGGAGAGGACAGGGCAGTGCCGCCGCAGGCAAAGGACCCAACCCTACCTCCGGGCACCCAGACCGAGGAGCTATTTCCCTGGATGGGTTGAGGTCAGAATGTGGCAAAGGCCCCAGATGCTCTGATGTGAGTCAAGCATAAAAAGTCAACAGAGAAATGGAAAACTGTAGCAAGGAAATTGGATTCTGAAAATCCATTTGGGTTTGGTAATGTATAGCATATCAGCATCTGTAAGGGAAGTAAAAATAGTGCAGGATACATACTTTAAGATACATTAAAGCATAAATAAAGTTTATAGTGCCAATCAGAATTTTTTTTTTAAACATGAGCTCTTCTTTTGAAAATGAGAAAGGAATAGAATTCAATAAAAATATAAATGTGTCTGCCTCTGCATTTCTCAGATATGATCCTGTATTTTCTTGAACAGAATTAAGTTCAGAAGAGGAACTAAAGATTTCCTGGGCTTCTGCTATATGCCAGGCACTGCACTTGAGCTGTGTAAGTATGTATTTATAGATGTGTGTACACGAATAGAGGTTAAGTCCAACTACAACCACTCTCTAAGACAGGGATCACAACAGCAAAAATTTTCAACTTTATAGCCATATAGTCTCTGTCACAATGACTCAACTCTGGTATTGTAATGTAACATGGTTGTGTTCCAATAAAACTTTATTTACAGAAACAGGTGGTGGGCCAGATCTTACCTACAGGCTGTAGTTTGTCAACTAACCCTCTAAGAAAGAAGCATTGCTTTCTCCATTTTATACATGAAAACTTGTCCTCAGAGATACTAAGGGATTTGCCAAGCTAGGAATTTCAGGAAGAATGACCCCCAAAAAAGCCTTAATACTAACATTTCCTTTTAGTGGCCACTGAACATGATAACCATCACCACAGACCATACCGGTTTGATTGGACCCATTTAGTAGGGAACAAAACTAACCTGCACAAAGTAGTAGAGCTGTTAGTCTAGGGCTGTAGTGGTACCAAAGCCCAAGTATTTCTCCATTGCTCGAACCTTGCCCCTCTTAGAACATTGTGTATGATCACAGATTCCAAGTTTCATCCTGTTGCTTCCAGAAAAAGAAAAAAAAAGCTGCACTTGTAACATCCAGTGGTGGCACAAGAGAGAAAACTAGACAAGAGATTTTTTAAAAGGCAGAAATTTGCCTTCACTTGCTCTACATGGCCAGGACCACTTCCAGCAGAGCTCATAACTTCAACTGACAAACATGAGCACAGTCAACCAAGGTGACATGCCATGAAAAGGACGAAACTCTTAATACCCGATTCCCCTGGCAAGTATATAAAAACTCAAAATCTAGTAGCCCATTCTATATCCCCTCTCAGGGTGTTCTGAGGGTACATCCAGCACTGGGGATCTGGGAAAAGGAGGAAATGAGTCTACAGGACTGTGCCCCTTCAATTCCAAGTCCCAAAGCTCCATGAAACAGGGGCATGCCACATATCTCTTCACTCAGCACCTAGCCCATAGTCTATGCTTGACTTTACCGTTCAATGAATGGCTGAATACATTTACTTTTTAAGGATTTTATTTATTTGAGAGAGAGAGCACATGCGCTAGAGTGAGCACAAGCTGGGGGTGGGGAGAGGGAGAAGCAGACTCTCCGCTGAGCAGGGAACTCTATTTGGGGCTCAATCCCAGAACCCCAGGGGGCAAAGGCAGACGCTTAACTGACTGAGCCACCCAGGTACCCCTGGCTGAATACATTTAAAATGGACCTGCCCTCCTGCAGGGGAGACAGGCTAAGACCCCACAGGCGATTCTCATTTGTCTTCCACTGAGCTTCCAACCCAGTGTAGGCCTTAGACCCCCTGGAGGAATCTGAAACTCACCTTAGACTTGACCTTTTAAGAGCATTTACCTGGTCCTACAATTGCCCAGTACAGAGGAGAGAGAGACTCCCAAAAGACTCATTGGGATGCTCACCTCATTCAGTTTTAAAGACATTAAAACTGAATTAAAGGTTGAGGGCAAGTCTGAACCCAGAGTGTGAAGGGAATTCAAAGGATGAACCCAGGAGAAACCATCAACCATCAAACAAGGTAAAGAGTGAGGGGAGACATGTGCAGGCCAACGAGTCACAAGAGGAAAAATGAGAGTATTGGCAGCAGATCTAGGAAGAGAGGAGTCTGTTCAGCGTTCTAGCAGGGGGAGTGGGCACATTGCCAGTGGGGCCAGGTAATCATGGTGCACCATCAAAGAGATATAGACACAAAGCTACAGGGAAGAAGCAAATCCCAAGTAAATCTGAGTGCTAATGACAGCCAACACTCCATGTCTGGTGCTGAACTATAGCCAGGCACTATTCTAAGTGTTTACCGATATTAGCTCATTTAATTATCCCAATCACCCAATGAGTACATTTGATCGTTATCCCCCATTATATAGATAAGGAAACCAAGGCTTAAAAAGGTTAAAAAAACTGGCTGAAGATAACAGAAATCACAAGAGCCAAAAGGAGGCTTTGAACCCAGACGAGCTCAGTCTACACTCTTACCCATTATACCAGGTTGTCATGACAATGAACTTGGAAGGCAAGCTTGGCCTTGAAAGGAACTTCTGGCTGAGGGAAACGGGTGGCTGTGCAGCAATTCTCTAATTCCTGTGAGAAGAACATGGAGCCAGTCCGCATGCTGTCTGCGCCCCGCCCCCCACCCCGCCCCAATCACTGCCTTGGCTCAGGATGCTGGTCCACCAACTTGGAGGGCAAGGCATGGAGACAGGCCTCTCCTAACTCGCAGTGGAGGCCACCACGTGCTGGAAAGAATACGAAATGGAGGTGGGGTCTCAGGCAGGCAGGCACATGAGGTGGGGGCCGGGCCTCACAGAGCCACCCCAGATATGTGGGAAGCTCACACTTGGGAGCTATTCAGATAGACTGGAGGTGTGGCTGGACTAAAAGCTGAGGGGCAGAGGAAAGGGCAGTGTGGCCTAAGTGGTTTTAATTACTTTAACTCAGAGTTGGGTATACTTTCCAAAAAAAAAAAAAAAAAAAAGCCAAATAGTATATATTTCCACCTTGATGTTATATTGCTCGTCTACAGCTATGCAACAAATGAACACAAAATCAGAGGCTTAAAACAGGACCCTTTTACTAGCTCATGGTTTCTGCAGGTCAGGAGTACAGACAAGGCTCAGCTGGCTTCTCCTCTCAGGGCCTCACAAGGCTGAAGTCAGGTGTCAGGGAACTATTATTTCTTTCTGGGGCTCACATCCTGTTTAGAGCTCACATGGAATGGGGCAGAAGTTGGTTCCTGGTTACAGGACTGAGGTCCATGTCCTCAGCCTGGGTGTCATCCATGGGCCGAGAAGCTGCCCACAGTTCCTGGCCTCACAGCCCCTCCCCCCGAGCCCTCTCATGCCCCAAATCTCCTCTCTCTGGACAGGGCACAGTCCCTTTCTAAGGGCTCATCTCATGTGATTCAGCCAGGTCCATTCACCACCATCCTTTTTTGATTAGCTTAAGTCAACTGATTTGGGACCTTAGCTCCATCTGCAAAATTCCTTGACCTTGATCACTAACATGACCTAAATCATGGGAGTGAAGTATGAAGTACATCCTACTCACAGTCCCTCCCAAGGAATGGGGATTACGCAGGGCACGCATGCCAGGGGCCGGGAATTTTGGAGGCCATCCTAGAATTCTGCTCAGGGCAGTGAGTCACCCAGCTGCTGTCATGATGACAGAGCAACACCACTGTGGCACAGAAGCAGCTATAAGCAACACAAAAAGAATGAGGGGAGTTGTATTCAATAAAGAAATTCAATATTTATTGACATTGCACTTTGAACTACATCATGATTTTCAGATGTCACAAAATAGTACTCTTATTTTGATTTGTCTAACCATCAAAGAATGTAAAAACCATTCCTCATTGGTGGGCCACATAAAAACTAGGGAAGGTCTAGAACCAGTCTGCAGGCTGTACTGCACCAACATTTACTCTAATGCCATAAAAATTTCTAATTTTAACACAGTCACAGAAAAGGGCAATGTGTCACATTTGAGGGTTTGTTATCTGTAAGTCATGTATTTTAAACACCTTTCAGTCCCAGATGTAGAATATTTTTTCCTTCCTCTGTCCCACTGTCCTCCGAAGCTACATTCTGGATTCATGGGCTAAGGGCCAAGAACAGCACAATAGCTCCCCATATTTAAATAAGCCCTTCCCCTACATCATAGCACCTGTTCTTTACGGGTAAGGATTAGCACCCCCATCTCACAGATGAAGAAAACAAGGCCAGAGCGCATGACATTCTTAACACCACACAGTCAAGGACAGGATGGAGCCTCAAACCAAGGACTTCTTCCTCACTTGGTTTTGAGAACCAGGGCCACCTCCAGGGTAGATACACCTACATCATTTATGAAGCTCAATACAAAACTAAAGTACAGAGCACCCTGCTTAAAATTAAGAATTTCAACATGGCCATAGCAGAGCCAAGAACCAAGAATGGGAACCCTTCCAAGGGCCAGGCTCCATGTGACAGCACAGGTCACATACCTACAAAGCCAGCCCTGCTCTGTGGACACCCACATTCTAATAATAAAGTGCGCAACCCCAAACCATCAAGATCCTACCCTCATGCTGACAAATGCTTTGAAAGCAAGGTGCTATCTAAGTAGGGCTTATAATTGTGAGCAGACCAGCCTTGCCCCTAGAATGAATGTAAACCAGCCTTGCATAAATTGAATTCCTTTTTTGAATATCTAATTGAATTTGCAGAAGTGTGTGCCAGGGGGGTGTTTAAATAAGTGCACAAATATGATAAGAAGGCCTTCACACCATTATATCTAATTCAGTAAGCAAAAATAATGGCAGGGCACGTTCCAATTAGTGTTTGATTTATTTGCTTTAATAAATCCAATTAGTAGAATGTTTTATAAAGTCATCCAATGTCAAACACTCATGGACTCAACAGATAGAAACAATACCCCTAATAGGAAAAAAAAGATTTTTTTAAAGCTTTTTGAACAGTGAATTTATTATAAATAAGATGATGTCTCTCTGATGGCTTGAGGATTCCCCAAGGACCAGAGAAAGCGTCTGATCTGTTCATTTGGTTCTTTGTCCCAGAGACTCCATGAGGCAACGCAGGTTAATCTGGCCCATTATAATAAATCCAGGAATAAAAGACAACAAAGGTGGAAGTTAGCAAACGGACTTCAAGGGAGAATAATGAACTTGCTGCTGGGTCTTCTAGACCAGAGACGTGTCTGGACTTCCAAGGCAGCTCAGGCGAGCAGGAAAAGACAGGACTAACAGAAACAGTGGTGTTCCCGAATCTGCTGCAGCACTCTCATGCCCTTTGCAGGCACCACCTGTAAACTAAAGGGGTCAACAAGCTTGGTGGCCCCCAGGTATGCTCACTTCAGGCAGTGGATGATATTCTTTCTCTACAGAGACATACATGGGTGGGAATTAAAATTCTGGATTCTGGATTCTGGATCCAGAATCGTGGCTCTGCTAGTTTGGCCAGTGGGGGGCGGGTAGCTTTGTGACCTTGGCCAACTTACTTAATTCCCATATTCCTCAATTTGCCCATCTGTAAAACGAAGATGACAGTCGCACCCACCCACTTAGGGTTGTTATGAGGATTGGGTCAATTTAATATTTACCCGCCAAGACGTGGAACAGTGCCTGGCGTGTAGGTACTAAGTGAGTATTTATTAAATTAATGCCCAATCCCAACATATGAATTAGAAACGGGGAAGACAGGTATGTTATAGGTCATATTGAGGCTGCGCAGTCTCATAAACAATACTTTAAAGAGACTGAGTTGCCCATCGTGTCCTGTGCGGATCGGCAGCACCTGTGATGATAACGGGATCTGTGCGGTAAGTCCGAGCTTCAATCTCGGCTTCCTGCGGCGTGACCCTGGGCAAGTCACCCAGCCTGTCAGGCCACGGATTCTTCCCACGTAATGGAAGGCGGCGAGTGACACTCTCCCAAACGGCACCTGAATTCCTGACACCCTGTGGCACGGCCACTGCGTCCTCTACCCTGTCTACCGGCTCCATTTGCTGAGACACAGGACAGTCAGGCATGTCCTGGGGCTGGAGGCCTCTGTTCAGGGCAGGTCTCCTCGCGGCCTGCCCCGGCCCTGCCCTGGCACCTGCTCTGCTACGTGTGTGCCGTACGAAGCAGAGACCAGGGCAGCGAGAGTGGCAGGCACATTTCGGGCCTCGCACGCCCACGAGCAGAGCCGAGGATCTCTGCCCCAGGCAATGTCGCAGGGACGCCGCAACGTGTGTCCGGGAGGAAAGAGCGAAGGGGAAGCCCACGTGTGGGGTCAGCTCTAAGCTTCGATCTGCGGGCAGGAGGACCCGGGAGCGGGGACAGTGAGGACACGACGGCTCAGTGGAGACCCGCGGGCGAGTCCGCGGCCCGAGCAGCAGCCCCGCCACCCAGAACAGCCCGGGAGCAGACACGGGGACTCCACAGCTCCCCCGCTTTTGAAGACGGCTCGCATCCTCTGGCCCCGCTGCCGACCTCACAGTGGGGTAGCGGTGAAGAGCCCGGGGCTGCAGAGGGGTGCGGAGCTGGGACGGGGCTTGCCCGCCCAAAGCCAGAACAGCATCTCTCATCCTCTCTCCCACAAGGGCGAGGTCTGCTCCGCGTTTATTTCTGCAGGAGCAGGGAAAGACCGGGATGGCCGCAGGTCATACCCCGTGTCGGGGAACCTTTAACATCTGTCAGGGAAAGGGGACTCGAGGTTCGCTCTGCACAGAAGGATGGGCCCGATGTCAGGGCTTCCTGGCAGGCACCGGCTCCGACAGCCTCTGAAACCCAAGCCAAGCTCTCGGGGGCCTCGAGGTCTTTGCCTTTCCTCTTCCCCGCCTGACATGCTCTTGCCATTAGCACTTCATGGGGCCCCTCCCACAGCGGAACGCCACCTCTGTGAACATTTGGGGGGAAGTGGCCCCCTCCTGTCTCTAGCTCTTGTCTACTGTACCACCTTGTTTCGCTGCAGTGTGGTTGTGGCCCACCCCTGGGTAACTCTGCAGTTCTTTACTTACTCGTTCACTTCATTATCTTCTGTCTTCCTACCACCTGAGCTCACCGGGGCAGGAAGCTTGTGTCCATTTTATTTGTCACTGTATCTTTCGGTCTGTTCAAAGAGCCAAGCGGTGTGATGTTCAAGAAATTGAGGAAAACTCAGTGAATACCAAGTGAGTGAGTGAGTGAGTGAGTGAGTGAGTGAGTGAATGAATGAATGGAGCCAAGTGTGGTCAAATCTTAGGAATCTAAGACTCAGCATCAGAAGATGATGTGTAGCTTGGTTCTGGCACTTTCTCTGTGACCACCAGGGTGGAACATTAAAAATCTCTGAGCCTCTATTTCTCCATCTGTAAATGGCTAGCATTTACTCAGGGCTTACCACAGGCTGCATACTACGCTCAAGGCATTTCCACGGATATTTCATTAAATCCCCAAAGGGCATGGGACACAAACCATCACTACCCACACTTTATGCATGACGAAACTGAGAACCAGCTAGAAAACTGCTCCAAGGGGCGCCTGGGTGGCTCAGTGGTTGAGCATCTGCTTTGGCTCAGGTTGTGATCCCGTGGTCCTGGGACTGAGTCCCACAGAGGGCTTCTCCCTCTACCTATGCCTCTGCCTCTCTCTGTGTGACTCATGAATAAATGAATAAAATATTTAAAAAATAAAACAAAACAAAACAAAACTTGCCCCAAATTTCAGAGCTAGGAATTAGAAGGCCTGGGATTTGAACCAAGGCAGTCCTATCCCAAACACCAACTTCTTGGTCCCTGGATGTTACCACCAAAGTGACCATTAACACCACTACCACTATAGGAACCTGCCTTTCTAAAAACCTCTTCCAGAAAGTAACTTATTTTTGACATACAGTTTTTTTCAGCAGGAAAAAAGGAGAGAGAAGCAGCCACATGTTATGAGCCTCAGTCAACAAGACTCGCCCAGCAAAGCCAGCTTCCTGAGTCTCCCCTCACTGTCCTAGTGTTCAAGGTCATGTGCAATCACCTGGTCCACATGGGGTTCTCTTTGGGACTCTGGTGCTTCCTTTGACCCCACTACAGACCTCAGCTCCATTAGTGACCTGGCTTACAGATCATCAGGAGAGACCACAGCCAGGCACTCCCACCTGGCCCAGCAAGGAGCAGACCCTCGTAATAGTCACTTATGAGATGTCAAGAATGCCTCAGAGGGGACATCTGCAGGTCATTTAAAGCTTTCCAGGGCTTTCCATTTTTTCCATTTTGTTTAAAAAATTAAAAAAATCACCCTTCTGTGCCCACTCTCTAACTCTAATGAAGTTCCAGGTCCTTTACAAGCACTACCTACCGTATTTCCCCTTACAGCATCCAGGGAGTTGCTCTTTGGGATTGAGCATACCATTTTGCAAAGTTGGAACCTGAGGCTCAGAGAAGTAACTTCCTTAAGGTTACACAGCTGGTAAAGGGCAGAGTAAGAAAGGGAATAACTTTGAATCGGACCCCATAGCACAATCCCTCTCAACTATATCTTGCCTCCTTGCATGAAGAAAACCACTAAACACCTCTAGTCTGGCAATTTTTACTCTTTCTTAGTATCCTCTCTGAATTATTTCAGCCCATGCCTGAATGTTATTCATTAATCCTATACCGAGTACTGACTGTGTGCCAGCCTTCATTCAAGGCTCCAGAGATAGAACTGGGATGCACAGTTATACACCTCCTTCACAGAGCTCATGTTCATGTTAGGGGCCTGACAATGAAAACATGGGAGAGAAACAAAGCACGTAAGGTACCCACCTCGGTGTACCCACCTATCACAAGGTCTTGAATGTCTTGAATCCACCCATCATAAAGGCCTTCAATAAATGAAAGGTACACAGAGAAAGCCATCCTTGGGGATCCCTGGGTGACTCAGTGGTTTAGCACTGCCTTCAGCCCACGGCGTGATCCTGGAGACCCGGGATCAAATCCCACATCAGGCTCCCTGCATGGAGCCTGCTTCTTCCTCTGCCTGTTGTCTCTGCCTCTCTCTCATAAATAAATAAAATCTTAAAAAAAAAAAAAAAAAAGAAGAAGAAAGAAGAGAAAAGAAAAGAAAGCCATCCTTACTGAGCAGCTACTCTTCACTGGGAATCAGGCCAGTCATTCCACACAATCTCACATAATCTTAACAGCCATCCCATGACCCCGGAACTACTTATTCTCATGGTAAAGATGAAAAAAACTGAGAATCCAGCAAGAATCCAGTCCAAGTTCCCTACATTTGTGGATTCTGACTCTGACTCCTTTCCCCAAAGGCCATCATCTCTCTGTTGCACAACATCGTGCATGTATGCACGTTTAGGACTGCTTGGTAGATACTGGTTTATGTACTCACTTTATAGAAGTATATTAACATTTAATTACATAAACTAAAAAGCAGGGTTTGATAATAGCATCCAGTGTTAGATAAATCACCAAACTGGTATTTGTGTAGATAAAATATTTATTGAGGTCTGAGTGTTATCATAAGTATACTCAGTATGAGAAGCTCCCTCAAAAACAGTTAAGCTTGGCAAATCTGTTTGTGGTTGCCAGCTGGACTTCATCTACCACGGTGCATTAAATGTGCATTAAATGTATAATGAAGGGTTTTTAAGGACAGACCATAAAGGGGGCTCGAGTAGGCTAAAGCTCCAATCACCTGGAAGGCACGATTGGGTCAGAGCGGTGGATTCAGAGTGTGTTGAGGTCTCAGGGACAGTGATGATGCCCTGGGTAACAGCAATTAGAGCTGCGCTGGCAAGTCATGTTGTTAGATCATTAAGCTTGTGTGTGGGTGTTCTCTCTCTCTCTCTCTCATGTTGATACTCCTATTCCCTGAAAAGGTAAATCTCGCCAAGAGAGAGGCACCCCCAAATTGGAAGCAGGTGCCCTCCTAGTCATCAAGGAAGTAGCCTTTGATGAACATTTCAAAAGGAGATACCAGGGCAGTCACTAAGATTCCTTAGCATGAAAAACAGGCCCAAGTACCTCAAAGCTGCCTCATCTCTGCCTCTCCAATGCCTGGAAGTTCCCATCCAGGACACAGAAACACTTATCTCATCTTTGGATCAGGCACTCAACAACTTCCAGCTCCATGCACAATTTTTCCTGCACTTTGCAAATGCCCCCCACACATGCTCCTATGACAGCAGCCCCTGACGGCATGACTCCACCTCAGGCTATGACTCTTTGGAACAGAAACTTCTAACAAAGCCACCACTTGCTAAATCACATCATAGCTCACGCTCGGACAGGACAAGAGTGGCAGGTGGTCTTGAAGACTGAGGATCTGCCTAGAAGAAAGAAGCCCCGCATTAGATGTGGCCCCGCCACCAGCTGGCTGCATGATCTTGCCCGAGTCATGTTCCACTTGAAACAGATCTGGCTAGAAGCCCCTGATGGCCTCTCATGACACCTTACCTCAATGCCTGTGAAAACCCTGGAAAAGGTGAAAACTTCAGAGGAACTGAAAACAAGGGCTCACAATTCAATCATCACAGGCCACTGAAGGACACTGAAGTGGATTTAAATGTAAATGGAAAATCACCCTTGTTCTAATCTGGGGGAAAAGAGTCGAACCTCATGTGCCCGGAATTAAGCAGGTAGACTGTGTGTTCCTCCCACACTGCCAACCCCTCAGATCAGAAACACACAGTATCTACCAGGAAGAAAACTGTGTCCCCGGGCCCCTACTGCCTAAGACCTGTTTCATACCCTTGGAAGTCTCTCTTCCTTGCTGTCTCCTATCTGCAGTCAGAAAATAAAATCGTCAGGGAGGGGGGAATATATATATATATATATATATATATATATATATATGTATATGGAGAGAGAGAGAGGGAGAGAGCGCGTGCAGATTTAAAAAAAAAAAAAAAAGGAAAAAGCAAAAGAAATCATTGTGAAAACTTAAAGAGTAGACCTCCAAAAATGATCTACTGCGGGAACATGAAATACACTTCGGGAAATGTTAGCATCCCCAATCCGATGCAAAGAGATCCAGTCCTTGAAACAAGAAGAAAGCCATGAAGAGAGACTAGTGGGTTAATAAAGAATTTCAGGGGAAGTGAAAATGTGTAATGCAGAATGGAAATCAGCATGAGACAGAAGGATGGCGGAGATCAATGTAAATTCATCAAACCCTCCGACCTTAACACCCACTGAAATGAACAAAAAGATGCAAAGTAGCCAAGAAACAGTCAACATTGAGGTCACAGCCCTATGATTTTTTCTCACTTAGAGGACAGGAGACAACTGGGAGCCACCCAAAATGCCCAACATTTACCAACCACAGAACTCATTCTTGAGAAAATGGCATGGTGTGAGAAGACATGGCTAAAATCCTGGAAGAGCCAGGACACTCTGCTAGGGGAAGATGAAGGACACTGTCTCAAGGACACTTGAGCCCCTACTGCCCACTTACAGCAACAGCATTCCAAGGCCAAAACCAAGAAACCAAGTTTTTGATTTCTACCCCCCACCCATTCTGCCTAGAGGCCCTGGGACCTTCTCTCACCTGGAAGAGCCTCCAAAATTGAAGGGGTAAGAGCTGGGGGCAGATTGAAAGCAATGAGAAAGCAAATTGATTTTTCCAGGTGAGGACCAACAGCAGCCACTGAAGCAAAAGCAATCAGGGGTAAGGACTACCCAGCTTTTCCCCCCCGTTGGAGTCAGGTGAGAGAAGTTCCTGTGTACACCAGCAAGCAGAGGGGCATTCCCCCAAGGCACTGCTACCAAAAAAGAGCTGGTGGCAAACAGCACTCCCACATCCTCCAGAGGACTAGCCATTAGCAGCTGCTAGCTCACTGACACACAAGAGAAGCAAAACCGCATCCCAATCCTGCAGAGAACCCATGGGTGATGAACATCCCAGAGCCCAGCCCATGATCCTGTGACCTTGGATAAGTCCGTTAACCTCCCTCAGTTTCAATTTCCTCATCTGTAAGATAATACTGTACATGCACTTGTGTGTATACATACACTCTATAGTATACATACTTGTGTATGTATATTTATAAAAATACACTATAAAAATATATGAAATATATATATATCCCATTAACCCAAACTACATTTCAACTTCCATTTCTCTAGATCCCTAAAGTGTCCCTGACTACTCCAAAAGCACCATATCCCAACCCCTAGAAGAAAAACATGAAGAAGAAGTTGGAGAGAGGCGCCTGTGTGGCTAGGCGGTTGAGTGCCTTTGGCTCAGGGCATGATCCTGGAGTCCTGAGATCAAGTCCCACGTCAGGCTCCTGGCATGGAGCCTGCTCCTTCCTCTGCCTGGGTCTCTGCCTCTCTTTCTCTCTGTGCCTCTCACAAATAAATAAAAAAAAAATCTTTAAAAAAAGAAGTTGGAGAATATCATATAGCAGTCTTAATCCATGGTGGCTAAAACTTACTTAAAAAAAAAAACTATCTTGCTTTTGATCATTTGATAAAATATCTGTCTCAACCTACTGCCAGGGCCTTGGAAAGGTAATATGACAGCAGCTTGACAGGTGGAGGGCCCTGAAACCAAGCTCGTAGGTTGCACGAAGGGGGCCCTAGAAGCCATCCATGTCCTCACGTAGAGCAGTGCCACATGGCTGATGGAGGCATCTGAGACCTGTCCAGAATTTACGAGCCTCTACAGCACCTGCGTGGCTACATGTCTCACCTTCCAAACTGAGCAGACCTCAGGCAGAAGATGGGGAGGGAAGGGGGAGTGAGATCTGTACCATTAACCAACATTCTTACTTTCATATATTTTGGATTTTTGCCTTGGGGAGAAAAACATTCTTCAACTGTGCTGGAAAACACCGCTGTTGTCCGCAGCGCCAGTAAAACACTGTAATTCAGACATTTGCCTGGTTTGCTAAAATATGCTGAGGCCAACAGGTATTTCAGACTCTTAATAATTTTCCCAGTCCTCTCCCCTTCTCTTCTCCCTGGCAGCTCCTTCCATGCCTCAATCGCACCCTTGAACCTTTAAGCGGACACCATAAAGCTGGTTACCTTATCCCCTTCAATCCCTGCAGGTTTTTTTAGTTGAAGGTTTTTCTCACAAGAAGCCCCAGGCCCCATCACATGACACACCCCAGACCACAACTCTAGGAGTCCTGCTGCACACCTGGGAGTCTGAAGCTGCTTTGATTCACTTGTCAGCAGAATTACCCTGATCTCCGCCAATGAGCTTTTACACGGATTTCTCTCTGCTGCTTCTCATCAGTCCTGGGAGGCTCCTCAAGGCAAACCTCAACAGAGCTATGTCCTCGTTGGCAACACCTGTAAACCAGGAACTTACAAGGAAACAGTGAGGCACTCCATCCTGGAGCCGGTGGCAATTTTCATATTCTCCTTCATCGTTTCCTAGTTATACTGGAAATTATAAATGTTATAAGGCAAGATAGGGGAACTCCGCTGGCTTGCTTACTAAAAAGACAAGAGGAATGACGTTGACGGAGAGGGGGCTAAAAGGGGCTTCACTGCATCTACTCCCAGGGAGCCTAACAGTTTGCTCCAGGATCAAACCCAAGAGAACATTGAGAGCAACATGCAGAGTCTCTACACTGCGTTGAGCCCTTGGAAAAAATCCCCTGGTACCCACGAGAGCATTCTAAGAGGCCACCACACAAAGTAAATAAGAATTTACTGAGGTGGAGGGGATGACGGAACACAAAGTCTTCTTTGAAATTAATCACAAAAGAACATTTTTCTCCAAAAAAAATCTCACACATTTATCTTAGGTACTTTGTGAATCTTGGTGTACACACAACCTCACATCCGCTAATTCTTGAGGGAATTAGCAGAGACAATAAACATGTAGAACCTAGAAAAAGTCTGGCACCTTTTAAGAGCTAAATATATATTAGCTATTATATTGTTATGAGGAGTTGAGTGCCTACAAAATGTATTCATAATTTAAAACACATTTTGACAAGTAACAGCTGTTTATAGGTATTAACTAGTGACTCTCCTACTTACCCAAAAGTCACATTTATCCAAAATTCCTACCAGCACCAGTGCATTTGACATTGACAACACAGCCTTTCTTGCCGCCATTAACGTCTGAAAGGTGTGTACATCATATGGGGGCATCCTTACACATACATATTCATAAAACTCTATGTGCTTATATATGTCAGGTTTATTAGCTTTATTCTAATTGCAAAAATAATATATTTCTACTGCAGATAATCTTTAAAAATTTAGGAACACCATCCCCTCTAAACTCACCTCTCTGAGAGCACCCCTGACCTACGGATTTTGAGTTTTTTCCACTGATATATAAATTTCTCCCCCCCACAAAAAACTGGAACCAAAGTAAACATAAAGCTTTGCGACCTGCTTTTAAAGTTCATTACTACATCAGGAATGTTTTTCAAAAAATGTTCTTCTAAAACCTAATTTCAATGGTTACCATCCTACATGCCAATAATTTACTAAACCAAATGCCTTATTCTTATTTTTCGTATTTCCTTAATTTATTATTCATAAGGCAAGGAGATAAGCTTCAGGCCATCTTTACATTGGTTTCCTTAGGAAAATTTTCTGAAAGTTCAATTTCTGAGGTCAAAGGGCATGCATAATTTCATAGAGATCATCAAACCTTCTTCCAGAACAGTTGTTGACTGCTGTCTGCAACATGTGACATTGCTTATCTCCTCTGCATCCTCACCACTATTGTCACTGTTTTTAATCTTTGTCAATTCAACTGGTGGACACAGAGGCTTACTGTTTTAATTTGAAGTTACTAAACTAGGCAAGGTTGAATGTTTTTCATCAGCTCAACTGGCCACTGTCATTTCTTCATTTGCAAGTTACCTGTTCACATACTTCACTCATAATCAAGCTGTTTATCCATTCTAACTTGTAAGTGCTCTTCACATGGTAAAGACATTAACTCATTTTCTATATTCTTATAGATATTTCTCTAGTTTCTTTTCATCTGTGAATCATTTGTGCCATATGGACATAGCTGAGTATCAAGTAAAATCTGTAAATCATTCCCCATTCAGGCAGGATTGCCTATGGAGAATATCTGACACTCTGGTATTTGATACTGCAGAAGAAATAAATATTCACCTGTATCGGCTTTTGATTCTCTTGTTAAATTCTGAATATATTTAAATCTTTAATTCATCTAGAAATAATTTTAATGTATAATGTGGCATATGAATCTAACTCTATTTTACTTTTTAAAGTACTTTCATTATTGTTCCAGCACCACTGAATAATCCATCTACTCCTTGATAACCACCATATATTAAATGCTTACATATACATAAGTCTACTTCTGAGTTTCTAGCTATTCCATTGATCCATGTGTCTAAATATATCAGTACCAACATACTGTAATTATTATGGATCTGAGCAGGGCATAATTAGTGGTAATGCTAGAGATTAGTTCAGGAAATAGACGGAGTTTAAATTGCTGTCCTATCTCTTCCTAGCTAAATGGCCTTGGGAAAGTTTGCTAATGTCTTAGTGCTTAGTTTCCTCATCAACGAAACATCAGTAATAATCGTCTCTTTTTCATAAAATTGTTGTGAAAATGACAATGCCTCCATGGATATGAAATGCTTTGAGCAACGCCTGACATACAGTGGGTGCTCAATGTTAGCCACTGCATAGTTTCCAAGGGCTGCTATAAGATACCACCATTTGGGCAGCCTACATAACATACTGCTTCAAGGTTCTGGAGGCTAGAAATCAGAAACCACCATGCTGGTATGTAGGGCTGGTTCCTCCTGAGGATCATGGGAGAAAACCTCTTTAGCTACTAAAGGTTTGCTGGAAATCTTTGATGCTCCTTCTAAGTGCTTCTAAGTGCATTACTCCAATCTCTGCCACCATATTTACACCATGTTGTCACTGTGCACATCTCAGTGTCAGAATTTACCTTTTTAATTTTTTTTAAGATTTTATTTATTTATTCACAAGAGACACACAGAGAGGTAGAGACAGGGGCAGAGGGAGAAGCAGGCTCCCTGCAGGGAGCACAGTGCAGGACTGTATCCCAGGACCCTGGGATCATGATCTGAGCCAAAGGCAGATGCTCAATCATTGGGCCACCCAGGTGCCCCAGACAGAATTTACCCTTTTTATAAGGACACCACTCTTGAAGTATCAGGGCCTACCTGAGGACCTCATCTTCACTTGGTTAAATCTCCAAAGACCACCAAATAAGATGACATTCTGAGTTACTGAGAGTTAGGACTTCAACATATATCCTTTGGGAGAACACAATTCAATCTCTAATAGCCATTATTTATTATACCTTTTCCATACTGAATGATGGAAGTACTAAGCAATTTAGTCTTAATATCAGGTCTAATGTCAATGCTTCTAAAATTACAAAGCAAATGATAGCATCAGCTTAAGATTTAGAAAAGTTGAGGCTCCTGGGTGGTGCAGTCAGTTAGGTATCTGACTCTTGGTTTCTGCTCAGGTCATGATCTTGGAGTTGTAAGATCAAGACCTGCATAGGGCTCCTTGCTCAGTGGAGAGCCTGCTAGAGATTCTTTCTCTGCCTCTATCCCTCCCCACCATGCATGCACACTCCTACACAGATGCTCCCTCCCTCTCTAAAATAAATCTTTAAAAAAAATAGATTTTAAAAAAGTTTTGGTGGGTTTTTTTTTCCCATTGCTGCTGTTGTTTTAGTATTATAAGGGCTCTTCTCTCAATTTCTATTTGACCAAAGCATTTGGTGTGCTGGGTTAATTGCTAATTGTTAATTGTAACTTGTTAATTTTTAAACCAGAATGGGTGTTGGATTTTATCAGAAGCCTTTTTTTTTTTTTTAAGATTTTATTTATTTATTCATGAGAGGCACAGAGAGAGAGGCAGAGACACAGGCAGAGGGAGAAGCAGGCTCCATGCAGGGAGCCTGACATGGGACTCGATCCCGGATCTCTAGGATCAGGCCCTGGGCTGAAGGCGGTGGTAAACTACTGAGCCACCTGGGCTGCCCTCAAAAGCCTGTTTGAGACTACTGAATTCATAGGATTGTTCTATTTTGATATACCTAATATGACAAATTTTATTTCCTCATGTTGAATTTTCCCTGTATTTCTAGGGTAAATCCTGCCATATAGTGCTGTATTATTCCTTTAACATCCTACTAGATTTGCAGGGTTTTGTTATTTTGATGGTTGCATCCATCTTCATTTGTGAAAATGTCCTGTATTCTCTCCCCTTAATAAATATCACAACCACGAATGCTTTTGCTTTCTCAGGAAAGAAATTTGTGGATTCAACCCCAGGTGAACATCTTCAATCCAACCCCATCAGTGTTCCCCACAGAAACTACTCTGAGAGTCAGAAAGATGGCACCTTTTCTAGTTCCTAGCCTGGTACGTTCTTTTGTCCTATCAATTTGTCTGAAGGAAGACAGGGCAGGGTGTTTGGGGACCTGGGCTCTAATCTCAGTCTTCCTCAGAAGCCTGGCCATTGCACACATTTGGATGAATCCCCCACAAAGATGATGCCAGTTGACTCCCTAAGTCCTTGGATCGTTAGAACCCAGTTCAAAAATCAAATATGAAATGCTACTTAGCAATAAACCAACTAATGATAAATGCTACACCAGACAAGAACCAAATGCTTTACATGTTAACTGAAAGTAGCTAGATTCCTAAAGCTACACAATATTTAATTCCATTTACCTGACATTGTGGAAAAGTCAGAACTATTGAAAGAGCAAACAGATAAGGAAATGAGGAATTGAGGGTGTGAGGCAAGGTTTGACAAAACAAAGGACAGCATGAGGAAACCTGGCAATAATGGAAAAATGCACTAACAACACCTGAGAGGTATGTGGATAGGAAATACGGGCGCAGTGAAATTGGCCATGATGTGATCACACTTGAAGCCAGGTGATAAGGATTCATTATGGTATTCTGTGCACTTTTCTGGCATTGAGGTTTTGCAAAAGATACAGTTAAAACAACAACAACACCACATAGCACCAAATTTGTGTGAGACAGGGGCCCAGAAAACATGGCCTTGGGGAACCCCTCCCTACCCCTCCCTACCCCTCCCTAAATGTCCTAGTTCATGAATGTGCTATCCAATGACTTAATAAACCAAGAGATAAAGAGGGAAAAAATGAGAGATGCAATTAAAGAAACAGAAGCATCCCAAACTGTGGCCCCTCCAAGTGAAATGGCTATGCTAATGTCTTTGTTAATGCCTTGTGGTCAGAGCAAAGAGAAAACAGCTCCCAGGATTACTGCCTTTGCCATTTTAGGGCCTCCTGGGGAGTCCAACTGCGATGTACAAAGTACTTCAAAATCCGAGCTTCTATTAAAAAGTTTATGGCACAGCTGAGAGACCCCCACAGCAGGGCTTCTTGGAACACACCTCTTAGGCCTGGCCTGGCAACAGGGGAGGCTTACAGATCTCTTCCCCTGCCAGCAGACTTCTGAGCTTGAAGGCCCTCTGCAAGCTGCCTTCCGGTCTGCACAACAGCTTTGTGTCTGAGGCCTGGCCGCTCCCTGGACTGGGCACGCTGCCCAGAGAAGTGATGCTCCACTCTACGCAGTGCCGAGGTGTTGATGTGTTTTAGATCGCCATGATGTTTAGTAGCAGACGCAGCTGCCTTCAGAATACTCCTCCCTCCCAACGGGTCTGCAGCTTTACTGCAGGAGACAGATAAATTGCTGTTGTTTTCAAAAGCCATTTCCCTCACTAGAGCGGACTTTTACCAAAGGAAGATCTCAGAAAACTTAAACAATGAACCAGTGAAACCACAGTGATCCTGCCTTCCCACCAACCTAAAATGGAGGGATGTTCTCACATGCTGAGGAGCTTGCGAAGTGAGGCAGGTACCACTGCACCCATTTTACTGCTAAGGAAATCATTTCCAGAAGTCATGCAGCCAGTGAGGGATGGAGCTGAGGTCTGAAACTGGTTAGAGTGGGTGGGGAAAAATGGTTACTTCCTTCAACACCGTCTGAGGGTGGGGGAACCTCTCATCTGACTGGTAGGCTTGCCATTCCTGTGGCCCCATCTTACCAGGAACCACAATCACAGCATCCCATAGGTACAACTCTTTGCTTCTCCAACCACCTCACCCACCTGAGTTCAGGTGCCATGTCCCCCAGTGTGTGCTTTCACCTCCCACATCCAGGTTCTTTCCTCCTTCCAGTTCAAGTGCACCTGGGCACTGACCAGCATCAGCATTCTGCTGCCCATTCATGTGATAGGGTGAGTGGTAAGTCAGGACAGCTTGCTGGTGAAAATGTTGAACTTCACCTGAGCCCCGTGTTCCTAGACAACAGTAAAGACTAAAAAATCAAAGAAATCAACCCCTTCTGTGTTTAGGAATCAGCTTACTTGCAAAGATCCACTCTTTCCCCATAAGGCTTCAAGGAGACCCAGGATGTCCTTCTGTTTACCTATGACAAGGCGAGAAACCGATCCTCTAATTTCTCCTTCTTTGTCTCAGAAATTATCAGCTGAACCATTTCTCTCCACTGACCAATCTGAACAAAATACCAACAACTTGACCAAATGTTAGTAAGAAGTCTCTCCTCTGCACAGGTCTCTTCCAAGGACTGGTTAACTGCAGTGAAAATCATTTCCTGGGACACCTGGGTGGCTTAGAGGTTGAGCATCTGCCTTTGGCTCAGGCCGTGATCCCAGAGTCCCAGGATTGAGTCCCACATTGGGCTTCCTGCATGGAGCCTGCTTCTCCCTCTGCCTATGTCTCTGCCTCTCTCTTTCTCTGTGTGTGTTTGTCTCATGAATGAATAAATAAAATCTTTAAGAGAAAAAGAGAAAAGAAAATTACTTCCTGCTCAGCTAATAAATCAGTCAGACCACCTGCTCAGCCCACCCACCACAATCATTGCCCCCTCCTCCCCCATCACCATCACCATCACCACCATCACCTCCTTCATAAATTGTCCTGCCTAGTGTCTGCTTGCAATGTTTTCTTCACCACTGTCCTCAGAAGGAGGGACCTGAACTGCTCAAATTAAAAGGATTGGTACTGCTACTTGCTTCCTAGTTTTGGTGTGTGTATGCCATCAGTTTAGTCTTCCAAGGAAAAGGTAGGCAAGAAGGACCTCGGTGCCCTCAATATCCCACTCCTCTTGTCCCCCTCTTCTATTCTCTTTCACTCCTTACACCAAAAGAGGCTCTCCTGGCTCATGCCATGTTAGGAGGGAAAATTTTGCCACTGAACACTATGCCTCTTTGGCATATTATTTTAAGTTGGCTATTTTTAAGAAGTGCAACACAGGAGAAGCTCTGAGAAGTAGAAGTTACCCTTTTAAAGAGACATTTTCATGGATAAGGGAAACCTCCACCTGTCAGGGTGTCTCTCTCTGCTCTAACAGGAAGAAGGGGACGACTCTATCTCTAGAAACTACTATCAACAGAGAAGGTAAGGACTTAAGTCTGCATACAACCTTAAGCCTTGTTCACTGTTTTTCCTGGTGACTTCCCATAACTGACTCCCTATGCCCGCATCTTTTGTCTTTGGCTGAAGACGGTATTTAAGGTGATAGCTTCAGCCATATCAGGGAGTTTTCCTGAGTCTCTCTCATGTTTACATGTTATTTGTTAGTTTTTCTCATATTCATCTGTCTCAGGTCAACTTAAACCTTAGACAAACCAGAAGAGCTTTGAAAGGTACAGAAAAACTTTTCCTCCCCAAAACCACATCACCCATACAACTTCCCAAAAGTAAAACAGATGGGTGCATCTGGGTGGCTCAGGCAGCTTAAGCAGCTTAACTCTTAAGCTGCTAACTCATTTCAGCTCAGGTCATAGTCTTAGGATCCTGGGATCGAATCCCACATGAGGCTCCACGTTCAGCAGGGAATCTGAGGATTCTCTCTCCCTCTTCTCCCTCTACCCTTCCCCCCTGCTTATACAAATGCACTCTCTAAAATAAATAAATATTTTTTAAAAATGGTTTAAAACAAACAACTTCAAAAGGCAAAGGACAACAGCTGCTCCTATTTCTCAGGAACTAAGGGCTGGCACCAGGAGACAAAGTGGGCAAATGGAAGCCAATGCCTGTCCTATGAATAAAACACAAGACACCCTTCAATGCTAGGGTTCCCCCAAAGAAGACATCAAGGGACACTTCTGATTTAACTAAGCAGCTAAGAATTTAAACAGCATACGTTTAAAGATACGCAAGTGCCAGTGCTTTGTGCAGCAGAAGACCTAGATGTGCTTTTCCCCCATTCTGTGGGGTGGCTGGACCCCACCATCTGAGATCCCTTTGAGGATTGAACATTCATCTACAGATACACAAGGGGATTACAAGACCAATGCTCAATGGCATGAGAGTGATGGCTGGTCTGTGGGGCCACACCAAAGATAAACAGCTGAAAAAGACAGAGACTAAGTGACCAAATTCTGAATAACTTTTCAAACAACAGAGTTGATATGGGATTCCTATCTAGCAAGAGGTAAATTTAAATCCATGAAACATTTCACCATACTCACTATGTGCCAAACCCTGGTCTCAATGTTTTTGTAAATATTATCTCATTAAATTCCCACTGTCAGGTGCTTAAGGTGGCTCAGTTGGTTAAGCATCCAACTCTTGATGTGGACTCAAGTCATGATTTCAGGATCCTGGGATCGAGCCCCACACTGGGCTCCATACTCAGCATGGAGTCTACTTGAGATTCCCTTTCTTCCTTTCCTTCCCTCTCCCCACATTCATGCATGCTCTCTCTCTCTCTCTCTCTGAAGTAAATAAAATCTTTTAAAAGTCCTGACTATCTGATGAATAAATAAAAATCGTCTGAGTTAAAGTTACAGAGAGTTAAAATAGAGAAGGAAGACCTCAGAACTCACAGCCATTAAATGAAAGAATGAATGCCTTCCTTGTCTACTCACCTGCACTGTTTTCTGTTGTCATGCTTTCCTTCGGTCTAGTTCAATGGATGTTAAACTATAGCATACATGAGAATTACTCACCCTAGGGGCACCTGGGTGGCTCAGTTGGTTACGTGTCTGACTTCATCTCAGGTCATGACCCAGGGTCCTGGGATAGAGCCCCACATCAGACTCCCTGCTTAGCGAGAAATCTGCTTTTCCCTCTCCTTCTGCCCCTCCTCCCAACTTGTACACACTCTCTCTCAAATACATACAACCTTAAAAAAATTATTCACCCCAACATAGTTTATCACGAGTGACATAAGGGATTTTCCAAAGATCATTGTGACAGTATGCAATTCCCAACTTATCTGTTGATTTCAGAACCCAACCTTCAGCTAGGATTCCAGTCCGCTGCATTACAATTTATGCTCATCACACAAGAGGAGGGCAGTGAGCACAGGTACAGGTAAAGCACTCAGCATTTTGAAGGTCCTGATCAAAAACATTACAAGAAGCTTTCCGACTGTCTCTGTCACTTGCAATTTAAGGATGAATGAAGTGAGTGGAGTCAGTGGCAGGGAACAAAAAGTGAATGGATTAACAAATTGTGGGTAGGTCCTAACCATGGAAGACCACTTGGCATGAAATATTAATACATGCAAAAGACGAAGTGAAAGAATCAAGTACAAAAGACTATATTCCATTTTATTCCTTTTATACAAAATTGTAGAAATGGAAAACTATAGTGTCAAAAAGCATGTAAGTGGTTGCCTGAGGCAAGGTGTTGAGGGGAAGTGAGAGGCAGAGCGGGGGAAGGAAAAGGAAG
Organism: Canis lupus baileyi; assembly: GCF_048164855.1. Taxonomy (NCBI): domain Eukaryota; kingdom Metazoa; phylum Chordata; class Mammalia; order Carnivora; family Canidae; genus Canis; species Canis lupus. The sequence goes on from NC_132863.1 coordinate 32,846,604, forward strand.
GGAACTCTTTAGGGGGAGGGAATAAGTCTGTATCTTGAGGAGAAGGTGGCTACATGATGATACACAGAAACCTACAATCACTACACTGCAGCACACTTCCAGCACTTTTAGTCTGGAAGAAACATCTTAATATGATTTTTCAAAGGGGTGCAGGGAGTTGTGGTCACAGACAAGATCAGAGAACCCTACCCCAAACAAAAGGCTATTTATTAAGTAACATGGGTCAGGAGAGTGTGTACCAAGCAGAACCAGATTCCTCCCTTCACCCTTCTCCTCTCCCCTTTGTGAAAAGGGAAGAGAAACAAGAGGGAGAAAAGAACCTCAAAGGCACATTTGGATTTCTCCTCTCATATCAGGGCAGTAATCAGTGCAGAGAAGTGGGTAACGAGTTAGACCAAGAGTGTTTAATTAAACTGAGCAATCATTAAGCTGGATTTAAGAGAGCTTGTGTTTGCAAAACAACAAAATATTTACAGACGTTTTCTTCATCCCCTTCATTAGTATCAGACTCCACAGGAAATATGGAGGTTGGGAGCAGGTCCTAATGAGATCATGCAAGTTTTAACGACCCAGGTTACCGTGGCAAAGAGACAGCATGGAAGACCACTGGTGATGAAATGTTGAGAAAAGATAAGGAAATCCTGCATTAACATTTTAAGTGATTTTTAAAAATTAGAAGCATGGTGGGGGTCGGGGGCTGAAAATGACAATGTGTTCTATCAGGGGTGGTAAAAGAGAGATCAGTCTAGGGAATTATTTTCATCTTCCCCATTTCCCAAAAATTTATTATTTTCATTTCAAAATAGAAAACTACCACAGGCACATAAAGGCACACGAGTTCACCACCTTTGTTCCCCCACAGAAGGAGACAAAACTGGAAAAAACCCTCTGTAGTCACTACGTTCAATCTCAAGCCACTGTATCTGGCACCCACTGTCATCAGACTCTCGCTGCCACCAGGATGGTGACGCCACACTCCCCAAGGTCACCTGGGACCTGATGCTGCTGAATCCAAAGGTCACCTCTCAGACATCATGAACGTGGATAAGACTGGTTGCTCCCTCCTCTGGGATTCAGACACTGCTCTGCCTCGTTGCCCAGCCCCTCCACCTCACTCTTCTCAGTCTCCAGGCCAGCTTCTCCCTCACCATCCTCCTGACCGTGAGATGCTGGAGTGCTCAGGGTTCAGTCCACGAATTTCTTCTCTCTGCCTCCCTGAGGATCTTGCTCCAGGCCCATAACTATAAATAACATCTATACACGGACTACTCCCAATTTTACATCTTTATTCCAGACCTGGATTCCCTAGAGTCTTCGACTTGCACATCTAACTGCCTAAACTGATATATCTACAGGGACATCCACCAGATATGTCAAGTCTACACAACCACCCTCCTTCAAGCCTATTCCCTGGAGTACCCCCTTGGTGCCTGAGCATCCTTTCTAGGCCCTTTCAGCCATGTTTGTGTCTCTAGGAGTTGCTTCATGAACTTCTCTTCAGTTACACTACTTCTAAGTAGAACTGTGTTGTCCTGCAGGAACACTGACGGATCCATCTAGGATAGCTACCTTCGAAAGGAGAGTCCCTCCCCTGCCACTCACCCACCTCATGATCTACATTTCAGCCTAACTTAACTAAGGGTCATTCAAACATAGTAGCATTTAATGCCTTCATGTCCTTCTCTTGGAAGACACATGAGGCCTAGACCACTCTTCCCTTACAGTCTCATTACCCTTGGAAATGTCCTTCAAGCATCTAGGCTTCCTCAGAGAAGCGCTGCCTGACCACCCCTCACATCCCAAGCAGGGATGGTATCCCACCTTGAGGTTCCCAGTACCTCACTCATGGCCATCTTGGTAAGTGCTCTACAGGTGGCATTCAATACTGCTCCTCCCTTGGCTCTATCACCATACTACTCATGCTGAACCATGACTGCAGGGGAGCCAATCATACACCAAGCATGTTCTTCTACTATGCCTGTGGACTATGCCTAAAAATCCAGAACTTTAGAGGTCACTTCCAAGGATATCTCTGGGTCCACGGGTAATATAAATGTGCAAAGCCACAGACTGGGCAATACAGAGGAGTAGATAGATGTTCAACAAACCAAAGAACCCGGAGGCCATCTAAAGGTGTCCTGAAGCAATTTTTAAAGAACACTGTGTTACTCAGAAGGATCCAAGCCTGTGCTCTGAACCGGGCTCATGGTCCATGAATTTCCCACCTCCAAACCAAATGACACACAGAATCCCTAAATGTGCAAGACCATGGGGATTAGCACTGAATTAAGGCTTCCTGACAGAAAATGCCTTCACATAACTCTCCCAGTGACAGATGGGCAGCCAACACCCGCATGTCACCATCTAGGTGACAAAACACTTTCCAGTTATCTCTCAGTGTCCTTCCCCCCTCCATCATAATAGCCCCAGGAGGCAAATTCATTATTATCCCCATTTGCCTTTGGGAAAACTGAAGCCTGCAGAGAGCAGATGATTTAACAAGGTCACAGAAGGAAAACTTAAGAGAGCCAAAAGCCCTGGCACCAATCCCCAGTCCCCACATGTCCCGCTAGGCCTGAGGATGCCTCACAGACTGCCGGATGGCCCTGGTCTCCTGGGGCCAGCAGAGTATCCAACATCATCGGTATCCAGCTGGACAGTGCATTCTGATACAGGCTACAGACTCATACAAGAATCCCCATTAACACTTTAAACCTATCTTTTAACCATTTTTCCCCCATGACAGCCCGTGCCACCGAGCCGCTGCAAGATCTCCGGCGTTAAACAGCATGCAGCGAGCTGGAAGGCCGTGGCATTTGCGTGTAAAACAGCCTCCCATTCTGGTAATAGAAGCAGCCACGGTCTGATAAACAGGCTGAGCAGTGCTCGCCAGCACCTGAGGCCAGGCGTGTAAGCCTCATGGGGAAAAAATACTTGCTGTCCAAAAGTACACCTTAAGGAGTAGAGCTGCCAAGACAGCCAAAATGTGTCCTAAACCCCATACAAACATGGCCTGAGTCTTGCTCCTAAACCCCACCTTAACCTCGGTGTCATGATGCTTTTAAGTGAAGTAGCTTTGAATTACATCCTCCAGGTGAAGAAAACTGAGGTCACACCAAATGGCGAATATAGGCAGAGAGACTCTCACAGTTGCCCAGTTGCCTGAGGCTCACACCAATCCCCCCAAAACAACTGCTTCTAACCTCACTTGACAGATAAGGAACTGGGGTTCCAGGAGATTTGGTGACCTGGCAAGGCCAAGGGGAGAGTCCCAAATCTGTGTTCTAATCTCAACTGTGGTTCCCAAAGCTTATTGGTCATAAAAGTGTCCTGGAGAGTTGTTGAATGCAGATTCCTGGGCTGTGCTCATTTAGTAGTTCAGGGGTGGGAGCCAGGCATCCATATTTTTATTTATTTATTTATTCATTCATTCATTCATTCATTCATTCATTTATTTATTTTTGCATCCATATTTTTAAAGAGCCTCCCAGGTGATTGCAATACAGGTGGCTCCTTGTCCAACATAGGAGAACGCTGTGGCCATCCTCATGTCCTCAGGTCCCTAAGCCTTCTGTCTACAGCAGTGCTGGCTTCTAACCACACCTCAACTCTTCCAGGCTGCCAGCACAGGCTCTGACAAATCCTAGCACCACCTGTATGAATATTTTTTAAATGACTTTTTCTCAACTTACCTTAAAAGGAAACTCTATCACCACCAAAACTGGAAACCCATTCTCATGTGCCATAAACACATAATGAGGCTAAAAAGCAAAATTAACAACAACAAAAAACAAAGCACGTAAATATTAACAAGATGCTCATGCTCACCTAGGGTTCTGATCCTGAGACCTCCTTTCTCCCAGATAAAAACAGGCAATACTGTTTAAAAAAGGCAGGGCATCAGACACCCCCAAACTGAGAGGTCCCCTTTGCAGAGGGACAGTAGAAGAAAGAAAAAGAAGCTTTTTCCCTATATGATTCAATATTTCTGAATGCTCTATTCACACACCACCTAAAATCTCATGAAGCACTGATGGTGACATGTTGTATTTGGGGATTCACTGGCCCAGAGCAAGGGTTTTCAGACTTAAGGGTGAAATCACCTGAACAATCACACAGATTGCTTTGGTTTGTGATTCAGCAGGTTTCGGGCAGGGCCCAAGAAGCTGGATTTCTAACAAGATCCCAGGTGCCACTGCTACCACAGCTCAAGGAACACTCTGAAGACCACTGGCCTAAGGAAAGCAGAGCAGACCAGCAAAGGAAGGCTTCATTCCCAGTACTGCCCCATATCTATAGGGGATTGTCAACTGCATTTGATCACCAGGTGCATGTTATTTCTATAGTCCCTTTGAAGATTCCCAGCATCAGACATCCTGTTATCCCAAAGCCCCAGCTTCACATAAGGCCTTCAATTGCTTTTCTCCAGTATTCTTCCAGAACCCTCCTGGAAGAGGGGTTAGACCCCACTAGCTAGGTTCTTTTTAGGTGGGCTACCTCTTCTCATGGTAACTCATGGGGGGGTGGGGGAGCAAGAAGTCTGGCTAGCACGCTGCCCACCAACCCCTGGGGCAGATCGAGCCAGTCTATGGGCCAGACTTCCAGAAGGCAACACATCTCCTTCAGACCCTGTTATTTCCATGCTGTGTGGTTTCTGCACCTGCCCCAGAGACCATTTCTGCTTTGCCCTCACTCCCTCTCTGATCAAGCCTGAGCCATGTTCAGACAGCTACAAGCTCCTCAGACCCCACACGGATGAGGACTTATCCACTCTTGGGACCCTCCTCACCCTTCCTCTCCTCACTTCCTGGATCTGCCCAGACCCTCCGGCACTGCCCTCCCTCAGGCCACAGACCCCAGCAATGGGCTGTGTTAGCCTGAACCCCAGACCTCGCTCTTCTCCAGTACCCACTATTAATATTGGTTCAAGCAGCAAAGAACCAATATTTTCTCAAAGTAACTCACATTGCAACTCAGTGCACCACACCGGGTGCTTTTAAGGAGCTTATAGTATCATAGGAGGGATCAAAGAAACCTGTTTCACGGGGGGATAGAAACCTCCAGAGAGACCTGGGCCTGGACTCTGGTTCTCCACCCCAATGGGATGACACACCTGAAGGGAGAATAGACCGGGTGTGTCAGAACCCAGGCCATGAGCATGGGCAGACAGGCTCCAAGGTCTGTACAGCCAGGTTACGACTCCAGCCTCACCCTTCTTCCCTGCAGAACCTGGGGCCTCTCTGTCTGAACCTCCAAATGTCTCACGGTTTCATCTGCGACACAGAGGCAATCACACTTACCTGCAGGATTGGTGGGGGGATGGAATTAAATAATGTCAAGCCCCAGCAGGGTGGCAGCCAGGCTTACAACGTGTTCCCAAGAAAGGACAGAGCTGCTGCCAACACTCCTGCTACTACCGACGGAGCAGCCACTCTAGGTGGGCGATCTTTCCAACTCCTGCTCCAGGCCACCCACAGGCTGTGAGCACTGGGACAAAGGGGGCTCCCCTGCTGCCACGTGCACATGGGTATCCTGCTCTCCCGCTCTCCCCCTCGAGGTCACCACAGCCCTGGAAACTACAACACGGGTTATGAGGTATAGGTGGTGTTTTGAAGTGTGCTGTTGAGATATCTGCACTAAGGGGGGTTAGGAAAACTCGGTGGCCAGTAAAGAAGGAAGAAACCCCACGTATCCAGAAATTCCTACGTGCCCTTCTGCCCCCCACCCCACCCGACACCCTGTCCCCACAAAATGGATAGAGTTCAGCAATTCCCAGAGCCGAGGCCACTGCCTTGTAAGCTGAGGACAGGAACAAAAGGCATAAAGGTGGCAAGAAAAGGCAGCAGGCAGGGAAGCAGACCGGGGTGTGACAGTCCAGGCCCACCAGCAGCCCGCCGGCCGCCCACTCGGGCTCACCCACGGCTCGGCCTCTGCAAAGCTCCGCTTCCTCTCCCGCAAGCCGGGTGAGATACGATGAACCGAGCCACCGGGGGCAGGACAGAAAATTCTACAAATATAAACAAACACTAATTAAGCACTTCTGCCGTGCTCAGGCCTTTATGCCTTGCTTCTCTCGGTCCTCAACCCCTCTACGACAAACACCAGCAATTCTGGAGTTCGACAGAGAGGCTGTAACCTGCCCAAGGTCAAGAGTCAAGAGCCAAGAGCGCAGAGCTGGGATCCGAAGCCACGTGCCCCCTCCAAGCAGCGCAGGCTGGGAGCCGCGAGCAGCCCGACACGGCCCGGCCCGAACGGAGCCGTCGCTCACACAACCGGGGTGCAGGGGGCAGGGGGGCAGGGGGGCCCTCTGCTTTCCCAAAGCCTCTCTCTGGATGATAAGGGGAGTGAATCTGCAGACTTGATTAATCTAAACCCAAGCTCACTGCACAAGACGCTGGTTCCCTGCCCCAAATTTAAACAGCTGCTCCGTCAGTGTAATGGAACGCAAATGTCTGAAGAGTTTCACGTTTTAATTATCAAAGTCCTGATGAAAATCTGAATCAACAGCTGCTCCCGGCAAGGCGGCCCTCAGAGATGCCCGGAGAGGGGCAGAGGGAGGGGGAAGGGAGGACACAGCCCAGACAGGACGCGGGCGACTGCAGCTGTCTGGGGAGCCCCAGCACCTGCAGCTGCGAGCCAGGAGGTGGACGAAAGGGACAGAAATCCAGCAAGAAGAGGGAACCTCTGGGGTGCACCTGTCCTTGCACCACAGAACGTGAGCATCTGGCATATGTCCTGTAAAAGTGACAACATGGGAGGGATGACAGCAAGGGCTTCTGGACGCCCTGCCACGGTGCTTCTGGTGGGTAGGGCAGGGGTGTGGGGACAGCTGTCCAGGGAGCCAAGAAGGGCCCGGGGGACAGGGGGGTAGGAATCAGATATCAGAGCAAGGGTCTTCAACCAGCTAAGAGACAACCTATGACAAGGGCTCGAGGCCTCTGCTGTGGCGTAACTCCTATGTCTCAGGTACTAGCCTCTACCCATGCCTACAGCTTCTCTTTTCCAAGTGAGAAACATCCCCCCACCTCCACAACTATTCCAAGGCAGGTGCTGGCACTCAACACAAAATCCTTCCTCATCTGCTTCAACACAGAAGAAAAATACATCCCCTTCCCTGAAGACAGACCTCATCAGTCACATCTTTTCATTCTTCTTGTATCTAACATCTTCCCTTCTAGGGACTTTGGATAACTCCAAGCCAGAAATAAGAAAGCCACGGAACAGCCAGGACAACAGAATCTCAGTCGTCTGAATTGCTTTGCCCGTCAATGTGGCAACGTGGCAGTGGACAAGTTACTGCACGAGGACACCTAGGTGGCTACAACACCCCGGCAAGGCAACACTCCTGGCACCTGCGTGTGTCACGGTTAACATACCCGGAGCCTGAGAGCCTAATTCCCTCCCAGGAAGATATTTTATGACTTGCATGCACAGATCCTCGGTTGGGTGTTATTTACGCAAATGCAAAGGGGATTTAGGAGGGTTCAAAATCAGACTGGTTAAGTAAGCTGTGGGATGCTCATGCACTTGAAGCGCATGCTGCTATCAATCATTCAGATTTCCAAATAACCCAAAGTGGGGACACGTGGATGATAAACATTAAGGAATAAAGCAAGACGTGAAACAAACTGTCACATATATAATTACTCCAATTGTGTTTAAAATACACAAATACAGAAATGTGAATATTTAAAAAACACAGGAAGTACACCAAAAAGAACATTAAATCACCACTATTCTCATGCATGGGTTTTTTTTTTTTCCTGTGTTTTTTCCTTTTTTCTGTATTTTCTACAGAAAATACGCATTACATACAAACTTATAATTTTGTTTCAATTAAAAAAAAGTCTAACAACAAATAAAGATAGCAAGATTGGGATAGGAGAGATGGTGCTCAAACCTGATAGGCCTTCAGACCTGTGCAGGGCAAACCTTTGCAGGCTCTTGCACCCTCAGGGCCAAAATGAGAGGGACAGTTTTTTTCCTTTTAATTCAAGGTATTTGCTTTGGTGTTTACAGGAATATAAGTGTTCTCGGCTCTATCAAGCATATGTCAGAGAAAGGGCCTCAAGAACCCATGCCTGAATGGACTCTCAAGAATTAGCAGTTGCCATGGCAACATGTCAGCAAACAATTTGTTAAGTACTTGAAATTTCTCCTCCACTATTGATCAGTAAATGGGTATTGGAATGGGCATGTAACTCATCACTGCTAGTTCTGTGTCCCTATCTCAGTGCCTCATCTGGCTACAAACGATCCCCAAATTAGAGAACTTGGCTCTAGGCTGCATGGTTTGGTACCCATTCAAGAAAGCAGTCACTGAGGAAAAGGTTACCCATAATCTCCCACCCTTGTTTCTTGTCAGTTGGGGGGAAAGGCCTGGGTGATGCTTGTTGATGGTAAGGAAGCTGAGCCCTGCCTCTGGAGCCCCGGAAAGACACCAGTCTTTTTTTTTTTTTTTTTTAATATTGTATTTATTTGACAGAGAATGAGAGAGAGCAAGCGAGCGCACAAGCAGGCAGAGTGGCAGGTGGAGGGAGGAGGAGGCTCCCCACTGAGCAGGGAGCCTGACACGGGGCTCAATCCCAGGACTCCAGGATCATGACATGAGCTGAAGGCAGACACTTAACCGACTGAGCCACCCAGGTGCCCCAGGACACCAGTCTTTAGCGTCAGTGCAACAGAAAACCACCCACCTGCTTTCCCAGGCTTCTCTCCGGGGTCTAACATCATCATCAGCCAAAGGAGCCAGATCACTACCCCTGCAAGTCCATATCTCCAGAAGACATGGGCCAAATCCTGTTCTCATTTGATGAAGTCTTCCCTTTCAGGAATCTTTTACCTGCCTATCAACCAAGGATTTGCTTATGCTGGAAAAAACCAGACATGCAAACCTGTTCACCAGGCCTCACATCATTTATTCAAACAAGCTCCCCTGAGAACATCAGCATGAGATGGGAAGCAGTGAAGTCTTTGTCCAACTTCCCTACTCTTATGGACAACTGCTAGGACTTGCTTCTCTCCTGAGAAACCGAGCTTACATATTGAAACCACAAAATTCACCTTCTAGCAACAGCATGCTATTGCTGCCAAGTAAATAAGCTGACCTTATAAGAACAGTTGTGACTGGTACCTAGAATACAGAGTTGTTTTTTTTTTTTTCCCACTTCCTCATCATTATGCCATTTGAACCAGCTCCTCCCTCCACCAATCCTTTCCACCTTAGCTACCACCACCAACTCTGGCAGTACACTCCTGCAGAGAGCCAAGCTCTCTGACCAGGAGTGGGGTAAAGTGTCAGACATGGGAGAGGGCACTGCTGTGGACTGGACTCCCTCTAAGAAGTGGATATATGGAAGCCCTAACCCCCAGTATGACTGGATTTGGAGAAAGGGCTCCTAGGAGGTTATGCCAGGTAACTGAGGTTGTAAGGCTGGGGCCCTGGTCCAACAGAATTAGTGCCCCATAAGAAGAGATGTGGAAGGGGATCCCTGGGTGGCTCAGTGGTATTAGCACCTGCCTTTGGCCCAGGGTGTGATCCTGGAGACCCAGGATTGAGTCCCACATTGGGCTTCCTGCACGGAGCCTGCTTCTCCCTCTGCCTGTGTCTCTGCCTCTCTCTCTCTCTCTCTCTCTCTCTCATGAATAAATAAAATCTTTAAATAAAAAAAAAGAAGAGACGTGGAAGAGTACTCAATCACCACCACCCCCACTTCACCACGTGAGGACAGAGTGAAGGCAGCCACCTACAAGTCAGGAAGAGAGCCCTCACCAGAAACCAACCTTGCCAGACCCTGATCTAGGACCTGTAGCCTCCAGAACCCCGAGGGGGGGAAAAATCTGTTGTTTCAGCCCCCCATGTGGTATTTTGTGGCAATGCCCAAGTGATGAAGATGAGCAGATTCCAAGAGGTGGGAGCCATTTCTGCCTCAACAGTGAATAATTATCAAAGTTCTTAAAAAAAAGAAAAGAAAAGAAACCTGTATGTAGAGAGAGTGCAAGGAGACCATTCTGCTCAGAATGATGAAGTTTCTCACAGAAAGGGCAAAATAGGCTGCTGAAGGGCAGGGGTGGTGGCACCATCAAGCACATGTACCTGCCAGGGACACTCCCATGCCAGATGGGAATCAGCTGAGAAGACACAGTGTGGACACTCAATAAATCCTTGCAGAAGGGGTAACGTGTTTCCCTTATAATTGGAAACCAGCTATCCAGAGAGATGACTCACAGCTATCTAGCAGGGAGAAGGTGGGAGCCGACAAAACCCTAGCACACACGAGCGAGATGATGCACCAAGTGAAGGTCACTTCTAGGGGCTTTCGTTTTAGCTACATAGCACTGAAAACATCCTGTTGACGTTTTTCCTGATTGCATCCATCTCAATTCCTGCATGAAGCATGGGAACTATGATCTGAAGCAACAGTGTCCTCCTGGTCCCATGAATGGTACACACGGGGCTGGCTGGGGCACGAGTCCTACCAAGCCCACCCTTCAGAGAGAAAGAAACCTGGGTCAGAGGCAAACCCGCAGACAGCGTGGCTCTGAGAATATGGAGCCTGTAAAGTCACCAGGGGCTGGGGAAGGCAGGCCCACTCCCTAAGATGCAGAAGACAGAGACAAGCAGCAGCCTCGAGAACATGTGGGCCGGCAGATGAGGGTCCTGGACCGGGGGCAGCTCCAGCAAAGCAGTCAGCATCTCCCACTGGGACAAGTGCCTGGTCTGGACAAGGAGCCCAGGGCCCGGCTACAATGGAGGGCATGGGTGAAGGCTTTTAGTCTCTAGAAGCTGGCCAATGCACATCCCTGGCAAAAGAAGTCAGAGGACAGACCAGAGATGCAAACACAAACTCAGAAATTTAGAATGAGGTGGAAATATGAAGATCTGGCTGAGAAGGGAGATAGGGGGCAGACGGGAGGCAATGTGGTCAGCATTACCCTGTTGACTCAGGGACCAAGCTGTCCTTGGTTGCCTACGACGTCCCAGGTTTCAGCTCTGAAAGCCATGCATCCTGGCAACCAGGACAGTTGGCCTCCCCACTGGCTGAGCACCTTCTAGCTGAGGCCCCATGATGCTCTTTGAGATGGGCCTTGAAAATCTTGTGTCTTCCTTAGACACTTAGGTGATTTCTGAAAGGATTACTCCACCTGCATCACCTCCCCATCAGATGGCTACCACCACTTGGAGATGACCACAGTTAATCCAAGAGGAGGAAAAAACAGAACAGCAAATAATAAGCATGGGTCAGAGTGTCACCAAAGCAAAGTCCTGGTCTTTGATCTCATTGACGTACGTGCCTCCATTCTCACTTCTTCCTAATCCTCCCTCCCCTGGGATGTATGAGTTGCCCTTCCAAATCCTGAATCTGCCTATGAGGCCTGTAAGGATCTCACCTGGGCTCCCTGTTGCCCTGAGAACAGAATCTAAAATTTGGCCTGGCCCTCGACAGTCCTTCTGGCCTCCTTTTGCCTTACACATGTCCTCTCTGATGGCCCTCTCAGTTCCCCAACCCAGCCACACTAACTCATACCTCTAGACCTCTGCACAGGCTGGCCCTTCAAACTTGAATGCCCTAGGTTCCCCTAGATCTTTACCTTGCCACTCACCTACCCAAATTATTTGCCTACTCAGAAAAGCCTTCATTTTTCCTTCCCTGTTCCCTGTGGGTAGGACCAATCCCTCTATTTGGCCTCCAACAAAGCCCAAGCCCTCATTTCACTGTATTGTGATTGTTTTATGCTTACAGGTGTTGTAACATTTACTATTCCATGGCCTATCTGATAACAGGACTGTAAAATAATATTTTACTATATTTTTCCATCATTAGCATGGTCCTACGCCCAAAACAGGCATACAGGAGATGTTTGCTGGCTAACTGACTGAGTGATTAACTAAACTTACTTTCCCCCAAACCCTTCCATGGGAGACTGTATTTGCCTCCAAGGTTTTAGCGATTACAAACGACAGACAAGATGCCTCTTTGAATTGCCAAATGCTTATCTCAAAGCCTCCAGTTTAATCTAGCCGCATGTGCCACCAATGGGATGAGCCTCACAATGTGTCTGTCAAAGCATCCTTCCTTTTGTGGATTTATTTTAAAATGCAACTCTGTTCTTCCAGTTGGAAGACGAATGCAGCTGTGTCTTCAACCTGTCCTCCAACATCTATCACCGGCCGGCTGAGGAGATGTGACTGTCGTCTCCCCAACCCGACAAGATGATTTTTCTCCACCATCATACAAGCCCAGTGAGCCATACAATCATGGTGAATTCCCTATCAGTTCGACATCCTACGCAATTTTTCAGAGAATATGATTCTATCTGAAAATAAGTGCAACAGTCTGGAACTCATTTTTCCCCAGTGCCTAACTTTTGGCTTCCTATAAACACCGGACGGCCTTCCAGGCAGTGACATATCTTTGGTATTATCAAACAAGCATCGTTTATGACTCTGCCCTGAGTAGTGTCAGAGGTACTGAGAATTTACCCATCTTATTATGGCATTGCTAACAGGGTCTCAGTTTGGTTGGGCCTAAAGTTGTCAAATACCGGTATCAGGAACACCTCAGACTAATAAAGCGAGTATGTGTGTGTGTGTCTTTGTGTAGCTGAGGAAGGACCAACAGGAAGGAGAATTTGACTCCTCCAATAAAGGAATACAGTTCCCAACAGATCAAGAAAGTATAGGTGTGCTTTAGTTACATACTGTTGTGTAACAAATTACCCCAAAATTTAGCAGTTTAAAATAATACACAGCTCTTATCTCACAGTTTCAGTGTTTGAGGAATCTAGGCACAGCTTAGCTGGGTCCTCTGCTTCAGCATCTCATAAACCTGCAATCAAGATGTTGGATGGGGCTGTATTCTCATCTGAAGGCTTGACAAGGGAAGAGTCTTCTTCTAAATTCATTCATATGGCTGTTGGTAGAATTTGGCCTCTTAAGGGCTGTTGGACTGGAGTCTTAGTTCTTCATGAGTCAGTAGTTGGAGGTCTCCCCTAATCCCTTGCCCCATGGGCCTCTGTACAGAATATATCACAAGTCAGCTCACTTCATCAGAGTAAGGAATGGAGCAAGATAAACTGCCACCAAAGAGAGAGTGCTACTAAGATGAAAGTTCAGTCTCTGGTAACCTATATAAAGAAGTAACATTCCATAACTTCTGCCTTATTTTATTCTTTAGAAGTTTCTAGGTCCAGCCCACCCTGGAAGGGAAGGAGTTACACACAAGGGCATGAATGCAAAGAGATGAGGATTTTTTTTTTTTTGTATTTTTATTGGAGTTCGATTTGCCAACCTAGGACACCCAGTGCTCATCCCGTCAAGTGCCCCCCTCAGTGCCTGTTGCCCAGTCTCCCCATCCCCCTGCCAACCTCCCCTTCCACCACCCCTTGTTCATTTCCCAGAGTTAGGTAACAGAACATGAGAGACTCCTAACTCTGGCAAAGAGATGAGGATTATTGGGAACGATGACAAAGACTGACTACCATAGAAATGCCCAATGAAAGCCCAGAAAAGTATCACCAGAGCCTCTTGTCTAAAACCTGCCATGTATAGAGTTTTGGGGAAACTCAGTGATTTATGTTTTAACAAATATTTAATGAGTACCCACTATGCACCAAGCACTGTGCTCAATGGGAGGAGGACAAAACATGTAAAAATCCCTGCCCTTGCAGACCTTATTTTCTAATGGAAGGAGAAAGACAATAAGCAAGATAACTAACATGCTGGATGGTGAAAACTGCTGTGAATGAAACAAAGCAGGGAAGGGAATGCTGGAAAGCCGTCAGGGGTGCATACTTAAATTAACAGCATGCAGGAAAGGCCCCTATGAAAAGGTAACATTTGAGCAAAATCATGAAAAGTATCAGAAAACAAGCCACCTGGCTATGTGGGAGAAGAACATTCCAGACAGAAGCTACAGGTGCAAAGGTCCTGAGGCAGGAATATAAATCAGTGGGACTGCAGCAGCATACTGAAAGAGAATGAGAAAAGGTGGTAGGACAGAAAAAAAGTGTGAGAGCCAGATCATTAGAAGCCTTGCAGGCATTTATAAGAACTTTGGCTATTATGCTGAATTAGATAAGGAGCTTCTAGAGAGCTTGGAACAGAGGAGCAACGTAAAATGTCTGGTGACTTAACAGACCTCCTCTGACTAGTGGGCAAAAACAAATTTTAGTAGAATGGCAAGGGAAGAAAGTAGACAGGTGCTGCTGCTCTAGTCCATACGAAAGCTGATGACAGTTTAATCCAATGTGGTGGATGTGGTGGATGAGAAGGTTGGATTCTGGGGCAGCCCCAGTGGTGCAGCAGTTTAGCATTGCCTATAGCCCAGGGCATGATCCTGGAGACCTGGGATCGAGTCCCACATCAGGCTCCCTGCATGGAGCCTGCTTCTCCCTCTGCCTTTGTCTCTGCCTCTCTCTCTCTCTCTCTCTTTCTCTGTGTCTCTCATGAATAAATAAATAATATCTTTTAAAAAATAAAATAAATTTCTTTAAAAAAAATAAAAGAAGGTTGGATTCCGGATATTTTGGATAGAAAAATATTAGCAATAACAAAAAATTAGCAATAAAAAATTAGCAATATTAGGTTTGGTCCTAATAACTAGAAGAATGGGATTGAAGATTGAAGAAAGAGCAAGCTTAGAAGTGAAGGTCCAGGGGTGCCTGTGTGGCTCTGTCAGACAAGCATCCAGCTCTTGGTTTCAGCTCAGGTCTGGTGCTGAGATCAAGCCACGATTCGGGCTCCACGTTCAGCACAGAGTCTGTTTGAAATTCTTGCTCCCTCCTCCTCTCTCACCTTCTGCTCTTCCCCCAATTCACATTCACTCTCTAAAATAAATAAAATCTTTTTAAAGATTTTAAAAAGAAGAACTGAAGATCAGGAGCTCAATTTGGGATGTGAAAGAAAACAAGGGAAACCATCAGACCTGGAGCCAGAGTCCTGAGAGTGTCTCAGTCCCATCTCGGTGACCTCACGTGGTTCACAAGCACACGTGGCCTCCAGAATCTCACCTTACCTGCAAATGCCCAACCCCTCAAGAGTCGCACACTGAGCCAGCAGCCTGAACCTGTGCAGTGGGATTGGCTGATTCACTTATTATGTGTGCAGTATCATGCTGCTGGGCAATATCATGCTGCTGGGCGGTATCACGCTGCTATACAAAAACTTACTGTCTTGTTGCACAGTGAAGAATGAAGAAACTATTCCAAGAGGATAGATTACTTAGAGGGCATTCAATGTGCCTTGGTCGTGCGTGAGGTACCACCGCAGGCATTGTTCCTAGCTTATCCCCATGTATACACAGGCCCAGGGCTCACAGTTCCCGTGGCTCACAGAATTTCTGTGGCTCTCAGGTTCCCTGGCAGTGGGCTGTGACCGTCTTTCCCACGTCTGCCTGTGTTTCTCTACATTAAGCTTCCCAGGAATGGGAGCCAAGTCTGGGATGTTCTTTAGTGCTGACTGCAGTTACCATGAGCAACCCCAGCCTCTGCTGGCATACTTTCAGTGATGGGAACCTCACTACCCCAGGAGGCAGCCCACGCCATCATTACAGCAAGTTGTTAGAAAGCCCTTCTCTATTATTATCAGCCAAACTCTGATCCTGCACAGTTTCTATTCACTGGCCCCAGCTCACCTCCTGGAGCCACAAGAAGAAATTTCTTCTCCCTTCCAAACCATAAGCTTTCAGAGAGCTAAGAGCAACTCTTAAATCACCATATGATGTCAACAATAATAGCTCCAGCTAAAATCTGAATCACACTTTATGGATCACACTGGATAAAAGTGTTTTCACAAACATTATCCATTTACCATCCGTAACAGCTAAAAATTAATATTATGTAACTATCAGTCCTAGAGGAGACAAGGAATGGTAAAATTTGTAAGGATTTCACTATTATTATTATTCCCATTCTGCAGATAAGCACGTGGAAGCTCAAAAAGAGTATATCTCCATAACTACTAGTGTTAAAAGACAATTTTCAAAAAAAAAGGTAAAATCATGACTCTTGTACAGATAAAGAATGAACATGTGATAATATTTTATTCTATCATGAATTTTCTTCTTTTTTTAATTTAAATTCTTTTTCCCACCATTAACTTTCTTTTATTCTAGTACTCATCAATAAAGATTACGAAGATACCGCAACTGGCTCAAAAGGAAACCCAAGTGCAGTCACCTCCATAGATGAGAAACATTTACGTGGATGTGCAAATGCCAATAAAACTGGCTTTGGGAGGGTTGCATGAGTCAGTGGAACCTCTGCTTGATACACCAAAATGTGCATTATTATTTAAAACTCATAGATTATAAACTAGGTTCCATAAAATCAAAATCAGATGACCCAGAGGGGTGTCCTCTAGAATCAAGAGCCTAGGCGATCGTCATTTCCCCACCCCCACACTGCTACCCCCCTAGGACCCCCCTTCCCTGGGCACAAACTTCCTCCCCATCCTAGCACAGCTGGGATCTGCAAACTTGGCTCCTTAGGACTCTTTCCGCTCCCTCACAGTCCTCTCCAAGGAAAGCGGTTTGAAACACTCATGGACCTTGACCTTTCTGAAGCCCCAGCCATAAGATGGTTCAACCTTCAATTGCTGGCAGGGTATGAAGGAGGGTGAGCAGAAGGCTGCGAAGAGAGTCCCGCAAGGACACTCTGGCTCTGGCTCTGTGCATTTTGCCCACAGCCTATTTCTCACGCAGTCACATGTTGTGCCGGGTGTTTGCAGCCCGCTCCCCTGCTCCCACGCTCCTGAGAGAGACCTCCAGTGTGCAGAGGAGGTGAGCCGGTTCTCGAGGTTTGAGTTTGATGGAAATTCTACAGTGTTTCAATAGCCTCTTTGTTCTCCCCTCCCCCACGGTTTCCGTGTCTTAAGAAATTACAAATCTTCATTCTTCCCTATAAGCATTAGTTTGGGGAAGGAAAAAAAAAAAGATACCAATTAAAAAATAAAGTTCTTACGTGTAAGAACAGCATTTATAATAACTTCACACAGGTCTAACCCGCACTTACTGCCGGCAGTTTAAACAGAAGGTTCCTTGAGAGGTGAGCAATAAAGAAGCCATTTAGTACTTGTTCTCCAGAGATGCTTTTATCAACTCGCTTGCCCCCTTAATCATCGCTGGTTTCTGTAAAATCCATAGAAAGAAAAGACACACCAACCAACTCTCGCATATTTGCATGGGTCAGGCCTCTTATTAAATGAGTTTTCCCCAAATGGCAATGCTCAGTGTACTCGGATGTCAAATGCTTAAATATTTCATCAATTTCAATGGGATGTCAATTTCTCCTGCCAGGTAAGGTAGCCTTCTAGGCTAATCTGGGGTGAGGGAGGAAACCAAGTCCACAATAGAATGTGACTCTGAATAGAGAAGGCTTTGATTCCAGGTGTGGCTCATTCCCACTCCTTCCATTTTAGCTCATGTTTCTACCAACACTGGCTCAGAAACTGGAAACACTGGACACCGTCTTCTCCTTTTCTTTTCTCCTCCCTTCCTTCTTGAGAACAGGGTCTGTCTTGTTAATCTATCTAGTGTCGGAGTATTTGACCCAAAGTTGGTGTTGAGACAATAGCTATTAATCAAACTGAACTAAATCCAGTGATGAGATTTTTCATGTACTCATCAACAACTTCCTTGATACCTACTATGAACTACATTTTCAATCAAGGGCTGGGGCCATGGCAATGAATCAGACAAGGTTCTGACGTTCCAAAGGTTTACATCTTAGTAAAATAAAGGTAATAAATAAGTGAAAAAATTATTTCATTAATAAATAACATATCATATAGAAATAAGGGCTCAAAAAAAAAAAAAAAAGGCAGGTAAAGTAGTGACACAGTTGTGGAAGGCAAGATCATCGACTTTACCTCCAGTTCTCTGTCCAACGAAAGTTGAGTTACCTTCTTACCCATTCAGGGAATACTCCTCAACAGAGATATGAAAGTAAAGTCCATAACCTCCTCTCCCAACACCACTGTTCTGCCTCTCTCAGAAGAACAACCAGTAAGAATAAACTAGTCTTTATTAACTGTTTGCTGTGTGTCAGCCATGGTGCCAGGACCTTAATATATAATTAGGTGGTGACTTAATCCCAAAAACAATCTTTCCCAGGGGATAGTACTCATTACTTTAGGCCTACTCCATGAGAAACAGAGGCTGAAAGTCGCTTAAGTACCTAGTTGACTGCTAGAACTCCTTAACCAGTCTCCATGCTTCATATTTGTACTCTCCAGATGCTCTGAGCCCCAGATAAGTCTTCATAAAACATTACCCAATGATTATGTCACTCCCTGAGACAGCAGGAAGAGGGAGAGGAGGTTTAAACTTCACCAACTACTCTCATATGGCCTGTTTGGCTATGAACTCCTTGAGATCAGGAAGGAAACTGTTAGCAAAACAGGAAAATTATGCTCAAGTCAGAAAAGTCCATGTGGTTATCATGAGGAGGAGGCTATGTGTTCCTGAGCATGACATACTCACACAGCACTGCCTTCAGCGGCCCTGTAGATGGGATGCTAAAAGGCACAATCCAGGGGACGTCAAAGAAGAGGCCACACCAAAGGAACCCATCTTTACCACAGTGCAATTGAAAAACCATCCTTCCCACCAAAACTGGCAAAATAACAACCGTCTCCAAGGAATGGGGACAGGAGCAAAGGGCGGAGCCCATAAGAACACCACTTAAGCTGCAAAACCACCATGACCATGGGTAGAGTGAAATGCAGGCCACTCACAGGGAGCCACTGTCCTAAGAAGTTACTGTACAGAGACCAGAGAACAAAGTTATTCTGGAGCAACTGCAGATGCCTAGCTCAAAGACATCCTGCAGACAGAAATGGGTAGGATATGTCCGTACTGGTTCGGGAGGGACAAGAGAATAATGAGGGGCACTTAGCAAGTGAGAGGAAAGACAGGTCATCTATCCACCCACCCTAGTCACAGCTCCCTAAGAAGAGCACGTACAAGCCAATGGAAGAACCCATGTGTGGTATTTCTAGACAGAATATGTATTAAGGCTTAAAAGACCTGGCCCTAGAGAAGCCTTCCCTGACCGAGCCCATCCAAAAAAAAGAAGGGGGGGAGGCCCTACCACAACTCTCTTCCTGGACTCTGCCTTCATATCCTTTCTCATTCTTATTATTGTCTAGGCGTTTGCCTAAAGTCAGCCTCCTGCAATACACTAAGGATGAGAGGAGAGTGGCACCTTGTCTTGTTCTGTCTCCTGTCCCTAGTACTTAGTACCTCCACTAGCTGTGGCTAAATGACTTTCAGCGTCTCAGTGATGTTATCCCCAAAAAGGATATTTACAGCAGCATCCTCATGAAAATGACAGAGTATTACAAGAGATAACACACACAGGACATTTTGGCACTCACTGGCATATAAGAGGTGCTCATTAAATGTCTATCTTTCTTATGTTGGCCAGAGATCCCTAAATGCTTGCTAAATGAATGGAGAAAGACCTACATTAATTGCATATTAAATTCTGCAACAGGGTTCTGACACTCACAGATTTTAATATTTAGCATTTCCACTCTCCATGAAGAGGGCTCATGACTTGCCGTCACTTGACATTTTTCCGTGGCATGGATTTCAAGTATCCATTTATTTACAACATAACCCAGACAGACCTGATGGGGAAAAGAGATCTTTCAACAGTGCTTCACAGCTCAGCCAAGATTACCATTCCAAGGACATATGGGCAGAAGTTCAGCTGCCTAGCTGCCCAAGGAGGAGGTTAGGAAAATGTCCCAGTGTAGGAGGTATCCCAAGAAGTCCCCAGACACCCATGGATATCAGCCTGGAGCAGTAAGATGAGAGCTCACCAGCTGCTGGAACAGACTCCAAAGCCAGCCCATTAGGGGATTTGCTCGTGGCCAGATCTGCAGAGCCTTCAGGTTTGAAATGTTTCCCCAATGCCTGGAACTGAGCAGGCCTGGGAAAGCCCAGTCTAATGAGAAGGGCTACCTGCCCAAGACCCAGTAGCTTACTCTTCCTCTCCCAGGCACCAAACAGCAAGTCTCTCCTAGGGCTCCCCTACTGACAAGGGGGTTCAGTTCTCTAGAAGAACACCAATCAGAGGAAAGGGGAAACACAACCTCCACCAGGGCCAGAATCTTTCCCTTTTCTTGCTCCTGTATCCCCTATATTCCCTTCTCCTTGCACAAAGAATATGAAGCCAATTGATTCATCTTTCTTGCTATACAGCTCAAAACAGCAAACCTCCTTGAAATAAAAACCTCCTGGTCCAGGAGAGCCTGGTCCCAGAACTTCCTTCAGTAGGATGAACTCACAGGTGAAGACAGAAGTCAAAATAAGGAGCCCCAGGAGGATCTCCCACTGGACCTATGTGCACTAACCCAGCACTGAGTCACAGAAACTTCTAACCAACGAAGGAAACTTCTAACCATTGAAGGAAAGCAGAGAAGATGGTTCATCTGAGATCTTGGTGCTGGAGGACCCAAAAGAGCTTCTGTTGGAATTTCTTTGTTCCTAAGCAGACAAGAGAAGCAAGCGTTGATGCCCTCAGGCAAACGAACACAAGAACCTGCAAAGGGCTTGCTCTTCGAGCTGCACTCATGAGATCTGCAAACCATGCTCCCTCAGGACAGCAAAGTGACCCTCCTAAAACCCAACTCTGGTCCCACCACAGCACTGTACCAGCTTTGCGCCAAACTCCCAGGAGAATCCACATTGCCGTAAATAGCCCACAAGGCCCTACATGTGGACTATTCGCTTCTCCAACCTCCTCTGGAGCCTCATTCCTCACACACCCATGCCCCGGCCTCACCGGTCTCCATTCAGTTCCTGAATCAGGCACAGCCTTCGCACCTGCTGTGTCCCTCCCCACCTCCCCTACTCCCAGAAATCTCCCCACTTTGCACATGACCAGAGTGTTCTCTTCGGTTGGCTCCCAGTTTAAACATCATCTCCTCAGAGAAGCCTTTTCCAACCACCACCTACACAGGCCACATCTGGCTGTTTCCCACCTTAAGCACTTGCTCGTTCTCAGTCACAGCATTTACTAAAATTTGCTTTTATGTTGGTCTTTAATGTCTTGTTTTCTCTCTCCATTGGCACAGAAGCCTTATGAAAGCAGAGAATGTGCTCATCTTACAGTTTAGTCCCTGTTGCTTGGAACATAGTGGGAGCTCAACAAACTCTATGAATGAATGAATGAATCCACTTCAGCATTTTATAGAGGAAATGAGTATCTGCCAGCCTTATTTGTGGGCCAGGCATTGTAAAAGGACCTGTGTGTATGGCATATTACATAACATAGTATACATTATATACATCTCTTGTCATATATAAATGTATTTGTGTTTTATTATACACTATAAATCTATTGTTACATGTATTTATAAGCTTACATGATGTATACATACTATTGATGCAAATATAAGGCCACATATATGTATGTGCTCCTCTAAGCTTCATAGATTCCTGTGGGATAGGCATTACTCTCACCATTCTGGAGATGAAGAAACTGGAGCACAGAGAGGGTCAATCATCTATCCAAGATCACACAGCTAATAAATAACAGCTGTCTGACTTTTGTCCACACGCTCCATCCCTCATGGATAGCGGATCTCAGGTCTAGAACTCAACACAAGCATCCCCCCACCCCCCAACCCCCCACCAAGGTGAAGCACAAGGGGGATGTGAGAAGAAGAGAGGTCTGTTTTCTGCCTCGGCTGAGCTCCTCGGGTGTCAAGGCCAGGGAGACGGCTCACTTGCCGCCGCCTGCTCTGTGCCTGCAGTGGCCGCTGGCAGACGCTGCCTCTCCCTCCCCAGCTCTATTTTATATCCTGCAGGAAGCCGGCTACTGAGGAGGATTTAAACGTGTCTGCCAGAGCGTCTGCTACCTCTCCCGGGACTAATCTGCCGTGAAGCAGATGCAAAGCTTCATCTATCACTTCCAATGGAACATGAAAGAGACAAAACCCCAGCCGACGCTCCCGCTACCAGTGTCCAACAGGGCAGGGCCCCTCGTATCCGGGCTTCTGCGGGGCAGCGACCCTACAGGACAGCCTCTCCCCCGGTGCCCACCCAGGCCCTGCAGCATGGGGCGGGCCCGGGGTTCTGTGGTCTGAAGATGGGCCAGCTGAGCCTCTCTGTCCACAAGAAGTTATTTTTTTTCTTTTGAGGTAAAAATCATGTAACAAAAGTAATCATTTAAAATGCACAATTTGGGGAACCCTGGGTGGCGCAGCGGTTTAGCGCCTGCCTTTGGCCCGGGGCGCGATCCTGGAGACCCAGGATCAAATCCCACGTCAGGCTCCCGGTGCATGGAGCCTGCTTCTCCCTCTGCCTGTGTCTCTGCCTCTCTCTCTCTCTGTGTGACTATCATAAATAAATAAAAATTTAAAAAAATAAAAATAAAAATAAAATGTACAATTTGGTGGCATTTCTCAGTACTCTCACAATATTATACCTAGGTCTAGTTCCAAAACATTTTATCATTTCCGCTCTACCCATCAAAGAGTCACTCCCCACTTCGCCTACCCCTGGCTAACCAGTAATGTTTCCTGCCTCGATGGATTTGCCCATCCTAGATATATTTCACATAAATGGAATCATATGTGACCACTGTGTCTGCCTTTCAACTTGAATATAATGCTCCAGAGGTTCATTCCCACTGTAGCATGGATCTGTGTGTCTGCTGGGGATTTGACCACTTGACGGTTAGAGAGGTCAAAGGCCTGGGTGAGGGGCACAGAGAATGCACAACTGACAACTGGCCACCCTCTCAATCTATCCGGGCCCATGGAGAAGTAGAAGAATCAGAATTCTAGTCACCTGAAAACTCTCCCCCATCTGCAGGAGCCCCTCAAGGTAAATACATCCCTCCCCCCAATGCCTTACCCAGGAGGGTGCCACAGCAGGTGTCTGGGCCAGACCTGTTAGAGACCCTGGAGTCTCACCATGCCCTGTGAAGTCCTCTGCTCATAGAGAGAAAGGGAAACATTAGTATTTAAGGCTTGTATGCTTTTGCTGAAGAAAACAAAACCAGACAATCCTAAGAACAAAACAACCCAGAGAGTTTAAAAAACAGTATTTTAGCTGTGAGGACAACAGATTGTGGTCTGACCCCACTGTGGCATCAGCAGAGAACAGGTCAGAATGTTATCAGTTCCTTAGACAAAGGCCTTGAGTTATGAATATAAATGCAACTGTTGGATTCTCTTACAAAAAAAAATATATATATATATCAGTCCCAGTACTGAATATCCATTATCTTCTAGCAGGAGTGTCAGAATCATTTCCAGAATATACCTGTATAGTTCTCGCACTAAGTCGTCCTTCCTTTCTTCACTCACCATCGTGGCCATTCTCTTCTGCCACAAAAACCTCATGGTTTCTCAGCCTTGGCACCACTGACATTCTGAGCAGGTGATTCTTTGTACTGCGGGTGGGGTGAAGGGGTGGGGGCTGCCCTGCGCATTTTAAGATGCTGAGCAGCATCCTGGCCTCCACCCACAAGACACTGCTGACACCTCTCCCCTGGGCATGACAGCCAAAAAGGTCTCCAGGCTTGGCCAAATGTCACCCAAGGGGCAAAAATGGACCACGGCTGAGCACCACTGATGTACAACTCAGGTGAGAGCAACTCCAGAGCTTTCTCACCAGGTTGCCTGGGAATTGCAGGTATGGGATCCTGTGCTGTGTTTCCAACATCAGGTTAATTATCATCAACTCTAAAGTATCCAGGTGCCAATTATCCACATTACCCCAGCCCCCACCCCACATTATCTGAGGTCTCCCCAATCCACCATTCACAAGCAGCTGACACTGTGGGGGAGATGAAGGAATTTTAAGTCCAGAATGCAAACGCACAGGGGGTTTGGATTACTTGTTTGGTTTTGTTTAGGAAGGAGAGATGGGAGCATGTTGAAAGGCATCCTCCTTGCACCATGTGAGCACTTTACTGCTGCCCATCCTTGGCCCAGCCCCCAGAGGGAAGAGGCACTACAAGGGGTGGGATGAGAGTCCCTTCCTGTCCTCTCTGGATGCCAGGAATTCCCTGCCCTTCTCCCTCTGGCAGGGAAAATCCTAGTGTGACCTCTCCCCCTTTAAGAGCCTACAAGTGGACAAGTAGAAGGGTCTTCTCTGGGGGAGCAGACAACACATGATACCACAACAGGTTAACTCACAGATGCACAGAGAGGGAAAGCCCAACTCCCGTATTACAAAAGTAAACTGAAAACCTCTCTTCTAGTCCAGCCCTTGATGTTTTGCTCTCCTCCCTTTGACGACCAAACTCCTTCCAAAATTGGTTCTCATTTACCCTCCCCACCATCTCGCCTTGCATTCACTCTCCAGCCTCATCGCTCAGACTGTTCTCACCAAGTTCACCAAGTGTTCCTGTGTCACCACGTCTAGTGACCACCCTTCAGCCTCATCCAGGATGCAAGATCCCTGAGGGCAGGGACTTTCATCTGTGTTGTCTGCTTTTGTATCTCCAGGACTAGAACAGTGCCTGGTGCCTAGTACGTGCTCAGTATCTATCTGTTGAATGAAAAAAATCTCACTTGATTTCTGCAAGGCATTGCTAATGCTGACCATTCCTTCCCTCTTAAAATGCTTGCTTCTCTTGGTTTCCAGAAAACTGCAAACTGCTGGTTTTCCTTCTACCTTCCCAGGGACCCGATCTCTGCCTTCTTTACGGTATGTACTACCTTCTAAGCCTATCCATTAGATGCTCCATCCTGGGCCCGCTTCTCAATTCATAACACCCCGTTCCTAGACCATTTCATTCCCTTAGCTTCAGTTACCACCTAGAAAGGGTAGCACTTTCTGAACTACTATACACCTATTCATCATTGTCTCTAAGAACTTCTGCATCATCTTCTATAAAGCTGCCTCTCCTGCCCAAGCCTGCCCCAGGGTGGGCATGTTACTCAGGGTTGACCAATCAGAACCCACATTCCTCGGGCCAGAGTCAACTGCTCAGAGATGCTCACATGATCCACACAAGCCAGTGCAAGTCTGGGCCAGGCTTTGAAAAGGTGGTGATAAGCAGTTTTCTCTTCTCCACTGAGCTTAGAGTTATGACCATCTTGACTCCCTAGGGGAACCTGTACCTTCAAGTTCCATCAGTTCACAAAAAAACAAAGAAAGAAGATGAGACAGAGACCAGGAACTGATGACATCATTTGAAACCCAGGATCTGGGATCCCTGGGTGGCGCAGCGGTTTGGCGCCTGCCTTTGGCCCAGGGCGCGATCCTGGAGACCCGGGATCGAGTCCCACGTCGGGCTCCCGGTGCATGGAGCCTGCTTCTCCCTCCTCCTGTGTCTCTGCCTCTCTCTCTCTGTGACTATCATAAATAAATTAAAAAAAAAAAAAAAAAAAAAAAAAAAAAAAAAAAAAGAAACCCAGGATCTAGCAAGGCTCTTGCCCCCGCCCCCAAGGAGTTTTCAATTAAATGACTCAATTTCCTTTTTGCCTATGCACCAGTTTGGGTTGTCTATTGCCCCGTGGAAATAGCCACAGTTAATCCAAAAGGAGGAAAAAAAAACAAAAAAAGGAAGGGCCTATTCTTCCCCTCAATCACCTCTAGCCTTAGTGGTTGGTTTTCCTAGCAGGATGCCATGATAGTGATGCTCTAGAAGTCCTCAAGGTAAGTCACAAAAAGTCTTGAAGCATCTATTGCCATAGACAACTCTCCTAAAAAGGCCATGGTGTAAGGAAACCCAAGCTAGTGGACGGAGTGTGCCACCAACTAGGCCCAAGGTGTTCTAGCCCTCCCAGACAGGTGCTAGACATGTGAGTAGAGGAGCTACTCTTGGACAATGCAGCCCCAGCAGGTGCCACATAAAGAAGAACCAATCTTCAAAATACATCAATGTGTTTGGGCCATGCCCACCATCTTTAGTCTATGAGCCATCACAGCTGAGGCCCCAAACACGGAACAGAGACAAACCTTTCCACTGTGCCCTGTCCGAATTTCCAACCCACAGGATCATATGTACATACACACACACACACAGCTGTTGGTTGACACTACTGGGCTCAAGGGGGACTTGTTATGCACAAATCACGAGGTTCTAGGAGATTGCTCACCTTTGCCAGACCATCCCTGAAATCCAGCAAACACCAGACATTTCTCGCTCAGGGCGACCTGGCCAGAAAACCTCTCCCGCAGAACTGAAATGAAGTTATCGATTTGCCTGTCTCCCTGACTGTAGCACGGACTCCTCCGGGGCTCGGCACAGTGTCTGGTGCTAAGATAGGAGTATGTATCTGATGAACAAATGAATGGAAGAAAGAAGAGCCGCGCGCCACTGCCCTCTGCGAGGATGCACCGAGAGCCCTACAACTAGCCGTGTCTTCATGTCTTCGGGGGCTCTATGGAAGGAAAGATGCACTGCAAGTGTTATTATAATAATTGTGACAGGTTCCAAGCCTGGTAATCATTAACCATCCCCAGGAGAGCTAGTTAGCTAGCAAAGAAGAAAGCCCCCTCCCCGGGGTTGGGAGTGCCAGTGCCCTGACGGCACTTGGCTTCAAACTGAACTCCCCGTGCCTTCTTGGGGAGCCGATCTGTCTATAAAATTGGTGGTTTCTATAGAAACAGAAGCAGTGTAGTAAAGTGAAGGGAAATCGTACATTCTGTCAGCGTACAGAGATCAATCCTGTTCTTATACAGGGCCAGGACTCTTTCACGCTTTATTTTTGAGCATCTCAGCTTTCATTTCCATCCGAGCTGTCTCATCTCATATTTATGAGGCTCCTGCACTGGGAATCTCGTCCCTCCTCGCCTAGCTAGCTGCCTTTGTTAACTATGACCACAGGCGGAAGTCTGGGCGAGAGTGTGGAATCCCCAGCATCCCCCTGGGGTGCTGAACGCTCCAAACCCCAACCTCAGAGGCAGAGCTGGGATCCCTGTGCTCTGGGAAGCACCTGGGGTGGTGGACCCTATTGGGACCCTACTGGTGAGGATCTATGGCCACTCAACTGGACATTAGAAATGTCTGCTCTGTAATCAGGTACTTGTTTTACGCGCCTATACCTTAGCGTAGACAGTCTCCAAGCTCTTAAATATTAATATGTCTGCAATCTCTGTTTTGCAGCACAAAGTGCAAGTGGCTTTCTAACAGGCAAGGAATTAGAACTTAGCTTGTATTTGAATTACTCATTCTCTCTCTTGATCATCTACAGACAAAATTAGAAAAGGCACAGGTTTTATTTTAATATTTTAGATGAAGGTCCGAATTTTGAGACACATGTTAACTCAAGAAAAGTGCCTGCTTTTATCTTGTTTCACTCTTAAAGAAAGAATATGAGGTTTTCTTCATCAAAGAGGCCTTTATTAATACCTATTTGAGTCTGACCTAACAGCACTAAATGTGTTTTCCCTTCTTCCTGCTCTGATACATGACGGATTAGATAAACAGGAATACAGAGATGGATGAATGAGGGGATGAGGGATGGGTGGATGGATGCATGGGTAGACAGATAGGTAGATGGGTGATGGATGGATCGGCTAATCACACCCACAAGAATAATTTTTCTGAGATGCAAATTGAATCACCCATCCGTGTATGTATTTATATACATTTCTGAGCATCTACCATGTGCCAGCATGACGTGAAGCACTGGGGATGCGGCAGTGGACACCTGAGGGTTGGAACCCTCCGGGAGCTAAGATTTCAGTATCTCCGGAACAGGAAATGGATGGAGAGGAAGGAAGCAAGAGTGACCTCAGGGAAAGCACTGCAGAGTCTCTCACCTCGGTCCAGGTGACAGCTGATGGGGCCTTGGCCTAGGACCATGGCAGCAGACACAGGAGGCAGGGGTGGATGGAGAGATATCCCAGCCTTGAGGACCCACTGAGTCACACAGCCATGAGTCTCAATCTCAGTTCGCCCCTTTAATGGGCCCTGTGAGCCTCAATCTCCACAGCCGTAGATTATGAATACCTGCACCTGCCCCCCTGAGTTGCTCTGAGGAGTAAATGAGATCAAGTATGTCAAAGAGCCAGATACAGGGTCTGGCCGAGAAAATGTTTTTAAGACCAAAAATCTCCATTTTAGGGAAACCCACCCAGACTCCTGGTTCTCACCCCCAAACGATGAGCCACAATGAATGCTGGAAGCTGTCAGGGTGAAAGGTCCAGAGGAAGAACTCAAAGGCATGCCAGAGCTGAGCCATCACCATTCGGGGGCCAGTCTCCTCACCCAAGGCTTCAGCCAGCTGCCCACCACAAGCCCACTGCACACACAGCTGAAACCACACATCACACCACCCTCCTTGGTCAGTGAAACCTTTCCAGGAGCCTGGGGCCCATCTTACCTGGGGCAATCACCCAACTAGAGTATCCAAGGATCCAGAAACAGGAGGCTGCACAAATAGGAGCATGTACATCCTGCTCCATCAGAACCTTCCTGCTTCTTTTCATGTATCCACAAAGTATATCTCAGCTGCCCCAGTAAGTTCTTAAATGTGCCATTCCACTTGGTCCACATGACTATCCTGAAGGTGGGTTACAGAACAAGGGGGTGGGAAATAGATCGGTCAGCAACTGGCTGTGTGATCTTGGGCAGACGCTGAACCTCTCTGAGGGTCTCCTTACTTACCTGCAAAATGACAAAGAGTACTCATTATAGCACCTAATCGGAACTTAAAACATCTTGAGCTGGATAAATTAAATGTGCCTTTGCAGACACTTCCATCCCCTTCTGTTCACAACTGAAACGGGTCCCTTCTCCACCAATTTTTTCCCTGTTAATACCACTCCTTCTTCTGTAGAACCTGCAAAGAAAACTGGACCTAGCCCAGCTAAACAGAAGAATGAAGGTGGAGGAAAACAAAGCAAACCCACACCCAATGGCAGTTCCCTCATCTGGGAGCCTGCAGAGGGGCAAGGCTGCACGAAGGTGGAGAGGGGTGGACAGAGCTGCCCCCTCTACCAGTGCCAGGCTCTCAGCTAGCAAGCATATAGTGAGGCATGCATGGCCACCTCCAGTGAAGGCTAAAGTTCAGAGATGTTAAAAAACTTATCCAAGGTCATACAGCTCAGTAAGAGGTGAAGCCAGGATTTGAAAACAGGTCTAAGAGACTCCGCATGCCCTTGCCATGACACCCACTGCCATCCGCAGTGGGTTATGCTACAGAGCAGCAGCCGTGAGTCAGCACTTAACCCACAGTTTACTTGTTGGCAAAAGAATGTGAGTGACCTCTGCCCCTTAGGAGGAGTGGTTGGTCTCTCATCTCCACTGGCAGTTATAGCCTGGGAGATGTATCTACCACAATCCTCAAACAGACTCCAGCCCCGGATTCAGAGGATCATCAATTTGAGGCTGCCAGGCAGTGGAGAAGCCAAATCTTCTGGCTTATGCAGAGGCAATAGAAATCCCCCTCAATGACTCTTCACTTTCCCCCCAAGACAGACCTGAGATGACAGAGCCCATCTCAGTCCTGGCATTACCAGCATTTTGAAGTGGATACTTCTTTTTTTGTGGAAGTCTGGGCTTCACAGGATGTGGAGTGGCCTGCCTGTCCTCTACCCACTTGATGCTTTCAGTACCTCTCCCAGCTGTGATAACCAAATCTAACTCCAGACATTGCCAAACATCTCCTGGGGGACGAAACTGCTCCCTGTTGAGAACCACTGCCCTGTATGGGTGGCTCACACTCAAACACAACAGCCCAAGGAGAGATCACAGATGAGGGGGGCCTCCAAGACCTCTCCCATGGAATAGGATGGCTACACCACGGTACAGCTGCCCAGGCGGAGGCTAGACCCTCAGCACTGCACACTCTGAATCCGAGCCTATCAGAGCTGATAGGCCTCAGTGGGACTAATTTAGTAGACCCAGTTCCCAAGAGGCTGCTGTATACCAAAGATTCCAGACTACTGCTCTCTCAGGGGAAAGTAAGCTTTCAAGGAGGCTAGGTTCTCATACTACTAGGTCCGCACATGCTTCCCTGGAGAGAACTACAGGGATGCAAAACCATGCTCAGTGAGAACATGAAGGAGGAAATGGGGGAGCATTCCTGGGCCAACCCTCTCTCCAACCCTCTCTGGTTCGGTATGGAGCAAGCATCCAGGCACATCGCCTTCGCCTCTGCATCTTCTTTTGTTAAAGGATGACGTGATGGTATGTGCCCACCCAACAGTTCTGCCAGCCTGTGAGCTCCTGGAAAGCAAGGGCCACATGTCATCTACATATTCAGAAACCACCAGGTCAACCTGAGTGTGCTTCCTTTACAGTGCATGTCCTCCTCCTGAAAGAAGGGGTATGTGAGGAGAGGAGGAAAGAAGGAGGCAAGAGAAACTTCCTGCTACAGATGGAGATGGAAGAGACTCTACAGAGGCTATGATGTCACAGCTCCCTCAAATCTAGCTGGGGCAACATCATCAAGGCTTCAAATGCCATCTACCCACTGCATTCTAGCTCCCCTTTGTCCAAGGAGGCCTTGGAGTCATGGTATTGGGAGAAGAGAAGGAGAAGGAAAAGAAAGGGTGGGAGTGGAAGAGGGAGGGTGGAAATGGGAGGAAAGGAAAAAAAGAGGGGGATGGATAGGGTGGGAAGGAAACACACACACACACACACACACACACACACACGAGCTCACTCTCTGTGGACAGCAGGAGTTCCAGAAACACTGCACACCCTCCCCTCTATGTAATCACAATGCAGAATTTCCTCTTAGTAAAGATCAGATGGATGATCATCATTAACATTTACTGGGCTTTTACTGCATAACAGACACTCCTCTAAACACAGAGCTGTATTACTACTGTTAATCCCTACTACAGGCCTAGGAGGCACAGAGTCGTAAATAATTTGGTTACTCAAGGTTACTGGTTAATTACTAAAGTGGCACAGCAGCAAACAAGGCAATTCAAAGACCTGAGAAG
This sequence comes from Canis lupus baileyi, assembly GCF_048164855.1. Classification (NCBI taxonomy): domain Eukaryota; kingdom Metazoa; phylum Chordata; class Mammalia; order Carnivora; family Canidae; genus Canis; species Canis lupus. Next base: position 32,877,479 of record NC_132863.1, read on the forward strand.
TCCTGCATCAAAAACCTACAATCCTAGCCTTTCCCACAGTTGCTATTTTATGGCTGTTCAGTTTTGTGGTTTGTTTTTGTCTGTGTTTTGTTTTTGTGGTTGCTATTTTTTTTTCAAACAGCGGTGTTTTTTTTTTAAAAAAAGATTTATGTATTTATTTTAGAGACAGACAGCAGAAATGGGAGGGGCAGAGAGAGGGAGAGAGAAAGTCAAGCACAGAGCCTGACTCAGGGCTTGATCTCATGACCTGAGCCAAAATCAAGAATTGGATGCTTAACCAATCTAGCCACTTAGGCACTCCACAGCAGCATCTTTTAAGAGGCTATAGAACATTCCATAAAGCACACTGCTAGAAAACTGATTGTGGTTCACCCTGTTTATCTGGTGCCTTAGTAAAAGGAACCCAAATGGTCTTAACTTAAAAGCATACCTGTAATTAGCATGATGTAATTAGTATGATTTCATTGTTCTATCCTATTTATATTTAAATTGTAAATTTTTACATTTATAAATATAAATATTAAATGTAATTTTAATGATACATAAAAGTTATGCTTATATTAAAGTATGTTAAAACTTAACTGACATATTTAACATTCTTTATTACATAAGTGAAATTTTTTGCACTGTAACAAATTAAAATAGAAATTAAGGGGATGCCTGGGTGGCTCAGCGATTGAGCATCTGCCTTCGGCTCAGGGCATTGCCCTGGAATCCCAGGATCGAGTTCCACATCGGGCTCCTTTCATGGACCCTGTTTCTCCCTCTGCCTGTGTCTCTGCCTCTCTGTCTCTCATGAATAAATAAAATCTTTTTTAAAAAATAAAATAGAAATTAAGTATTATTGAGCTTTAAAATGTTCCCATGAGGAATATAAAGGATAATGAAAGGGAATAAAGGCAAAAGGAGAAAAGATGAGTGGGAGATATCAGAAAGGGAGATAGAATATGAGAGACTCCTAATTCTGGGAAATGAACTAGGGGTGGTGGCAGGGGAGGTGGGTGGGAGGTGGGGGTAACTGGGTGACGGGCACTGAAGGGGGCACTTGATGGGATGAGCACTGGATGTTATTCTATATGTTGGCAAATTGAACACCAATAAAAAATAAATTTAGGGATCCCTGGGTGGCGCAGCGGTTTGACGCCTGCCTTTGGCCTGGGGCACGATCCTGGAGACCCAGGATCGAATCCCACGTCGGGCTCCCGGTGCATGGAGCCTGCTTCTCCCTCTGCCTGTGTCTCTGCCTCTCTCTCTCTCTCTCTCTCTGTGACTATCATAAATAAATAAAAATTTTAAAAATAAATAAATAAATAAATTTATAAAAAAAATAATAATAAAAATAAAATGTTCCCATGAGGAAAGTACTAAGACTGTTGTATCCATTTACCAGATGAAGATTACCTGGCATTACCTGACCTGCTAAGGAATCCCAGCCCGCAATCAGCCCCAGTAATAAAGGCTGAGGCAAAACAAAACAAGACCGGGTGTGAGAGGCAATAGCCAGAGCAGAAGTCAGGGAAAGGAAACCTTCTTAAGCTGGCCACAGCCTCTCAAGCAAGCGAGGCATTTAGGCACAGCTGCATGAACTCTCCTTCCAGGAAAGGGAGAGAGGAATTTACCTGCCGGCCTCTAGCCTAGCGCTCTGGTTACCGTTCACCCGCACAGAGGCCCAGCCCCTGCATATACGTGCTGCGCTGCTCATGTTCCTCCATGCAGCCCTTAAAAAAGGCAGATCATACCTCATGGTACAAAGCTCGAAAGAGCCCTTTTTGCTCCAAAGACCCTGCAGCTCCCACCATGGTAGGGGCAAGAGAGAGTGTGCCAAAGCCCAGCTCTGACCCCGAGGAGAGGCGAAGACTCCGTGTTCTCAGGCCTAGCCACTGGGCCAGCAGTCAGAGCCACGGGAATGCGGGGAGCACACAAACCCAGTCCAGCACGCCTACCGTCTCAGGCCGTTTGAGCTGCTGTAACAAACACCACAGAGTGACCTCTTCACAGCTCCAGAGGTCTGCAGGTCCACGAACAAAGCACCGACAGACTCTGCATCTGCTGAGCACCTGCATCCTAGGTGCCAGACTTTTCATTGTAACTTCAGAAGATGGGCTGGGCAGGGGGAGGCAAGGGACTTCCCTGGAGCCTCTTCTATAAGGGCATGGGCCTCCTCATGAAGGTGACTTCATCACCTCCCGAACAGCATCACACTGGACATTAGGATTTAACTTCTGTATTTTGGGTGGACACATTCAGGCCCCAGCACTGTGTCTTTGGATTAAAAGTCAGTGCTCCTTCATGCAGTGACAAAAACCATTTGACTCCAAGGTCCCATTACCCCAAGGCAGCTAAATCTAAATGGCCCACTGAAAACACAGATTCCTCAGCCACAGCCCAGAGCTAAAGCAGCAGCCTATCTGGGGACTCAACCACAGAATCCCCGTATTTTTAACAAGCCCCCCACAAGTGACTTCTGAGCATACCGAAATGTAGGCACGGCTCGAGCACCGTCACGAAGTGCCCCCAGCAGACGGAAAGTCCCCGACTCATTTCAAGGGGGAAAAAAATCGAAATCCAGAAGTGATTAACTACAGATCAATAGAAAAAAACAATGAATCACGCAGAAGGTCAAGTTGCAGTGTGCAGAAGCCCGGGGGTGGGGGGGGACAGACCTGCGTGCCTGGCAAGCCAGCATAACGAGGGGCCCTTGCAAGCGCCACCTTCTCATGAGCATTTATGAAAACTGCTCTCCTGGATTCAGAAGAAAGTTAATGTTTCATACAGCTGTACGAAAAGTCAATTTGCTTTCAATATCATACTCTCCCATCAATTTGTGACTCTTAAATTTCTTTCGGAGCGACCAGAAGACTCCGTCTATCCTCTTCCATATGAGTGATGCTGCTGGAGAAGGGGACCAAAACGTACCTCCTCTCCTTGAGAATAATGAACACTTTCTGACTCTTCCACATTAAGACTTTCCCTTGGTTCTCGCAGCCCTCGCTGACATCAGATGCTGTTTAATGGAGACAAATGACACGGGGTGAGGCTGGGCATAGAAGAGGGGCCTCCAGTGTCAGTTATGCATGTAAGACTTTGTCACTTGCGAACACTTTCATTAATAAATCTTTGAGCACCTACTGTTCCAGCATAACGTACCCACCTCTGGAAATTTTTAACAAACTCACATTTAATTTCCTTTTTCATTAATTAATTTTTGTATTAATCTCATCCATTAGAACCTAATACCTCCCAATTACACATTATAAGCTTGGAGGAAAGCTGCTAATTGAGACTGTCCCAGGATTCCAGGAGTGCCCTGTTCAGGATGTCTGTTTTAATTAGGTTTTCATTAATTACTTTTTTTATCAATTAATATTTTGTACTTTAGACCCGATACTTGCTATCTCCACATCACCTGCTCTTAAATGACACCTCATTCATGGTAATCAGGCAAGCAAGGAGGCCCAGGAAGAGTTCAGCAGAATGAGCCATACTACACACAGGCTCTAGATCTCCATGCAAATTAGACATCACCCTTTGGGGATGTTTCATCCCAAAATTTGTGTTGTGAGCATGCAGGCAAACCAGCAATAAAATGGAAGAAAGAAGGCCAGTGGCTGGCCCAACAATTCACTTGCAGACAAGGAACTGATGCCCAGAAGGGGAAGTCGCCTCGCCAACTTCTCAGGTGGTCCATCTAGAACACTTCCCTCACCCTTACCTTGTTCCTTGCACCTCCCGCCACCTGGATGCTAAAGGGATTATGTAAATTATCCTCTCTCTATCAGGACACTTCTAACAGTGAAAAGAACTGCCATTAATAACTCTGCTGGGGGAACAAGAGACCCACACCAGGACTGTCCACAGCACACCTAGATAAAGGGTCATCCAACCCATTACCACCATGCAACCTCAGTCCTCCCTTGGCAACAAACTTGAAAACTTCCCCCTGAGAACCATTTTTTAAAGGATACAACTTTGCTTTTGCTCCCTTAATATAGCCCAGCATTTGCCTGAAAAATCAATACACACTGATAAATGATAACATGATATCATCTCTACCTCCTGAACTCTTACTATTCCTCACTTCTGTGGATGTTTGTGTGTGTGAGGTAAAGCATCTTACATGAGATCTACCCTCTTAACAAAATTTCAGGGGATAACGTAGTACTGTTAACTACAGGCACAGCATCGTACAGTCTAGCAGATCTCGAGAATTTATGCATCTTGCAGAACTAGAACCTGACACCTGTTGAAAAGCAGTTCCCTATTCTCCCCCTCCTCCCCCAGTCCCTGCCAGCCATCATCCTCATCTCTGTTTCTAGAGATTAGAACTAAAGTTTTTTTAGATACCACATGGAAGTTGGAATCATGTGCCATTTGTCTTTCTGTGACTGGCTTATATCACTTAGCATAATGCCCACTTTAGTTCAACAATGCTGTTACACATAGCAGGATTTCATTCTTTTTCAAGGATGAATAATATGCCATTGTATGTATGTGCCACCTTTTCTTCATCCTTTCATCTGTCGATGGACATATAGGTTGCTTCCGTACCTTGGCTATTGTGAATAATGCTGCAATGAACATAGGAGTGCAGACATCTCTTTGAGATCCCAAATTCAACTCTTCAGATACATACACATGGTTAGAGTTGCTGGGTCATGTGGTAATTCTATTTTCAACTTTTTGAGGAGCCATCATACTGTTTTCCCTAGCAGCTAGACCATTTTATACTTCCACCAACAATGGACAAGGGTTCCACTTTCTCCATATCCTTGCCAACACTTACTATCTTTTGATTTTTTGATAATAGCCATCCTAATGAGTATAAGATGATACTTCAATGGGGAAAGGACAGTCTCTTCAACAAATGATGTTGGGAAAATTGGATATCCCGATGCAAGAAAATGAAAATGGACTTCATCTTACATTATACACAAAAATCAACTCAAAATGGGTTGAATATTTATTCATTCTATTTTATTTAAACTCAATTTGCCAACATATAGTGTAACACCCCCAGCTCATCTCATCATGCCCATCACACAGCTACCCCATCTCCCCCATACCCTCCCTTCCCTTCTGCAGTCATTTGTTTCCCAGAGTTCTCATGGTTTGTCTTCCTTCCTCTCTAATTTTTTGCCACTCAGTTTCCCCTCTTCCCTTAGAACATACAACTTCTTTCTGACATTACACATAATGATCATATCTTGGATAGGATACCGAAAGCACAAGCTTCATTGCAAAATTAGGTAAGTGGGACTATATTGAGCTAAAAGGCTTCTGCAAAGCAAAGGAAACAACAGAGTGAAAACGCAATCGACAGAATGAAAAAAATATTTGGAAACCATATATCTGATAAAAAAATTATATCCAAAATATATAAGGAATTCCTATAACTGAAAAAAAAACCAACCTGGTTTAAAAATGGATGAAGGATTTGAATAGACATTTCTCCAAAAACAGACACGTAGCCAACAAGTACATGAAAAGATGCTTAATATCAAAATCATCAGGAAAATTCAAAGCAATGCCATTTTCCATCTTAGATTTTCTTTAGTTCACCCAAAATCTTCTTTTCATCTTTATTTTACCAACTGTTATTTTATAAAATGCTACTGAAAACATTTAGTAGAGCATAGTTTTCTGTGCCAGGGAACGAGGTAAGTACTTCAAGAGCATCACCTCATTTAATCCACAATAGCCCCAGAAGGCAAGAGTTGCTATTATCCCCATTTTACAGAGGAGAAAACAGAGGCTCAGATGCAATGACTGGTCTCCCCAATATCACAAAACTAAATCCCTCAAGAACTGAAACCATGTGGGGAAACTGAGGGAAAAAACCACCAACATTAACCTGAGCATCAAGCTGACTTTCTCCTTTTGCTTGGATTCTCTTCCTTCCTATGCCCAGAGGGCCCAGCTCCCCACTTTTAAGCCAGGAAGCTAGGCTCTGTGAATGGCTGACACTGGCTAGAACTTTTGGAAAGATTACCTGAGCCCTGACGGAGAATCAAAAGTGAACAAGCACAGAGGCAGAAAAATCGTACGGCTGAGAGTGACCAGTACTCTACCCTCCACAGAGAACTTACTCCTGGACCTCAGGACCTCACAAGCCTATCCCTCTCTGAACTCACTCTCACCTCGAAGGTGCTGGCCCACTGCCCAGCACCTGGTCCTTCCCGCCCTCCATGAATAAATGGCACCAGCCCCAGGTGGCTGAGAGCACTTCTGCACCTTGACCACTCAACCCACTACCACCTACCAGGTGTCAGCTCAGATATAGTCACCAACCAGGTCATGTGTAATGTATATTCACATGTATTCTGATAAAAGTTAGTAAAATACTGCATTCAGTCAAATCAATAGAAGTATCTCCACTCTGTGTAGGTGTAGTCATCAGATAACATTTGTCACTCCTCCCCCAACGTCCCTCCCCACCACACTAACATGCAAATAGGTACATACATAAGCACACACCTTAACAAACTGGCTCAAAAAAGGAGCATATGATACAGTGACAGTGTCTGCCAGGGTAATACAATGTTTCAGTGAGCAAACAGCACCCCCAAATAATTCATTTCCCTATTTCTGGAGAACATACCAAGACAGGTAAAACGGTCCCCATTTATAAAAAAGACTACAAAAGAAAAAGACAGTGAATATAGAGCCTAGGAAGATGTTTTGTAAATTAAACAAGACAGAATAAAGTATGCAGGGAAAATACACTTTTGCAAAATGATTCATTGCATGAAATGTCATTAAATTTCATACTCTCTCCTTTGTGCTCTCTGTAAATTCAAGAAAACCTGGTTTCTTTGAAAAAAAAATTTAAATGAGATCAAGAGATTTTAAAAAGGGATTTAGTTAAGTGGCTAGAAAAAAATTAAAGACAGGTAATTAAAATAAAAATGTCATGAAATTCAATACTTGGTAAGATAATGTTAACACATTTAAGAGCCATCAGGAGCAAAAATGATGCTGCAGAGTACTGAAGCAGTAATATGTAGAACAAACTTCCCAGAAATGAAGAAGAGGGCAGTGAAGATTGTTATGGTGTTGTTGGTTCTCTCCCAACTTAAGAACTTATTTTATCCTCCATTAAAAGCAAATCTCCATATATCATAATATCCTTGCCCAGAAAAGCCAGAGGGTTGCCTGGGTGGCTTAGTCAGTTGAGTGTCCGACTTCTGATTTCAGCTCAGGTCATGATCTTGGTGTGATTAAGATGGACCCCATGTCAGGCTCCACACTCAGTAGAGAGTCTGCTTAGGATTCTCTCTCTCCCTCTGCCCAGCCCATCATTTTCTCTCTCTACACACCCCCCCCACTCAAATCTTTTTTTAAAATGCTAGATATTTTAGTTACTGGGTACAATACAGTGCTCATTGGAAGGGAAAAATAAGTTTTTTCTTTTTTTAATTTTATTAAAAACTTGTTAATTGATTTGAGAACAAGATAACAAGAGGGAAATTTAAATAAGAATAAGGAATGATCCAAAACCTTTGGGATGTAGCAAAAGCTGTTCTAAGAGGAAAGTTTATAGCACTACCAGCCTACCTCAAGAAGAAAAATCTCAATCTAACATTAATCTAAAGGAACTAGGAAAAGAACGACACTTTTTTTTAAGTTTGTGTGTGTGTGTGTGTGTGTGTGTGTGTGTGTGTGTGTGGTCTCTATACCCAACATGGGGCTTGAACTCATGATCCCAAGATCAAGAGTCTCATGCTCTTCTGACTAAACAAAACTCTAAACCAAAAAAAAGGAAATAAATAATAAAGATCAGAAGAGAAATAAATGAAGTAGAACTAAAAAAAGAGAAGAATATATCAATTAAATCAGGAGCTGATTCTTTGAAAAAGAAATCAACAAAATTGATGAGCCTCTACCCAGACTCATCAAAAAGAAGAGGGGGGAGGGGACTCAGAATATTAGAAAAATCACATGCCAACAAACTGGATAACACTGAAGAAATAAATACCTAGAAACATACAGATCGATTACTAGCAAGGAAATTCAATCAGTAACAAGAGTCCAGGACCAGATGGCCTCAAAGGGGAATTCTACAAACATTGGAACATGGGTTAAGTACCTGTTCTTCCCAAACTATTCCAAAACAAAACAGGAAAGAGAGGAAAACTTCCAAATTAACCAAAAAATACAAAATACTAATTCAAAAAGATATGTACACCCCTATGTTTATAGCAGCATTATTTACAATCGCCAGAATATGGAAGCATCCCAAGTGTCCACAGATGAATGGAAAAAGAAGATGTGGTATGTATATGTAAGAAATATTACTGAGTCCACAATAAGAATGAAATCTTCCCATTTTGCAGCAACATGGATGGAGCTAGAGAGTATCATGCTAAGTGAAATAAGCCCATCAGAGAAAGACAAATAATCTATGATTTCATTCATATGTGGAATTTAACAAAACAAAAATTTAAAAAAGACAAATGTGGGCGGGGGGTGGGAGTGAATGGGTGACGGGCACTGGGGGTTATTCTGTATGTTGGTAAATTGAACACCAATAAAAAATAAATTTAAAAAAAAGACAAATGAAAAAGCAGACTCAACTACAGAGAATAAACTGATGGTTACTAGATGGGAGGCAGGTGGGGGAATGGATGAAATAGGTAAAGAGGATTAAGAATGCATTTGTCTTGATGAGCAATGAGTAATATATGGAAATGCTAAATCACTATACTACACCAGAAATTAATTCTACACTGTATGTTAACTATATTGGAATTGAAATAAAATTTTTAAATAATAAAATTAAGGAAGCCTGACTAGTATAATCAATAATATTGTTTTTTCCCCGTAATGTAGATTTAAAAGACATATATAAAATTTTCTTTTCCTATAAAAAATTCTAAATACTGTGCCACAAAAGAACATCAAAACAGATGTTTAAGTTTTCTAAGCTTTGTTACTTAGATCTCAATGCCAAAGGTTAATAAGCACATTTAACCAGTGATAAATTTTAAAAGAGCAGAAAGCTCACTCATCATTTTTCAAAGATTTGTCATAACCATGATACTGAGATCTGACCAAAGCTACAAAATTATAAACCCATAAGCCAGTATCTTGTGTTTAAATAAAAATCCCAAAATAGAATTGAGAAACCAACCCTCTCACATATGAAAAAAATAACAAGAGCTAGTAAATTTCATTCCAGAAATATAAGCATATTTCAGTATTATTAATATATTTGATTCAAGGAAAAGTACTTTTTAAATTTAACATCATACAAGTGTATCAATAGATGCCAAACAATACTGGATTAGAATAAATATCCATCCATGATTTAAATTCTTAGTAAAATAGTTTAATTATCATTATTTTAAAGTAATTTGTATCTACCTAGGAAAGCCAAGGTAATCAACAGGAAAATGATTGTAACTTATATTCAAATTCAGTAAGACATCTAGCATAAAAGTAAATGAACAGACTCATTATTTTTTCCTATAACATTATCAGCCACTAAGAAAATACTAAGCTGGGGCAGAAGACATCCTATTTGCCATATATACATGTATAAATACAGGTACACACACAGATACAAACTCATCAATAGTATGCTTGTAAATTTTTAACTAAGTCCTAATTTATAGCTTATAGTATTTCTGATTTTTGCAGTTTCAATATTCCCACCATGATGGGTTAGAAATGCCCAACATGGGGATCCCTGGGTGGCGCAGCGGTTTGGCGCCTGCCTTTGGCCCAGGGCGCGATCCTGGAGACCCGGGATCGAATCCCACATCGGGCTCCCGGTGCATGGAGCCTGCTTCTCTCTCTGCCTGTGTCTCTGCCTCTCTCTCTCTCTGTCTGTGACTTAAATAAATAAATAATAAATAAAATATTAAAAAAAAAATTCATTAAAAAAAAAAAAAAGAAATGCCCAACATGGTACCATCACACATAGAGCTGGGAAGAGATGCACAATGGCACATAGTTACACAATATTTCCTACATACAGATATACCACAGACATAAATAACTTCAAGGGCACTAATTATAATAAAATACAGCAAAACAATTAGAAGTCATGAGTTTTGAGTATTTATTACCTTTGATAATATATACTGTTGTAAGTTTATGTAAGTTTTAAGAATACCTACATTTCACAAATACCTCCCAGAAGTTCTGAAATTTTAATAATCAGCTCTTGCAAGCAGCTACAGATGAACTTCAGCACATCACTGTCTGAAGAACCTAATAATCTCAACCAGAAAGATTCAGCACTTATAAACACATCACTAAACTTCCCTGAGAGTTGTAAAATAAAACTTCAACAAATAGAAGGTCATTGTGCTCATAGCTGAGAAAACTTAATATAGTGAAGATGTTAATACTCTTTAGACTCAACTATACATTGAAGAAATCCCAAGCAATACCCAATTTAATTTTCTTTGGGGACAGTGGAAGGGGAGCCTGACAAAGCAATCCTAAATTTGATCCATAAAAATAAACATGCGAGAAAATCTAGTAGGAAAATTCTACAGAGACTATAACATTCCAGAGGCACTTGATCCTAAAGGTATTTTGAGGCTAGAATGTTCAGAAAAGCATGGTACTAAACACTAGAGGAAGAGAATCCCTGGTCTCAGTCTAGTGGGGTAGAGAGATACTCAAACAGATCATTCCAACCCTACGTGGCAAGCACTATGATGGATATAGCCAAGAGGATGTGGGGGAAACAAGGAGCCTGTGAATGCCACAGAAAAGGAGTGACATCTTGAACAGATTTGCCCTTTCCAGTCTTTTGAACCTTTCATCAAACTGCTTTCCAGAAAGCTTGTACCAATTCACATTCCCACCACCAGTGTGTGAAACTCTTTCCCTACTTGCCAACATGGAACATTATTCCTTTTTTATTTTATATTGTCTCATTTGACAGGTGAACATGGTACCTTGTTCTTAGCATACCAGAATTAAATGAGATCGGGAGCATTTCCTGCATTTATTGGCTGTTTCTACTTCTACTTTTGTGGAAACGCCTCTCTCCTCTGCACTCCCTTGGATGCCCTTGCAGTCTTACCACGGCCCTCAATACACTGGGCCATGACCATGTGCACGTCCATCTTCTCCGCAAGACTACAAGTCACGAACAGGAATTAGGTCTAGTCTATCCCTGTACCTGCAGCAGAAAACGCTGCCCTACTTAGAGTGGGGACTCTGAGAGCATGTGCCAAATGAATGAGACATCAAATTATGGAGCACATGGGGCTGCTTCACCTGGGTGTCAGTCGTGGCCACGTTGGAACCACATCAAAGATGGTGCTGCATTTCCAGAGACATAGTTCCGCCAACATTACTAACAGCAACTAGGCACAAACAAGTAGAAAAACAAAAATAGAGCACCGCTGTGGTTCATTCCATTGTACCGGATCACCAGGTGGAGAAAAGTTCATAAAACTCAAGGAGAACTGCCTTTAGAAAATACACTGTGCTTAAAAGACTGTACCCGGGTACTTGCAGAACTGTTGTAGAAAATGTGAATCTCCACAAATAAGTCATTTGAATTTCTACTTTACTTCTAAAGAGTTCCCTGCTTTAACTTCCATTTGTTTTGTCTTGACAATGCCTTTCAGAGACGTGGTTGTCTGCCATTATCTGCTCATTAGACACCGTATCCAGGTTTGCTAGGACATTTGTGCAAGAGCTCAGGCCTTCCTTCTACAGTTACTTAAAGGACCCTGAGAGTAGGAGCAGCTCTATCCATTTGGTAGGTGTTAGTGGGTTGATTGATGCTCCCCAAAGGCTATGTCCACATTCTAATCCCTCAAAACTGTTGGATAGGACCTTGTTTTGAAAGCAGGTCTTTATAATAGTACTTTACAGATATGATTATTTTAAGGATCTTGAAGTGAGATTATCCTGAATTACCCAGGTGGGTCCTAATTCCAAGGACAAGTGTCCTCATAAAAAAAAAAAAAAAAAAAAAACAGAAGAGGAAAAGACAGACACATGAGCACATGGAGAGACCCACACAACCTGGAGTATGTTCTCAGGCACCAGAACAACCAGACAAGGAACCAAGCGTCCTCTAGTCTCCAGAGGAAGCATGGCCCTGCTGACACCTTGATTTCAGACTCTGGCCTCAAGAACTTTGCAAGAATCAATTTCTGTTGTTTTGAGTCGCCAAGTTTGTGGTCCTATTACAGGAGCCCTAGGAATCTATACAGTGGCTGACCCTATTCACCTGCTCCTGAATCCCTTCTCTCCTAGACCATTATTCGGACCACAACATCAGCCAACACTTAGTCTCCTGCCTTCAGCCCTGCTCCCTGCTAGCCAATCCCCCACCTGTGCCAGCTGTCAGGAAGAATTTCCCAATACTCAAACCACTCCCCTACTACAACCTTCAGCCAATGGCCAGCTACCCAACCACACACATCAGGGTAACTCAAGATGCTCGGTCTCATGTCTGAGGATTCCGACCACCTGGCCCCAAGCATGCCTCTTGGACCCTGTGCCTGCAAAGACAAACTCCCTGAACCCCTGAACACCCTCTTCTCAAGGCAGCACTCTGCAGTCAGTCCCCTGAACATGCAAGGCTCCTATGTGCTACATCAGGTATGCCCTTCCTCCTTACTTGACAAAGGAAATACCTTTCAGGACTCTACTCAAGTGCCATCTCCTTTTCAAGAAGTTGAGTCAGCCTTTCCCTCTACTTCTACTGCCAATCCCAACAGAACTGAGCTCTCTCCCATCGACTCCCCTTTGTCTGCAGCCTGCTCCTGAGTTATGGCGCCAACCACACCTGATCACCTTCATCTGTGGACTCATCCATTTCCCCATTAGCCTATGAGCTTTGTGAGGGCCACGTCCAACTTACCTGATTCATCTTTGTATTCTATACCCTCGCCTAGTTCCTGGCATACAAGAGGAATTCAGTAGGTTGGGTGCGCAGAGACACGGATGTGTAGATGAACACATAAACCAGCAAGGACAAAGGCAACTCACAAATGGGCTACTGTGGAATGACAAATGACATGCAGAAGGATCCCAGGACACAAGAGAAATACCTGGAGTCACACAAGTCAACTCTATGTGGCAAATCAAAAGCTGACTGGACATAAATACATTATAACAAGCCTGGTATTTCCTATAGCTTCCCAGTTTATAAATCACTTTCCTATGCTTGAAGCCATTTACTTCTCACAATAACCTGGAGACATGAAGAATTACTACTTCTTCTACTCACCATGAAGGAAGCCAAGGCTCAGAGTAAGGTGCCATCAGGTGAGTGAGAGGTGGGTAAAGATCCCAGGACCTAGGTCTGTCCAGCCCTTCAATCTATGCTCTTTCTGCCGTAAGCTGCAGACCAACCATCAAGCACTCACAGAAAAACAAGCAGTGCGGCAAACATTCGACTGTGTCCATGTGGAACCCAGAGACACATGCTGTTTGCCTCGAAATGACTGATAGGATGGAAACTGACAAGTCATCATCTGCTTCTGGCTCCATCGAAGACTGGTTAATGTGAATATTGTGTCGCTTCCCACTAGATGGAAGAAGATGTCACTTATCGTTAATGGAGTGTCACACGTATGTTTGCCTAAAGGAAAATGCTCTTTTGGTGGTTGTTGTTGTTCTCAATTTCCCCCTCATTTTACAGCCATAAAAAAAAAAAGAGATTCAGCAGAAAGGAGGACTCTATCTAAGGGTGAGATGGGAAAGGGATTCTCAGTCTTATTTCCCTTTTTTTTAATTGAATATTTCCTTCTTTCTTGAATGGAACCACCAAAAGCCAGTCAAAATGCTGGTCCAAGTCAGAAGATGGATCTGGGTTCTGAGAGCAGCCAAACGCTCTGGGCTTTAGATTCGAACTCCAGAATCCAACAGTAAAGCTAGGAGGTGTTCAGAGTTCAGCTGGGACCACAAGCCTCTTAGCCAAGCTGGGCTCACCTCTGCCCAACAAAGATGACTGGAATACATCATACTGGAATATTCCATCAGACTGGAATACATCTATAAATAATTACAGATAACATCACTGAGCATTTCACTATGGACTGTGGAACCTACACTTTGCCTTCACATAAATCTTCTAATCACTCTTCAAGGCAGCACAGGTCCAGAAACCCTGATCTAAGAATTCTGAATTTTCACAAGCTTTGAAAACCAAAAGATTGTTTCCTAAGTTTGTTATGAACTTATTTGGTGCTAAGACACAAGTTAAACCAATAGAGGCTTGTGGTTTTTACATCTCCTCCTCAGTATTAACATACATACTTTTTGCTGCAAAAAAAAAAAAAAAATAGCATGCTTGATTTTGGGGATGCTGCCTCAGACTCGGCTGGGGGTGTAATTTATTCTATAGCATATGTACTCTATTGCTCACCTAAAAAGTGAACCTGAATTGAGGAACACATTTGGCCCAAAAGGCAGCAGATAAGAGGTTGAGAACTTGTTCCACCCATTTTATGAGTCAGCAAACAGAGTCTAAGAAGTCAACATAGAAGAAGCAAATGTTTGAGCTTGGAGCTTGCAGCCTCTCTCCATAGCTGGTGTCATTAACCACTGAGCTCCACTGCCTTTGACAAATAGCTCCTTCCAGCTGATCTCTGGTTCACCCTCAGAGCCCCACAGTTCCTTCTCTACTTGCTCTTGAGGATTTGCCTTCCTAGACATTTTGGGTATGAGACGATTCCAAGAGCAACACAACCATAATTAAATTGCTTTATGAAAACAAATCTTGCAATACTGAGCAGTGTTTCTGATCTACACTGAAATGCAGTGACAGCATCAGTCATAGATAGGAAACTACCTGTCAAGGATCTGGATCCATACTTGAATTTTTATGCTGAGAAGCAAAGAAAGACATCCATCAAATTGCTGCTGGTCAGGCTGTCCCAAATTATCACATTCTCTCTCATTATCGAGATTAGGTCAGACCCTGAGCCGGAAAGCTTATGTTCAAGTCCTGATGCAGCTACCTTATGGCTATAGAACCTTAGACAAGTTACTTAACCTCTCTGCACCTCAGTTTCTGTATCTGGAACATGGGGATAATAATAGTACCAACCTCAAGAGTTGCCATGAGAATTACTGGAGTCTGTATTCTAAGTGCTTAGAATATAGCAGGTCCTGTAATAGCTTTCATTCCTAAGTAGATAATGACAGACGGAAGATACATTGCTTCACATTTAACCTCTCTGAAACTGGACTCCTTCTTGCCACTGATACTTACTTTTAATATCATGCTTATGCTGCTGTTCTCAAAAAAGCTACAATTTAACCAAGGGTGTTTTTTTTTCTTTATAGCATCTCAGAATTGAGAGAATATGATAAATGATAACTTTCATAAGAACAGGATGTATTTTCCCTTTGGTCTCAAGAGAAGAAATGGAGACAAGACCAAGTTACAGATTCAAGCTGTGCTCACATGTGTCTATGCACTGAGGTCACACTTCCTGTTCAGAGGCAGATGGATTCTGAAACCAAAGCACCCGGCTGAATAGGTGCTTCCATTCCAAGGAAGAGCTGTACACACTTTCCTATTTGCATTTCAAAACTCTAACAAATGGCCGCAATCAACTACTTGGGATTTTTCCTAATTAGTTTTACTCTGTGCCTCTGTCACCTTTAGGAGGAAAGCTGCAAATTTTTAACCTTCAAAATTAGCAGCAGTGCCATGTCAGAAAGCATTTCAAAGAAGAGACAGTGTGCGTTTGGGACCTAATTGCTGTGCCTGAAAGTGTTGTCTGAGGATTTTTCAGTCTTCAGAGAAGCAAGGCCCCAACCCTTGGGAAGACTAATCTCAAAACACAAAGTTTCCCCAAATCATACACCTGAGAAAAATGTTAGAACAGATTTACCCATAAAAGCAAGGAGATAAAACTAAGAATAAATACATCAGAAATCAGAGGTCTCTCCCTTGCTTTCATCCTCCAACGGCTTCCTACTGTACATGGAGCGCCAATAAAATGTTCCTACCACAGCCTTCCCGGGCCCCACATGACCCATCCCCCAAACGCATCTCCTGATTTTCCTCATTCCATGCTCCCCTTCACACACCATGTTCCAGAGACATCAGTCTTTTTTTGCAAACCCATCAAGCATATTCCTCCTCCGGATTCTCTGTCCTTGCTAAGTCTCCTGCCCGGAGAGATCAACCCCTCCCCAGCCCTACCAGGCTGCTGGGCAGGATGCTCACTATACAAGGTCAGCCAGAGCAAAGGGTGTCTTTTTCTAATCTGTACAAAGCAGCCACCATCTGGGTTAGCAGCAGTCCAGCTTCCCTGGGAGGACTCATTCATTCCTACATTTATTAGTTGACCACCTGCTCTAAGTCAGGCTCTGTTCTAGGCACTCGGATTGTAGCCTTGAACCAGACAGCCCTTTGCCACCTGGATGCCCATACACTAGCAGGCTGAGATATGCAACAGACAACAATACATGAGCAAAACATCAGATAGTAACAAGAGTGGGAAGACAATGTAACTCAGGTATGATAGCCACTGGATGGCTACTTTAGATCATCAAGGAAGGACTCTGGAGGTGGTAGCATTTATTTTGATAGCTAAAAGATGACAATTAGCCATCAACACTAAGAATTTGTTTTGGTTGGAGGAGGGAAGACAGGGCATTCCACGCAAGGAAACCCAGGTGTGAACTCTTATGAAGGCCCCAAGGAGTGATCAAGTTCTTCGCATCCTAGCAATAGGAACCCAGGGTATGGCTGGAATACAGTGATCAAAGAGAGGACAGAAATGTGATGAGGCTGGACAGGTGGGAGGGGTCAGATTACATGGGACTCCATGTCAGTAAACTTTGGATTTTATTCCCAGTGAGCTATAAAACCATCTGAGGTTCCAAGCAGAGAGAGCCAGGAACTTGTGTATATTTTGGAAAGATTACTCTAACTCAGAGTTATCCAAAAGAACTTCCTTCAATGATGAAAATATCCTGTTATCTACACCGTCAAGTGCAATAAACCACCGGCCACATGTGGCTAATGAGCACTTGAGATGTGGCTGGTGGAACTGAGAAATTGAATTTTTATTTTTGTTCTATTTTAGTCTATTTAGCCATTTAAATTTAAAGACCTACACGTGACCAATAGCTCCTATTTGGTCCGAGCCCCTAAACTGCTGGTTGGATAGTAATTACAGGGTACAGGAGGAGAGAAAGGGTGCAACGTAAGCAGGAAGATCAATCAGGAAGCTATCACAGTGGTCCAGGGGAGAGATGATACCAGCCGGAAGCAGAGACAGAGAGAAGTGACAGCTAGGAATACGTTTCAGGGGTGGCAACAAGAGAGTGGGGGAGAGAAGGGGAAAATGAGTAATCAGAGGACTCGTCGATTTTTGACTTAAGCAAGTAAGTGGATGGTGGCACCATTTTGATATGGATTAGACAGAGGAAGATGATGTCTGCGGGAAGAAATAAAACAGAAGAACTTGCTTCTCCTGAACTCTCCACATGGCAGGTTATTCTGGGCTATGGGGCCTCAAATGTCAGCTTAAACACCACTTCCTTGGAGAGTGGGCATGATATTCACCCCAAGGATCATGAATGCATGGCCTCCCTCTTCTCTAAACTGTAAACTCTCTCCATTCTGGGTCCTCATCTCTCTCTCTCTCTCTCTCATACACACACACACACACACACACACACACACACACACGTGCCTGGAATGGTACCTGGCAAATGGTAGGTATTCGAATATGTGCTGAATTAAAGGAACAGGTATAAATATCTTGCAAAATAAAAAACAGGGCTGAGGCCTCAAAGTGTAGGTCTCCAGCTTGAATTTGTACAGCATCAAATAGTGGAAAACAAAGTGTGCTCACACACCTGCCTCAGGTGTAAATGGATAAATTCTGTTTGGGGTTATTTACCAGTATTTCTTTTATACAGAAACAGTCTAATTTCCAGTTAATGATCTGCCCCATCTGACAGGTGCAAAAGTGAAATGCTAATCAGAACACAAATCCTAGCTCATTTCTCTCCAACCAAGAGTTTTGGGGGATAGAGCTTAGGATGTATAAAATGAAAACAGGATAAATTCTGGGTGATGGTTTTTAAAAGTTCAGAGCATCCTTGAAGGCTATGTGCCCTTAGTTAGGAGCGGAGCATGACCATCACCCATTCACATCCCCCTCAACCAGCAACAGATTGTATTTCCGGTGAATAGGCAGGAGCTTTGCAATTAAGCAGATACGGACTTGAATTGAGTTGTGCATCTCAAGTCAGGGAGCCCCTCTGGTCTCCACTCCCAACTGCGATGTCCTGCATACTTCAGGTCAGGCTGCACAGCCCATCAACCAGGATCTCAGACATGTTCTCACTAACTACAGGTAAAAGCCCTATCACCCCAAAACTTCTGAGCCCCAGAGCAGATCTTTCCATTTACTTATTTGAGCCTGTCAAGCAGGAGCTGCACACAACTTTTGTCATCTCCCACATTCTCCTCTCAGACTTAATTCTCTCTCCCTCAATGCACTGCCCCCAAAACACACACACTCTCCTCCTCTCCCTCACAATTCCACACCCACAGACACATGCAGAGAGCTCTCTGTGGCTTCCTTCACTCTACACTGACTCACAGTCGTGAGAACACATTTCCCTTTCCTCTTCACAGGCTCCCGAAATGAGATAGTTTCTGGTAAAAGCAATTGTAGCGCTGGGTGAACAACTCCAGAAAATTAGTACAAGTTCCACTAAGGCTGGAGACAGAGAGAAGAAAAATCTGTTCAATTTCGACTGTATTCACATTACCCGCAAAACAGAACACGCCTCTCATGTTCCCTCCTCTGATCCCAGTTCTTAACAAAAATTAAAACAAAAGCTATTGCCATCTCCACCCAAAAGAGTCATTGTCTATTCGCCATGAACAGTCACCCCAAGGCAGGAATGCAACATTCTCTCCACTTTTTGAAGCATGATTTTTCATCAAAACTGCTGCAGCATCTCGATTTCCAATGGAAGTTATAGACATTAAAAAAAATAGCCAGAATGCATTAAAGATTTAACCGTGAGTCATTACAGACATTGAAAGGTATAATTCGGCCAGCCCCAGCCTGATATACAGACATTATGAACAAGGAAATAATTTAAGGAATATCTGATATAAACATAAAGGATTTAAGACAGAAAATATCAAAGTAATTGAAAAGAGTAACTATCTAATATTCACTAAATAGAGTAACATGCAGCTATCCAAAGTCATTTTTACAAAGAGTTTTTAATAATGTGAGAAAAGTACATATTAGGTGGCCAAATGAAAAAAGAAAAGGAAGATGCACGATAATACATACAGCATGATTTCAATTATATGAAAATACACCAACAACCCTAAGGGGAAATACATGAAAAAACCAACAATGGTTATCTTTGGATGACCAGAAAACATGTGTCCTTGTTTCCCTAGTCTACCTATTTTTCTACACCTTCCAAACTTTGTGTAGGAGGTGCCCATTATTTTTTAACAGAATATTTTCATTCAGTGAATTTTTATTTTAAAATAAGGTTTACCCAAAATTTGTAAACCTTTGTTTTATGAAAACATTTTCTACAAAAACGTCTATCTTAAAGTGCCCTCGAGGCATTACAATGTTTGGGGAAACAAAGCAGATCTGCCCCAATGCCCATACCCGCCCCCATGTCCATACCCACCCCCAGTTTCTAGGGGAGCTGACTACAGATCCAGCCCATAGTATTTCTGGGGATTATGAATGTGTAGGGAGTCTGGCAGCCTGGCTGTTCCCAGGGAGCCTAGGAGAATCAACACATAAGGCTAAAGTATCCACAATTATCAGTACAATTGACCCAAAAAAGGCATGATGACATAGGATCACACCTCTAGTCCTCTGCATTCTCACCTCTTCTACACACAAAGTCACTGCAAGGCTAGAATTATGGTACTTATTTTACAGATGAGGCAATGGGCACATAGAGAAGGGAGGCACATGCTCAAGATTACAAGTCAGTAACCTATCAATGTCTGGCTGCAAATCGATGTTTGCGAATGCCTACAATCAGATCTTTCCATTACTCCACATGGCCTCTTTCATCTACACCACAATAATTAAGAGCACTGTGTCTGATTTGGAGTCCTACCCATCATCAACATCCAGAGAGACCTGTAGACCTTTGGCCTCCTGCCAAAGGAACCCTAATTCTATGGGTTTCACAAACACAAGTAACAAGATTTATGCTTTAACCCCTCAGATCCTAAAATGGACACAGGACTGGAATTGTAGATAGGAAAATAAACAGATATACACCAAAATTTAACAGAATATTTCCCAAACATGGGTTTACTGAATCAAAAGATATGAAGGTACTTAAAAAGGCTCTTGATATGCATTTCCAAATTTCCTCTAAAAAGGTTGTGGTTTCTATGTCCATGAACAGGGTATACAAATGACCATTTAGTCACACCTTTGCCACCACCAGGTATTAGTTTTATTCTATCAGACTAACAAGAGAAAGAAAGAAAGAAATCTAAGAGTCCTCATTCCAACATGATAGAGTCTAAATAAGGCCATTCATATTTTTAGCTACATCATTGTTGAGGCTGACTTAACCCTCTTTGGGGAAAATGGAACAAAAGGCTGTGGTTAAATAATTAGGAAATAACCAAATAAGCACAAAATCATAGAAGAGAATTCAAAGGCCAACCCAGACCGAACTTCCAAATCCAAATGCCAGCGAGAATGGAGGATGCTAGTAAACATTTACCAAGAATATATGTAGGGCCACATTATTTATATTCTGAATTAGCCCTCAGAACAACCTTGTGTGGAGTTCCATTTGCCTTCATCTTACAGAAAGGTTCAAAAACATCAAGTTCTAAGCAAAAACTAAAGGAGCTCATGACCACTAAACCAGCCCTACAAGAAATATTAAAGGGAACTCTCTGAGTGGGGAAAAAAAAAGATCATAAATGAGAGTATGAAAAATAAGTACATCTGTAAAAATCACTCAAGAGATTCACAATATAAAAGGATGTAAAATATGACATCATATACCTAAAATGTACGGGGCAGAGGAGCAAAGAATGGGTTCAAACGTAAGCGACCATCAACTTTATATAGATGGCTATAAGCAGAAGATGCCATATACAAACTTAATGGTAACCACAAATCAAAAACCAGGAATAGATTAGCAAAAAAATAAAGAGAAAGGAATACAGGTATATCACTAAAGAAACCAGCAAACCATGAAAGAAAAAGAGAAGGTTCAAGGAAAATCTATAGAAACCACCACAAAACAAGTAACAAAACAATAAAGAAAACCTATCTTTTAAGAATTACTTTGATTGTCAATGGACTAAGTGCTAAAAGACACAAGGTGACAGAGGAATTAAAAAACACGACCAGAGACACCTGGGTGGTTCAGTGGTTGAGCGTCTGCCTTTGGCTCAGGGCCTGATCCCTGGGATCCAGGATCAAGTCCCACGTGGGGCTCCCTGTGGGGGGCCTGCTTCTCCCTCTGCCTGTGTCTCTGCATCTCTCATGAATAAATAAATCTTAAAAAAAAAACAAAAACCATGACCAATGTATATGCTGCCTACAAGAGACTCATTTCAAGCCTAAAGGCACCTGCAGATTCAAAATAAGGAGATGGAGAAACATCTATCATGCAAATAGATGTCAAAAGAAAGGTGGGGTAGCAATACTTATACCAGACAAACAGATTTTATTTTTTTTATTTATTTTTTTTAGACAAACAGATTTTAAAATAAAAACTGCCATAGTAGTCAAAGAAGGACATTATATAATAACAAAGGGATAATCCAAAAGAAGATAAAAGAATTGTAAATATTTATGCACCAAACACATGAGCACCCAAATACATAAAATTTAATAACAAACATAAAGGAACTAACTAATAGTAATAAAATAATAGTAGAGGACTTTAACACCCCATATTGAAGGACAGATCATCCAAACAGAAAATCAACAAGGAAATAGTAGCATTGAAAGACATACTGGACCAGATGGATTTGACAGATATATTCAGAATATCCCATCCCAAAACAGCAGAATACACATTCTTTTCAACTGTTCATGGAACATTGTCTAGAACAGATCACCTATTAAGCCACAAGTATCAATGAATTCAAATAGATCAAAGTCATACCATACATCTTTTCTGATCACCACACTATGAAACTAATCAACCACCAGAAAAAATCTGAAAAGAGCGCAAATCCATGGAGGTTAAACAACATGCTAATAAACACTGAATGGATCAGCCAAGCAATCAAGAAGTTCATGGCCACAAATGAAAATGAAAACACAATGGTCCAAAATCACTGGGATGCAGCAAAAGCAGTTCTAAGAGGGAAGAAGATTTCCAAGAAGAAAAATCTCAAACAACCCAACCTGACACATGAAGGAGCTAGATAAAGAACAAACAACCCACGCAAGGAAGGAAATAATAAAGACTAGAGCATAAATAAAGGATATGTAAACTAAAAACAAAACAAAACAAAAAAAACAACAAAAAAACAACAACAGATAATGAAACCGGGAGCTGGTTCTTTGAAAAGATCAACAAAACTGATAAACCTCTAAAACAGACTTATCAAGTAAAAAGGAAAAATACTCAAAAAATCACAAGTGAAAAAGGAGAAATAACCATCACAGAAATATAAATTTTATAAGAATACTCTTAAAGATTATATGCCAACAGATTGGACAACCTAGAAGAAATAGATAAATACCTAAAAACCTTCCAAAACTGAAGCAGGAAGAAATAGAAATTTTGAACAGACCAATTACTAGCAAGAAAATTGAATCAGTAAGAAAAAAAAAAACCTCCCAAAAAACAAAAATCCAGGACCAGAAGGGCTCACAGAACTCACTCAACCACACATTTAAAGAATTAATACCAAAAAAAAAAAAAAGAATTAATACCTATTCTTCTCAAACTATTCCAAAAAATAGAAAAAGGAAAACTTCCAAATTCATCCTATGAGGCTACCATTACCCTGATACTAAAAGCAAACACACCACAAAAAAGAGAAGTACAGGCCAGTATCTCTCATGAACATAGATGCAAAAATCCTCAACAAAATATTAGCAAAGCAAATTCAACAATACAGTAAATAAAAAATCATTCACCATGATCAAGTGGGATTTATCCCCAGGATACTAAGGTGATTCAATATCTGCAAATCAATTAGCATGCTACATCACAGCCCTAAGAGAAAGGTTAATAACCATATGATCATTTTGACAAAGTTACAACATGTATTCATGACAAAAACTCTCAACAAAGTAGGTTTAGATAGAACACACCTCAACATAATAAAGGCCTTATATGAAAAATCCATAGGAAACATCACCCTCAATGGGGGAAAAGCTCTCAGGAAAACCCGAGAGAAAAGGATGTCCATTCTCACCACTATTATTACAGGAATAGAAGTCAAATAAAAGGCATCCAAATTGGTAAGGAAGAAAGAGAAGTTTTACTCTTTGCAGATGACATGATACTACATAGAAAAAACCCAAGAGACTCTACCATAAAACTGCTAGAACTTGATAAATGAATTCAGTAAAGTAGCAGCATGCAAAAACAATGTACAGAAGTCTGTTGCATTTCCATACACCAATAATGAGACAGCAGGGAGAGAAATTAACAATCCCACTTACAATCGCACCCAAAATAGTAAGATACCTAGCAATGAACCCAACCAAAGAGGTGAAAGACCTATCCTCTGAAAACTATAAAAACACTCATGAAAGAAACTGAAGATGGCAGAAAAAAAATGGAAAGACATTCCGTGATTATGGATTGGAATAAAAAATATTGTTAAAATGTCTATACTACCCAAAACAATCTACTCATTTAATGCAATGCCTATCAAAATACCAAAAGCATTTTTCACAGAACTGGAACAATCCTAAAATTTGTATAGAACCACAAAGACCCCAAAACAGCCAAAGCAATCTTGAAAAAGAAAAAACTGGGGTTATCACAGTTCCAAACTTCAAATTATACTACAAAGATGTAGTAACCTAAACAGTATGGTTTATGGTACTGGCACAAAAACAGACACACTGCTCAAGGAAACAATAGAGAACCCAAAATAAATCTACAATTATATGACCAATTAATCTTCAACAAAGCTGGAAAGAATATCCGGTGGGGAAAAAAGAGAGTCTCTTCAACAAATGGAGTTGGGAAAACTGGACAGCTACACTTAAAACAATGAAACTGAACCACTTTCTTACACCATACAGAAAAACAAATTCAAAATGTATGAAAGTCCTAAATGTGAGACCTGAAACCATAAAATTCCTAGAAGAGAACACAGGCATGAATTTCTCTGATATCAGTCGCAACAACATTTTTCTAGATATGTCTCTTGAGACAAGGGAAATAAAAGCAAAAAGAAACTATTGGGATTATATCAAAAAAAAAAAGGCTTCTGCACAGCAAAGGAAGCAATCAACAAAACTTAAAGGTGACCTACAGAATGGGAGAGGATATCTGCTAATGACTCATTCAAAAAAGGGTTAATATCCAAAATATATAAAGAACTGATATAACATCCAAAAAGTAATACAATTAAAATGGGCAGAAGACATGAACAGACATTTCTCCAAAGAAGACACCCAGATAGCCCACAAACACCAAAAGATGCTCAATGTCACTCATTAGGGAAATGCAATTTAAACCACAGAAAGTTAAAAACAGAATTACTGCTACGATCTAACAATTGCACTACTGGATATTTACCTCCAAAATACAGAAACACTAATTCAAAGGTATACACTGACCCCGATGCTTATAGCAGCATTATTAACAATAGCCAAATTATGGCAACAGCCCAGGTGTTCACTGACAGATGAATGGATTTAAAAAGTGATGTATATTCGTGTGTGTATATGCCACTACATATACATATGTGTTTGTGCGCGCGTATCCAGAGGAATATTTGGCCATAAAAAAGTAATGAAATCTTAACGTTTGCGGTGATATGGATGGAGTCAGAGTAGTATAATAAGTGAAATTAGAGAAAGACAAATACCATATGATTTCACTCATATGTGGAATTTAAGAAACAAAACAAATGAACGGAAATAAAAAACCAAGAAATGGACTCTTAACTATAGGAACAAACTGATAGTTACTAGAGAGGAAGTAGGCAAAGGGATGGGTGAAATAGGTGATGGGGGTTAAGGAGGGCACTTATCCTGATGAGCACTGGGAGAAGTACAGAATCATTGAATCACCACACTGTACACCTGAAATGAATATAACACTATTAACTATACTGGAATTAAGATAAAATCTTAATTGAAAAAAAACCATTAAGATCAACGACCTTCTAAATGCAAGGTTCTGATTTAAAACCAGACTCATCTATCCCAAGCTTCTTGATTCTTTCTCATTCGGTTTTTTTAGTGTTTCATTTTAATGTCATCTATTAAGTTCTTAGATTTTAAAAGAAATACTTTATATAAATATGAAAAATAGTTTGAAGGTTCCTTTTTAAAAAAGAAACTAAGAATTGACCACAGTCTACCGCTCAAAGGTAGGAATTGCAAACACAGGATCCCTGGTTGGCTTAGCGGTTTAGCGCCTGCCTTTGGCCCAGGGTGTGATCCTGGAGCCCCAGGATCGAGCCCCAGGATCAAGACCCAGGATCGAGTCCCACTTCAGGCTCCCAACATGAAGCCTGCTTCTCCCTCTGCCTGTCTCTGTCTCTCTCTCTCTTTCTATCATGAATAAATAAATAAAATCTTAAAAAAAAGAAAGGAATTGCAAACACTTTGGGTTCTCTCTCTTCCATTAATTTATATATGTTTATATGTAATTTAAATAAGATCAGTAGGACTGCATATGAAGGTTTACTAACTTTTAAACTAAAAATAGTGACACTTTTCACATGGCATTCATAATACTTGAAACTATCATTTTGTACATCTGCAGATAATTTCGTTATAGGAAAGCCACGTAATTATTTTAGCTACTCTGCTACTGGGCATTTCAGTTTGTTTTCCTCATTTTTCTCCATCCCAAATAATGTTCTGATAAAAATCCTTTTATCTTTTATTTACATCTCTATTTCTCCAAAGTTTCTGGGAGTGGAATTACAAGGCCAAAGGGTATATATACATTTTTTAACATTCTCAAACCATACATCAAAGTGTCCTCCAGAAAAATGCAGAAATTTATACTCTGGACAAACAAATCACCTTATCCTCACCAGTATCATTGCTGAAATTGTTGTAAATGTAAATAAAGAATTGTACCTTTATTCTTTATCCATTTATATTTCAGTAACTATAAATAAAAATGATTTTTTCCCCAGATTTTTATTGACTGTGGCAACTTTTCTTACATAAATTATCTCTTCACATTCTTTTTGTCTACCAAGACATTTTTTTGTTGTTGATTGGTTTCTTTATATATTAAGGATAAATGACCATTGCCAATCACATATGTTGCAAATACTTTCCCCAGGTTGTCTCTTCACTTTGTCATTTCTACCTGCAAATGTTTAAGAATTTTATGTAACCAAATGCATCTTTTTTCCCCTTATAGTTTGTTTCTTGGCTTTTAACTTAGAAACCCTTTGCTCCTACTAAGATCAAATAAATACTCACCTATATTTTCTTAAACTCTTGCCTTTTCCACTGCACTGTGCTGATTCTTATTTCATATGGGTGAAATGTCAAACAAGAATAGAAAAATAACTGAAAATATCCTTAAGGTAAAAAAAAAAAAAAAGTAAATCTATCTAAGAAGACACATTCACTGGCAGATAAATTATGGATGAATCTGCCCCCTTTGTAATCTCAGGGATGACAAATACAGTGCGCATCAAACACCCTTAGAAAAACTCCCTTATCCCAGGTCTTCAGTCTGGGTCTTATGGGGCCCACTAATGCTGTGATTTTCCACCCTACCCCCCCCCCCACACTCCCCACCCAAGGGAGTGTGAAACTATGGTCCACCGTGAAAGCAAGTAGTTTCTGTCCCAACATCTCAGCCGGGTGTTCCCAGAATATCTGCCCTGTGCCCCTCCCCAAATCTCCACCAGAGAACCCAGGGAGCACACAGGTATGCACAGAGGGGTCTCTCTGAGGTTCCTGGAGCTGGGGAACTTGCAGGTATGCCTGGAGGGGTCTTCCTGAAAGAAAGCAATTAAAATTCACATCACAAAAGGAATGAGGCTTTTTTTATTCTAAACTGCAAAACGTGGTGTGGTTAATCAGAGCAATTATAAATGGTAACATCATTATTCAAGCTTCTATTTCCAAACGAAGTCATTTAAATGAATACATTTTCTGCCTTGGAGCAGTAGCTGCCAGTGAGCCTTTAAAAAGAAAAGAAAGTGGGGGAAAAAAAAAAACACAGAAAAGCCCCTGGTGCAAAGCCTTGGAGGATGGGGCAGAAGGAACGCAGCCCTTGGCAACTGGGAGTCTGAAGCTCTAGGCACAGTCCAAGTCTGACCCCAGCTCACTCTCTAACCTTGAGCGTGACCTTGGGCAAGACCTCAGCTCACATGTAGTAGCCAGTGGAATATATTACCTTGTATTTGTAAGCCTTTGGGCTCTGACATTGTAGTTGTGAATTCTACAGCTTATTTTAAGATCAACTTTTTCTATAAGTTGCATCTGCAATTGTATAGGAGCCATCGATGTGTCAAATGCATTCTCTTACTCAAATAAGACAAATTCTTCAGAAGAAGCCGCCCAAACTGTCTAGTCTAAATGGTAAGAGATTTACCTTTAAAATGCAGCCTGTGCTGTGTGCTCACTATAAATCACGGGGGAAGGCAGTCGTCACTGAGGCCCTGAACTCTTGCGCAAGCAGATGTGAATTTCTTACCAACCCATCTAGCGTCAGCAGCACATGACTGCCTTGCTTTTGGCTCGGGCACCCTGGTATAAGGACACTCAACCCCTGCAGAACTGAAATACTTTCTTTAGACAGACCCAGAGAGGCCACCCAGGGGTTTGTACCCTTGGATGGTAGTGCCCAGATATTTACATTTCCTCAGCACCACTATGGAGCAGGCACTGGGTTCAGTGATGGAGAGACAATCGCCGAGAAGCCATCCACCTCCCCTCATTGAGCTCACTGTCTGGTGTGGGAGGTGGTTCATAAAGGAGTAAACAGGTAGGCCACATGATCCCACCAGATGATAAAGGTTATGAAAGAAACAGGTGCAGTACTTGGCAAAGAGGGACCGAGCCAGGGACCATGAGCATCCACTTAAGATGGTCAGGGAAGACCTCCCTGAGAAAGTAAGATCTGAAATTAGATCAAAGGGTGTAAAGAAACCAGTAATTTACAGAACTTAGAAGGGTGCAAAGGCCCTGAGGTAGCAAGGATCTCTGAGAAGTCAGAAGGCAGCCAATGAAGATGAAGCCAGGTGACCTCAGCTTCCTCCATTCCCTTCCATGGTCTCTCAGACTCACCCTCCTGAGGACATGCTCCAGGTTGTTATAATTGTTCTCACTTGGGGACATCGGAGGTCAGGGATCTGATAAGCAGAGATACCATTTTCTTTGCACCAGGCACTGTGTGGACTTACTGCCATCCCATAACCCATGAGGTAAATACATTCACTGCCCCCACACACCCAGAGAAGTTAGGTACCTGCCCAAGGCCACACACAGGTGCAGCACACAGGTGCCAGGACCAGGATCTGGGCCTAACCTGTTTTCACAGGCTCAGACTCCAGGCTGTCTCTGGTGGCTCCTGGCTCCTTGGCACTGAGGTCACTTCGCCCCCTCGTCTCTTTTTCTTCCTGCTTATTTCAAGCTCTCTGGTCTTCTACAAGCAGTGTTGGTCATTTCCTAGTGCCCAAAGGGAGGCACTTAAACATCTCCCTCTCACTTCCCTAAAGTTAAATTCAAGCCACTTTGTAGCCAGCCAGAGCCATGTGGCTACCAAATGCCCTAAAATCTCAGTTGGAAAAAACAAAGAAGGGAAGTCGAAAAAGAAGATCTGGTGCTGCCTGAGTGAGTTTTTCTCTAACCTAAGAACTATTTACTTCATCACGCTATTTAATCCCTGATCAACCCCACGAGGTTAACAACTTCCCAAGGTCACTGAGCTATGAAGGATGGGGCCAACATGAGTCCAGGAACTCACCCAAGTGAAGCCCCCCCCCCCACCTCAGCTGCCAAGTCCACTATCAGGGAGATTCTCCAACCTCACGACCCAACTCAAACAACTCCACTTTGATCTCAGCAGCTCTACTGCACCCACTTGTGTTTTGTCTGTAGGGAAACACCAAGTTCACTCACAATCACACATATGCAAATAAAGACTCATGTACTCACCCACATCACCCATATGCAAGCATGTTAACAGAGATGCATTTATCAACATGTGCACAAACACACAGCTCCCTATGTACAAGTAGGCATGTTCACACATGCATGCCCCTATGTGTAAGCAAGTGTGTATATGCAAGTACACGGGTACAACATGCACACACCTCCCTCCCTCAATTCACAAATCAAATGCCACCCAAGTCCTTCAAAAGCCAAGTAAGGACTGGAATTGACAGACTACATAAGGAAACAGACAGAAAATGCCCCAAACACACCAGTTAAAAAGTCTCTGCTATTGTCTATCACAAAGCAGCTTGTGAAAAGGCCACATTATCTCTGACACAAATAAAGCTTTCCTCTTTCTGTAGAAGGATTCCAATAAAGATAAGAGCTTTCTCATTATTCTAATGTGCAACAATCCCATTCCTGAATTGGCATAATGGAATAAAATCTTTTGAGTTAATGCTGCAGCTCCCCACCCACCCCCATGACTCCAAGACCCCTCTCAACAGTCACATAGCAAATTTTCTTGAGCAGCTACTATGTGCTTTGGGGCATATTATCTTTTTTAATTCTTACAATAATTTCCCGGGTGGGTATCATTATTCCTATTTTCAGAGATCATAGACTTGGAGAAGTTCTTGAACTTGATCTAGTCCAACGAGTAGCAGAAGGAGAATCTGGGTTTGTCTGACACCTAAGTCCATGCTCCTTGTGCAATGCCAAGCATAAGCAGAAAGTGTTACTGAAGAACCCGAGACCTAACGATTGTCAACAGTTAAAGGAATGAGTATCGCAAGGCAAGCAGAGCCAATGAACGCCTTCAAGAAGCAGGCAAGGAGAGCTTGAGGAAGCCTCAGGAGGCTGGCATGGTGGGTATAAGAGCTGAGTGGAAAGGAGAAGAGGAAGACAGAGGGCAGTTCAAGAAGGAGGAATGAAGGATAGAACAACAGGAAAGTCAAGGGAATATGATCCAGTCGGGAACCAGAGTAGGATGGATGTGGAAAAGTAGAATGAAGTGGACCCTGGAAATCAGAACCTTCAACAGCAGACCTGAGTCTAGACACATTCCTTCACCATTTTTATGGCTCAAAGACTATGTAAATGCCTGGCCTTGTCTACAAAATGGGTGCTACAGCAGTGAACAGAATAGAACCAAGATCTCTGCCCTTGCAGAACATACTTTTTCAGGGGTGAGGGGATTAAAAATAGAGTGTGTGTATGTGTGCACTAAAAAAAAAAAAAACTATACAGAATGCAGTGGTGAACACCATGCGGAAGAAAGGCTATCAGAGCAAAAGGAAGTTAACTTTGTAAACAGTGAGCTCAGAGTTGGCTTCCTTGTTAAGGTGACACTACAAAAAGGAGGTGAGAGTGTGACCCCACAGATCTCTGGGGGAAGGATGTGAAGGTGCTGAGAGTAATTCAGAACCACCAGTCAAAACCCCCAAGGCAGAGATGGGTCTCCTAGCTCCAGAACAGTCAAGTGGCTCAAGCCAAGTGAATGACAGTGAGAAAGGCAGGACCCAAGGTACCAATTTACCCCCTGTGAACCTTAGGCACCTCAAAATGTGGGATGAGAGCAAAATTAGTACAATGGTGTAGAAAGGCTGGGCTTACTGGCAGTGGTTTGATTTGTCTGTGAAATCATCCACTCCATGAAATGAGCAGCAGGAAGAAAAGAATGACAGGATATATAACTAATATTTGACATTAGATGAAGATCTAATGCTATCGTAAACTAATACTTCATTGTACATATGCTACCTTCCTCTAGTAACAATTAAGAACAGCCTCAAGCCTGACTTCCTGGTCTAACCTAAGTAGACATTCCAGAGTGCCACTGGCTGTGAAGACAAAGACCTGCATATGTTGCCAGCTCTGATTCACAGGAAGTACTCATTGTCCCCAAAGCCGATCAGCTTCCTGGGACTCCCCCTGTCCATTTCAGGACAGTGACCTGCATGTAATAAAAACAGCCCAGAGCATTCTGGTACCTCCCTGCACCTGAGCTCATCCTAGACCATTGGCTCCCCTCTGCAGCAGACCAGTTAATCCATGAGCAGCCAGGGTGGTTCAGTGGTTTAGTGCCGCCTTCAGCCCAGGGTGTGATCCTGGAGACCTGGGATCGAGTCCCACGTCAGGCTCCCTGCATGAAGCCTGCTTCTCCCTCTGCCTGTGTCTCTGCCTCTGTGTGTGTGTGTGTCTCTCATGAATAAATAAATAAAATCTTTTAAAAATAATAAAAAAATAAACACAAAATTAAAAAAAAAAAAAAAGACCAGTTAATCCAATCCAAGATTGGACTGGAGTTCTCCCTTAATGACAGCCCAAGAGGCAGTTTCAGAGAAAGGCCCAGCATAGCCCTGAGGCTCAAATGAGCTCAGATGAGGTGAGCACACTGAGCTAGAGAACCCTAGGTGAGAGATGATGCTGGTGATTATGTTAAAGCAAATAACAGCAAACAGTTGCCAATCCTACCATGTAACACTCATTGTAGGAAGTGGTTACAGATGGATTTCTCTTATTATTTGAGCCTCTCAAGATTCCTAAAGATGGATGGTATCAAAACCCTGTTTTGAAGATGAAGAAACTAAAAGCACAGGCAATAAGTAATGTCAACGAAGGACCATGTAGATACTTCACTGCATTTGAGCCTTGCAAAGGGAGGTGCACAATAGGGCCCTTCTGCAACAGCCAGGAGGGGAGCCCCTCCATCCTTTGCGGCTAAGAAATGGCAGTCCTTGGAGACCATGCCCCGGCATCAGAGTACACCAGCTGGGAGTGATGCCATGCTGACACCCCAGTCTCGCCATCTACAACACTCACATGTCCCTGGGGTCACAAAAGGGCACCAAGAGCTGGTGGGGCAGCCACCATCCCCCACGTAGGTCACTGCTCCAGCCTCCTCCCTCCCTGGCTACCTTTCATCCATTCTCCACATAACAGCCAGGAAGATCCTCCTACAGATTCCCATCACTACCCACTGGACACCTCCCTAGCTCGTCTGCACTATCTACATGGGCCCATGTAGTGGCTTATACAAGCCACACACTTGCCATGTGTGGCTTATAAATTCAAATCCTGTGGTATTAAATAGAATTAATTCAGGGCCCCAATCGCACTAGACATATTTCAAGGCCAAAACAGCCATCTACAGTTAGTGGCTACCCTACCGGACAGTGCAGATGTGAAATATTGCCATTGCCAGAAAAAGTTCTATTGGCAGAACAAAGATGATAAAATTTCAACTCCTCACCAGGGCCTAACCAGGGCCCACAGGGTTTGGCCCCTTCTTATGTATCCAGCCTCCCCCAGTCGAATGAATGCTTGTCTATCAAGTTTCAAGTGATTCATGAGGGATCTGGAGGAGTTAGCCTGAAGTAACAGCAGAAGGAGGGTTGACCCCAAGGTCGGCAAGAACTTGGTACATCTGAGGACCTGAAGAAAGGGCAGGAAGCTGGAGGGCATACAGAAATATGAACCTGCCATCAGGCTGTCTTCCTGATTCTGCTTAAACCTAAATATATACACACACAAGAATCCCAGTAGCTCATCTCCTCTCTCATTGTTGCCTGTCCTTCCTTTCACGACACGCTAACTCTGTAACATCTGAAGACAGCAGTCACTCATGTGGCTGTTGTCTGCAGGTCACATGGGCCTCGCCATAGGCCTACTCATGACCTGGCAGTTGGCTTTCCTCAAAACAAGGGACAACAAGATGCAAGCTACAATCTTTTACCATCATCTCAGAACTGATGTATAATTACTTCTGCAAATTCCACTGATCACACACACCAAGCCTGGTACAGGGGCAGAGAGGACTTCACAGGGACATGAAGACCAGGAGGCTGGGAATCTTGGGGCCATCTTAGAGACTGGTTACCCCAGGCTGCCTGTCCTATCTGTCACTGTGTCCTCAGAGTGCTGGTGGCAGATTAAGTCCTCCATAAATATTATTGAAGCAAAGCAAGATTGAGCATCCTTCTCTTACCTCATCTATGAAACCAAGGAGTGAGACCTAAAAACATCCAATGCCATCCACAATATCCTCTGGTCCATTTTGATGACACAGTCTCTATACTTGTCTTGCTCTTTAACTGGTGACATGAAAATGAAGGGTGGGGTGGATCTGTGGTTCATGGGGCTGCTCTCTTTCAGGGACAGGGTCTTGAGTGGGAAGGATATTTAAGGCTTCCCTCCCTCTGACCTTGGTGGGGGGTATTTTGTCATTTTTTAAATTTTATTTTGGGAGGTTGGGCGGGGGGGAGGTTTTGGTCTTTTACCTCTGATTTTGGTTCAATCCTGAGTTCCCAACCCCATGTGCTTCAAATGGCTCTGCCTTCCATCACACAGGAACTGACAGGTTCATGAGAATCCATGAAATTATACTTCCCATGCACCAGGGAAGCACACACTCATGAAGAACCAGCAGAGCCATTGACTTTTTATTAGCTGCTTCTCCCAGGCAATAAACAGGGAGACATAGTGGCAGCAGAAAAATAGAAGTCACTGGTCACAACCTGTGACTGGGTCAATCACTGGAGCAGAGATGAGCACCAAGTCTCAACAGAGGGTCCAAGGGTCAACTGGCAGGACATGTTAGGAATCAGGGCAACCATCCGACAAGTTAACTATGTGACCTGGGATTACCAACACCAGTGAATATAATGACGATGGAACAGTAACAGCTACCATATCAAGCAGCTACTATGTCCCTAATCCTTGCAACGTCTACTAGCAGATCTACATCTGCTGTGTGTCATAAGGTCTCAGGGCAACATCACACAGTACCTGACACACAGTAGGTACACACTACTGTATAAATTAGTGAGTTTCACAAGTGGATAGTATTATGCCCAATTTACAGAATTGAAAACTGATGTCTATATATTCACTCAAAGACATGCAGGATGTATTGAGTAAAGCCAAGTTTAAACCTTCAACTTCTTAAATCCAAGATCCCTTTCATGTTACCCCAAACCCTTCAATATTTCACACAAGGGTACAAGCACACTTACAATTCTATCCATTTTCTTGCAATAGCATGAATCTTCATGAAAACACAGAGGCCAGAAAACATCTGTGGGCAGTGAAAAGTGAGGCAACTTCGCATTTCTATGGTTTGGGAAGACCGAGGACTATCACCTCCACCATCCATGAGAGTGCTCAGGGCCTAGATGGCTGGTGCCCTTCCAAGTCAGAGCAGATGAGATGGGAGGCAGCTTTCCCAGAGGCTGACAGGGACCACCAGCCAGAATTGGAGGAGGGGGTACTCTTGGGGTAAAAAGCAAGAACTGGTTTCTTATTAACTGGTTCTTATTATTATGGGAGCCAGAATTCCACTGGCTCCCATAAATCCACTCAAATTCTCCCCACTTGGTTTTTCATTCAGAAAACTGGGCCTCTTCCCCCACCAGCCTCTCCTCCCTCCCTGAATTTCTCAACAGCAGAAGCCTAGACAGCTTCCTCTATTTTATTATTTTGCTCACTCTTCATTTAGCTTAAGTATCTTTTCAACTGGAAAAATTGGTGATTAAGTACTGAAATTGTGAGATGCGAACTTGAAACCACTGAGAATTTGAAAGTTAATGAGAGAAGCACAGAAAAACTTCCCATCACAGAGGGTCACACTGCAATCTCGTGCCTCAGGCCTCCCAGAACAGGAGCCCTTAGGGGCTGTGAAAGAAACAGAAGCAGCACAAGGACAGTCTAATCAGGCAGGGGGAGGACACACTTAGGCACTTGGGTATTACAGATTGGTTATTACTATTATAGAAATGAAACATGTGCCAGAGTATCCTGATACCACGCACAAAATATCACCTTCTGAAGTCAACACTTTTTCATAGAGATCTTAAAAACAGTATGCACTTTAAAAGACATTTGAAAGGTTAAAAAAAATGCACGATTGTGAATAACTGAGAACAGGGGTTGGCAAAAGTATGACCTGCTGCTCGTTTTTGTAAATAAAGTTCTATTGGAAAAAATTCATGGAAACGTGTTTACTGGCTAGCCCTTTATAAAAATGTTTGCCAACTCAGATTATGATAGTTCACTGAGGGTTTTCTTCAGTATATTTATAATATTCATATTTATGAAGTTATTAATTTATAAGTGGACTGATAGAAAAGTCATCTGGTACATGGGGATTTTGCTTGGTTTTGTTTGAAGAGAGCAAAGTAATTGATTTTTTTTTAATGTGTGAACTTATACATAAATGAGCCCAAATCAATAATGGCCACAATGTTACTCAAGACCACGGGAAGAAACTTGATGCTCTAGCACCTTCTGCATCATTCACAGACACTACCTCCTGTCAAAGAATGTTCAACAGGATCAAAATGATCCATCTTGGAAAAATTAAGCAAAATGGAGCAGAGTTGTATTTCTCAATACACACACAGTAAAATGAAAAAGTGACTTTGCCAACACAAGCGCTGGGACAGTTTTAGAACTCCAGGTCAAAATCTTGTTTTCATTTGTGGGATAAAATAAAAACCCAAAGGTCAAAATCCAAATAAGAAGTAATTCGTTACTCATCTCAATGAGAAGGGAAGTTCGTAAAATCAGATTATTTAGCAAACATTATTTCCTAAGAGGGAAAGGACTGGGTGGAGAAGGCAGTATTGATTAGAAGGGGTTTCTGTTACACAGAGGGGAAAGGAATAAAGATTATCTAGGAGAAACTAAAGGTATTGCATTAGTAAAACCAGGGTCAGAAGAAGTGCTATCCAGGTGGTAGAGCTTGTGCAGAAAACCACCACCCTGAGACAAAGTGACAGCACCCCCAGATGGTTTGCATTCTTTTAAATAAAATGAGGAAGGCTGAAAACAGGAGGAATTTGACCAGCAGAGAGTTAAAGGTTCTGAGTTATCTTTCTACTGTAGAAATCTACCCTCAGTGGGTGGGCAAAGAGGCTACTTTCCCACACTAATGAAATAATCAGAGGTCGGGCAGCCCCAACTAGTTCAAGGGTCTGCAAACTTTTCCTCTACAGCATGAAACAGTACATTTTCAGCTCTCAGGCCAGACAATTTCTAGTACAGCTACTCATCTCTGCTGCTCAAGTGTAAACGTAACCACAGACAATATATAAATGAATGCCATGGCTGTGTTCCAATAAAACTTATTTTTAAAAAATGTCATCCAAAATAATGGATGATTCCACTCATGATTCCACTCAGTGAAGTTCTTAAAACAGGCAAATTCATGGAGACAGCAAGTAAAATGTAGTCCCAGGGGCTAGAGAGGGAGAATGGGTAGTTGGTGTTTCTTTGGGAATGATGAAAAAGTTCTGGAAATAGATAGTGGTGATGGCTGCACAGCATTACAAATGTACTTGGAAAGCCTGGGTGGCTCAGTTAGTTGAGTGTCCAACTCTTGATTTCAGTGCAGGTCATATCTCAGGGTCGTGGGATTGAGCCCCATGATGGGCTCCATGTTCAACAGGGAATCCGCTTGAGATTCTCTCTCCTCCTCCTACCCCCATGCTCTCTAGGCCTGGATAAAAGGATTACATTGAACCAGGACATTAACGATCAGCCCATGTTCATTCTAGACAAGTTGCTGTAGGTAATAAATGGGGTAGATGCATATCCATATTGCCTTAGATATTTCCTCTTGGAAAGATTTGGCAAAGGGGAAAACTCAGTCTTTGGTGCTCTGTGTAAACTGGTCCAGGATCAGGAATCTAGCTGGCCTGCATACACCCTTCTCCTCCAGCCCCTCCAGAAGAAAAGAAGTGGTTAACATCTTTGTCCAGCCATCAAGGCAGAACTCCTAGTGTTTTAATGATAAATGTCAAGATGGCTGAACCAAAAACAAAGTAAGTTGGCAGACTGGATGGTTAGAGCTTATTAGAGCAAACTATTCTGGTTATTTGTTGCTATGTTAAAAAAAAAATCACTCAAAAATTAGTGGTTTAAAACAACAATTATTCATCTCTCATGGTCTCTATGGATCAGGAATTTGACAACAACCTTATTGGGCATTTCACTTGAGTTTATTTCCATATGAATAAAATTAAAGTTATTAGTGATAAAGCAAATATTCTTGATTCTATTCCTTTGCTCACAAACTCCTTTGACCAGCATAGAAATAGTAAACAAGACCACATGATATGAGTGACCTGACTGCTCATCACCAAAACCCACCAGGGTTGGCTGAAAATACTGCATCCTACCTCCTGCCTGCTTGGTGATTGCCTTGCTATCACTTGTAACACAGTGAAATAACCAATTTATGTAAGACCTATTGAGATATTATAGTACAAATACAAAAGAAATTGCCTGGACACAGAACCCAACACACACTGTCAGCTCTCTTGCTCAACATAATCTTTCAAGCGACAGTTTCAAAGCAACACATTCTCACCCATTAAATAATGGGAACAGTAGAAAACCTTTTGATTCTAACTTTAAATTCCTGTGGCAGAGATATTGCTATATATTTATCAAATCCTGTTGAAATGATCTGTTTCTAGGCATGCAGGACCATGTTACTCTAGTCCTCTCAGAGTTCCAACAGGACTGCGCAATTGGATTCTGGTCAACTGGATGGGATGCAGCACAGTACTTCCAAGTCTTAGCACAAAACCCCCATATGACATCCCATGCTTGCTCTCTCCCCTCTTTCCAGAGGCCACTCGTGAGTGTCACAAAAGAACCATGGAGGAGTCACAAGAACCCACACTGAAATGTGATCTGAATCAGAAATCACCTTTGTATTAAGCCACTGAAGTTTTCTTCTTTCTTATCTCAAGGCTAAGAGTCAAATTAAAAATTCCAAAACTGGGGTATACTGGAAGTTGGGGCAATCCAACCTTTTTTTTTTTTTTTTTTAACATGAGCCATCTCACACCTTGACGGACATCTAAATGCCAGGCACACTCCCCTCTCCAGCAAGCCACTGATATCTAAGAGTTTGTTACCGCGGAGTAACAGAGACCAGCCTGACTCACATAACATTATGTTAAAACCAACATGAATCTATTAATGAGCAGAATTTAAAATTCACATGCATTTTTTAAGTTAAAACATGAAACTTTAAAGGAATGTCCTGTTTGAGGCAGCCTCCTCTGGCTATGCCCCAGACCCCCCACCAAGGAGCACACACACATTCACTTTTCTGCTGCTAGTAAAACTTCAATGGAAATATCTGCAAAGTATCCTAAGGCATTTAATGGCATAGACAGTCTCTGGAGTCAGATAAGACCCAGCTCTGTTACTTCCTAGCTGAATCACAAACTCACTCCCATTCATTCCCTGAGCCTCAGATTATGTATGGGAACAACCAGCATTAGGTAAATTGGTAACCATTTGGGCCAGCTAAAGAGCACCAGAATTTCTCACAGAGAAATAATAGCCCTTTTATTTAGGGAAACACTGGAATGTATTTGTAAAAGATGCAGCCTACCTACCCAAACACGGCCAAGATGAAAGAGAAACTTAAATGTTTTTAAAGGTAGTAAAATTGGGGATCCCTGGGTGGCGCAGCGGTTTGGCGCCTGCCTTTGGCCCAGGGTGCGATCCTGGAGACCCGGGATCGAATCCCACGTCGGGCTCCCGGTGCATGGAGCCTGCTTCTCCCTCTGCCTGTGTCTCTGCCTCTCTCTCTCTCTGTATGACTATCATAAATAAATAAAAATAAATTTTAAAAAAAGGTAGTAAAATTGTTCATTGGGATACACAACAGGAATTATGGAATGTCCAGCAATCTCCTGACAGGGTCCTTAAAGGACAAATGGACAGAAAGGGCTGAGAAAGAGACACAGTAATGCAGTAAAAGGCCAGAGCCTATAAAGGGCACTAGCCAATGGGAACTCCCCATTGTATTAATCATCAATTGCTGCCTAACAGAGCACCTCAAATCTCAGCAGCTTCAGGCAACAGATATTATCTCACATTCTGTGTTCATCAGAAAGTCAGGAGCAGCTTGGAAAGGGTTCCTCGTGAGGGTGCAGTCAAGACTAATGAGTAAATGGTTACAGGTAGAGATGAACACACTGATTCTAAGTCAGAGCTTATATTGAACATATTACAGAAAAGGAGAAGGAATCAGAGCTGGGCAATCCAGAGACCCTAGTTCTAGCCTCATTTCTATCCTTACAAGTTGTGTGAACCAGCTTGGGTGGCTCAGGTGGTTAAATGTCTGCCTCTTGATTTCTGCTTAGATGGTGATCTTGGGGTTTTGAGACTGGGCCCCACACATCAGGCTCTGTCCT
Organism: Canis lupus baileyi; assembly: GCF_048164855.1. Taxonomy (NCBI): domain Eukaryota; kingdom Metazoa; phylum Chordata; class Mammalia; order Carnivora; family Canidae; genus Canis; species Canis lupus. Next base: position 32,916,972 of record NC_132863.1, read on the forward strand.
GGGCGTGGAGCCTGCTTGAGATTCTCTCTCCCTTTCCCTCTGCCCCACCTTCCCCTCTTTAGAAATTTTTAAAAATAAAACTTGTGTGAACCTGAGTGGCTCACCTAGTTTCAAGTGCCCACTTGAGGACTCAGATCATTCTTAACACTTCCCCAAACTCTGGAACCCCAGGACCCTAGGACCAAATGGCCATCCCAAGATGATGAGCTTAAGAGATGAGGGCAGAAGAGTACTGTGTACAGAGGGCAGACTACAGGCTTCAGTGAAAGTTCTCAGGAAGGACTTTGGCTATCATCATCTTCCCACACACCCAGGAAACACGATCATGCTATTCAATCCACTGCATTTCTACACAGGGCAGAAATCTCATTCCTCAAAAGGAGAGCATCTGATTTGAGGGGGGTTTGTGGGGTTTTGTTGGGGTAAGTCTATTTCTGTCATGACCCCAATCCAACTCAACTCATTGCCACCCACGTAAGGCAGCTCAACCCCTCTTCCCTTCCATCGGGGAGTACAGCAGGGGCAACCTGATTGCCAGGTGAACAGTTTCCAGCAGGAAGTGTGCTTCAAGAAATGTCAAGGAGGGAAGGCTGGAGGAGGAAAGTCAGCATACATGTGAGCAACTTCCATATGTATGACTCCTTGCATGTGCCATTTTTAAATCCTCACAGCAACTCTATGAAAGGAGTGCTATTAGTACCACAAGTTACAGGGGAGAACAGTGAGGCTCAGTCTGAGCAGCCACCTTAGCCAATTCAGTCAGTGATGGTGAGAGGCAGGATTTGAAGGGCCTATGTTAAACGGAAAGCCTCAAAACCTGGCTGGGGTAATGAAGAGAAGGAAGAAGGGAGGGAGAGTGTTCCCTTCAAGACCAGGGCAAGAACCTAGCTCTTCACAATGGGTCGGGTTGGGGGTATGCAAGGCTAGATACACTTTGTGCACATGAGCTCCTCCTCCTATTAAAGAGATTCAAGGACTCCAATCAATCCTCAGAATGTGTGTGTGAGGGAGGCTATTAGAAAAAGATCTCATCCAGAACGTAAAGACTGCTAACTCTGGGAAACGAACTAGGGGTGGTAGAAGGGGAGGAGGGCGGGGGGTGGGAGTGAATGGGTGACGGGCACTGGGTGTTATTCTGTATGTTAGTAAATTGAACACCAATAAAAAAAATAAAAATAAAAAAAATAAAAAAAAAGAAAAAGATCTCATCAAGTCTCTAGTGTGGAAGGAAAGAAGTGGGGGCGGGGGGGGAGGGGACAAATTGGTCATTACAATAAATTTGCATAGTTACTTAAGAACCAGAAGAGTACATTGTTAAGCCTGTGACCCTGGAGCCTGAGTTTCAATCTCAGCTCTGGCACTTACTCATGGGACCTGGAGCAAAGCGCATAAACCTGTGTGCCCCAATGTCACCATTTGTAAAATGGGGATAAAAGTAGCACCCATGGGGCAGCCGGGGCAGCTCAGCGGTTTAGCGCCTTCAGCCCAGGGCATGATCCTGGAGTGTTGCTATTGGTGTTGAATTCCCACATCCCACATTGGGCTCCCTGCATGGAGCTTGCTTCTCCCTCTCCCTCTCCCTCTCCCTCTCCCTCTGCCGGTGTCTGTGCCTCTCTCTGTCTCTCTCATGAACAAATAAGTAAAATCTTAAAAAAAAAAAAAAAGTAGCACCCATTACGGAAGTTTGTTAGAAGGGTTATGTAAGTCAAAACATTTCAAGTGCTTACAGGAGTAAATAGCACACAGCAGCAATTCAATACGTGTTTGATGTTATGACTGTTAGTGGTAAAAAGCTTACAGTCTAGAGCCAACCTGCCAGTATTCAAGCCCCACTCAATCATTCCACAAGCTTGTGACCACAGACAACTTACACAGCCTTTCTGTCAAAGGATGGAGCAAATTCCTTCTCAGAGGAGTTCAGACAGATCGTATTTTCCAAAGATGGCAGCAACAGAATCTCCCACCCACATGATCTTCTATACTGACTTTGCCCCACCCCATCCATGTGTGAACACTAGGGTCCCCTCCCACCGAATCTGGAAGGTCTGTGAACCCCACCACAGTAAGGTGTACTACAAGTGATGCTGGGTGGCTTCTGCAAACAGGTGAGCAAAAACTATGTGGCTTCTTGGCTCCCTAGGGATGCCCACTCTTGAAACCCAGGCACTCCATGCTATGAGGAAGCCCAAGCAATTCACGAAGAGGCATCCATGGAGAGAAACTGAGACCCCCCCGCCCCCCACACACACACCCTGCCAGGCTTGGAAGCCAGGTAAGTGAGCCATTCCCCCAGCCTCCAGACAGTGTAGTGGATACTGCATGGAACAGAGACATGTTCTTCTACTGAGTCCTATCCAACATGCATATACATAAGCAAATAAAGGATTTTGACTGTTTTGAGCCCTGAGATTTGAGGTGGCTTGTTATGCAGCAGTTGTAACCAGAAAAGGAACTCCAAGGAGATTATTAAATGACAATATAAGTACTTAGGTTAGTCCTGAGGATATACTCAGTGCTCTTTAACTATATAATCATCGTCAGTATTGTGCAGTAACTCCCCAAAATCACACATCTAATACGAATCATGACCAGGAACTCAATCCCAAGACCTGAGTCTCGCTTCATCTTAAGCTGATGAACAGGAAGGTAAGCAAATCCAGTGTCCAAGGACTCAAGCGCTGCTGCTTCTCCCACTGTTCCCAGCTGAAAGACTGGAATAATACAATGATGAGAACATAGGCAATGCCTCTTTTGGGGCCTCTACACTGGAGTCTGGGTTGAAAAAAGACAATCAAAGGCAGCGGGTAAGGGAACAGTGACTAGCCTCCTTTCTTTGCCTAAGCCAACTATGAAGAGTTGTTCCTCGAGGGAAAGGCTGTCCCCTCTATGGAAAACTAAAATATGCAAACATTGACCAGAGGGTAGATGAGAATGCATAATTCACAACTAGCTGTCTCCCTGGACCCAAGCAGGAAGGAATAGGTTGAACTTCAGGTCAGAAAAAAATTCTAGCTGTTGCTTCCCAGCACCTAAGTATTCAATTACAGAAAAGTTTTTGCCCCCGGGGAGACCACTGAACCTGCATCAGCATCAAAACCTTTCTTAATATGATTCTGTGGTAAGCAGAGATATGCAGCACCCTGGCAATTGATATGCAAATTAAATAAACAAAACGACATAATAAATAATTAAATCAGTCTAACATGATGAATGAATTAATCATATCAGAGTGATGAGAAGAAGCCAGCACTGTCACCCAGAAGATCATTGATTTGAGAAAAATGAAACATTCATAACAAGGCCATTTCAGCAGAGGATGGTGCCTCCTCTTATATTGATTAGCTATACTGGCCTCTGAACAGAGTAGGTGCTCAGTAAGTGTTAGTGGAATCAAATGCACTTTTGCCACCAAAATATCCCTCTACAGTATATAGAATTATTCATTCAATAAGCAATTGCGCATTTTCCTATTTCGATCTTATTTAGGAATAAAATAGCTTTGTAAGGTAGGCAAAGTAGGTATTACCATCCCCCATTTGGCAACTGAGGAAAATAAAGCTAAGAGGCCAAGTGGCTTGCCCCCAGTCATACAACTGGGATGAGAAGAGCCTAGACTCCTCTAGTGACTCCTGACACCTGGTACATTCCCCACCCTCCAAACCCCACTGATGGGACTGTTTGTGTCTACATGAGTATGGGTGTGTGGAGAGAGAAATCTTATGGCCCCCCACCATTTCCCCAACCACTTCTCATAATAAATCAATTCTAGATTTATTTGCAATATATATGGACCTCCCTCCATTCTCACTTTTTGTTTAGTTACAAACATAGCATCTCTTTACTGGTTCTTTCAAGAAACACAGGTAAGCCAGAGGAAAATAAAAGTACTGCACAGCCATTAAAATTAATCATGAAGAATAATATTTAGCCACTTGGGAAAATTTCAACAATATATTGCTAAGCAAAAAAGGTTTCCATACAACACGTACACACACAGAGAAGGCTAAAAGCATGCGTCAAAAAGCAAACACTGATTATTTCCATATGGTAGGATTATAAGGAATTTTTGTTTCTCTCTTTGGGTATTTTTTAAAGACTCCTGGAGATTTATACAATGAGAATGTATTACTTCTGTAATTGAAATTGTTATTTCAGAAGTAAGGCAAACTGCAGTGGGAGGGTGGGAAATAAAATGCTTCTGAGCCCACATCTATTAGAAGCCATAAATATTTCAGTGCTTGTTTTGCTTGTTTGTTTTAAGGGAATTACTTAACAATATGGTTAAACATTAAGGAGGTATGGAACAGGAACAATTTGGAATCTCATCCCACAACGAGATGGGATATGCCCTCAAATCTATGGCTCTGACATATTATGAAGTAATTGAAAAGGAGAAAAATTTTAAAAGCCTGCAGAGGCAAAACTCTCTAGTGGCAATAAACCACCAACCTAGCTCCTTCCTCTTACCCAATCTCACAAAGGACTAAACAACTCAGAATACTAACCTCAGACACAGCCCTCCAACCTTGTTCCACATAAAGATTCGATGGTATCTTGGAAAACAAGCTGCATATCCAAGGAAAATCAACTAGACTATTTCAGGGTCAGTAGAAGACCTGAAAATATAGAGTTATAATTCAAAAAGAGTTAAAAGGCAGCAAAAGATGGAGGAAAGACTCTTGTAGCACTGTTGCAGGAAAGAAAAAAAAAGTAAATCAATTTTTAAATAGATTAGAAGTGTGCATCTCTAAGAGCACATACCTTATGAAAATTTACTCCAGAAGATAAAAAAAAAAAGTGCTGTAACAGCAATGGTTTGAACTCTCAAAGACATTGAAAAAAAAATATGGAGGCAATAAATCAAAATCTAAAATGTGAAGTAAGACAATAAAGTGACATGACGGGGCGGGGGGGGGGGTGTTAAAGAAACAAGTCCACTGAAGAATTCAAAACAGTATAATGAATCAAGTCAACAGTAAAAAACACAAGCTTGAGATCATCGTGAATACAGAAACCAAAAGCACAAAGCAGACTGACCCAAGCCATCAGGGAGATGTTAAATGTGAAAGGTAATCCCAGATCTAGAATGGGTGGGTCCAAAGAAAGAAATGACAAAGCAATATAAAAACTATATTCAGTGATATGGCTCAAAAATGATCTTAAAGAAAATCTGTGCAGGCATCAGAAAAAAAAATGACAAGTGAACAGCATGGAGAAACAGGCTAGTGAAATCCTAGAGTATGAAGGAATGAAGACAGAACTTGCACAAGGACACAGGTTAACATCAGTGACGTATCAAGGATAAAAAAGGTCAGTCTTCTCCTTCATTCCAGGAAACACCTCAGCAACATCCATGGAGGTTTGAGGGAGAGGTATTCTTCTACACCCAGCCAACCAGCCATTATGTGTCAATGGACAAAGAGGAGGAGGAAGGGGATGAGGGAAAGAAGGACATACATAAGTGGGAAAGGGAGAGGAAAGCAGACGCCAATACAGAGGCCAGGAAGACAGTCATGATATTCTCAAACATGAAGGCCTCAGGGTGGCAGATGCTAAAGTACCACCACTGAACAACCAACTCGCAGCTGTACGCTGCGAAAGCTCCGTTAAAAATACAGATCTCAAAAATAAGTAGTGATAGGAAAAAATTTTTAATTTTTAAGAAGATTTTATTTATTTATTCATGAGAGAGACAGAGAGAGGCAGAGACACAGGCAGAGGGAGAAGCAGGCTCCCTGTAGGCAGCCTGATGCAGGACTCGATCCCAGGATCACAACTTGAGCCAAAGGCAGATACTCAAACCAGTGAGCCACGCAGGTGCCCAAATCTTGATAAATTCACAACTAAAATTAAGACTAAACAATGGTGGTACTTATAGCTATAAACATTTTTAAACCATGGGGCATCTGGGTAGCTCATGTGGTTAAGCTGAGCATCCAACTCGATTTCGGCTCAGGCCATGCTGGGCGTGGAGTCTGCCAAAGATTCTCTCCTCTCTCCTCCCCCTCTGACCCACCTCCTCCTAAAAATACAAATAAAAATATAAATTTAAACCATAAAACTTTATTTTCAAAATGTAAACAAATAAAGCTAGTTAGAAATAAAAGTAGACTGTAGGTTTTCTCTGTCACCAGGATCAATACTCAACAGAACAGACTTAAAGGCAAAAAAATATCAATTAAAAACTAGACACAGCCAGAAGATGAACTCAGCAGTTAAGAGATTCTCAAACTGAATCTAAAACCAATAAAAACAAGTGTATGATGTTTATCAGGAAAAGGACTGAAGCTGTAACACAAAGATGGGAGCGCTACCAGACAAAAAAAAATTAATGACCAAAAATACAAAAAGGCAAAAATATGCCAGAAAAAATTCAATGAAGATAAAAGCAGACATTCCTCTCTTTACAGCTGATTAGGGTGAATCCAAAGAGGCTGAACGGTATTAACTTTTGCCAAAAGAGGTCATTTTTTAAACTGACAAGTGGCACAAGCCACAACAGAGATCTAACTGTCAAAATATTCTCGATCTCAGTAACACAGCATCCAATACTGTAAAGCAAAAAATGTTGGGCAGCCCAGTGGCTCAGTGGTTTAGAGCCTTCGGCCCAGGGCATGATCCTGGAGACCCGGAATCAAGTCCCATGTCAGGCTCCTTGCATGGAGCCTGCTTCTCCCTCTGCCCTCCCCCTACTCCCTGTCTCTCATGAATAAAATCTTAAAAAAAAAAATGTTGAAAATACATAGTGGTGGGGGGGGAATGAAAGAACATTACCCTGGCTAATCAGGAAGATAATAAGTATTAAAGTAGGGGATTTGATTAGTATTATTAAAGTCATTGTAAAAGCTTTTTCATACTTTGTATATTGCAAAGAATTTAAGTTCCTTTTCTAAGGCCCACTAAAGAGTTATAAATCTACCAATATTAAACAACCAAGAAAATCCCATTAAATGCCCCAAAAGGAAATTAATAACATAGATTATATTCACCACTCACACTACAATAAACGAGAAATTAATTTCAAAAGTAGAACAAAATAATTATTCCAACAGCTTGGAAATAATTCTTGGGTCAAAAATAAAACCAAAACAGCAATTACAGATTTTTTGGAGAATAGCAATAATAAAACCAACACATATCAAAATACATGGAAAGTGGCCAAAGTGTACTAACAGTAAATTTCATAGCCTTAAACACTTTAATACTAAAGAAATAAAACAAATCAATTATTTAAGAAATCAACTCAAGAAGCTAGAAAATAAAATACTGAATGAAACGGGGAAAAAGGGCTTAATAAAGATAAAAGCACAAATCAATTCATTAAAAAATAGAAAAACAAAACTAATAAATAAATCAAAGAACTGGTTCTTTGAGAAAAAGACCATAAGCTACATAAATCATGAAAGTCTCATTAAGGAAAAAATAGAAAAAAACTCAAGGACTCATTTGTCGGCCAAATACACACACACACACACACACACACACACACACACACACTTCTTAAAAGAGCACTGTATCCAAGCACTGTCCTGGGTAGTTCATGTAGTATTTTAAGTCCCTTAGGACCTTACTACTCAAATGTGGTCACCTGTCAGCAGCATGGCCTTCACCCAGGAGCCTGTTGGAAAGGCAGACCTTCACAGCCCACTCAAAACCTACTGAATCTGCATTTTAATAAGCTTCCCAAATGATTCAGAGACAAATCAAAGTTTGAGGCGTATGGTTCTCAATCAAAAGAGGAAAATTCTTTAAGATAGTACACAAAAAAAGCCCTACAGATCTTATTTGCATAAAATTTTAAAATAAAACTTGTTACACAAGTTTTACACACCTTGTTACAAAAATACCCTACAACAAGAGTGGAGGTTGTTCAAAGAATATGGCAATAGTTTATAGTAAAGCCTATTAGTAAAAAAAAAAAATAGGTAAATTTATCTAAAAATAGTCATTTTAGGCTGGGGAAGGCTCTTCTGCATATGGTTTCCAAGCCACAAACTATAAAGGCTATGGTTGAAATACTTCAAAGTTCTTAAAGATCTCTATCATTAAAATCATTAAACTTACAGACAAAAAAGGAAAAATTACTCAGAAAACACATTTGAGGTTTCTGAGGAGAGGTTATTTACTGTAATGTATTATAAAGAGCTACTAAAACTTACCAAGAAAAAGACACCCATCCCAACAAATAAATGAAGGATATTAACCAAGTCACAAAAGGCAGGCAAATGGTCAATAAACAGGTCTACACTTCATTTGTTCAAGTAACAAGCTTTAAATGAGCATTTACTACTCTTCGGGAATTGTGTTCATAATTCTGTTCCAGCTAAGAAAACGAAGCCACTTCCTATAAGGGAAGATGATCTAACTAATTATCAAAGAAGTACCAATTAAAATGTACTCACCCAATTAACAAAGATTTAAAAGACAGACTGATATCTTGGGTTGACAAGGATGCCAGGAAACAGACATCTTCAATGTCGGAGTTTAAACTGGTCCGCAATCATGCTGGCATTTAATTTGGTAAATAATTCTTGTAAAGGCCTACTTTCCAATAGAATATATCCACAGGAAATAGACAAATATGTCTATGTGAAGGTGCCTAGTCACAGCATTATTTACAATAGACAAAATAACCGAAATGTCCATCAGTAGAAGAATGGAGTAAAATTATCAAGTAACAGTTCTTGATCTCTTGCTGTCTGTCCATATACTAGGCATGTATTATTTTTCAAGTCACAACAATAGCAGAATAAGATGCTATTTTCAAATATTTACTTTGCAAGCATTTCAGATCCAAAGCAAAGATACTGATACATTTTAAACGAAGGTTATGGGATAACATAGGAGGAATCAGTCCTGTATGCAAAATACAGAGGTTTAGGAGGAAAACACCACTCCGAGCTTCTTGAAAGTGGGGTCCAAGGATGCCTACAGGCCTCTGAGAGCTGAATCCAGCAGTCCTCTGAATGACACTCAACTACCCAGGGGATCAGGCCAAGTTCCTCCATATTCCATATTGCTCCTCCTGATGCTCACACATCCCCGTCCCCTCCGGGGCATCTACTCTCCACAAAGCAGCCAGGAGGCTTTTTTTTTTTTTTTTAATTTAATTTAAACCCTAGCACTTCCCTCAGCAGCTTCTCACTACACTTACCATGAAAATGCAAACTCACAGACAGTAATAGCCCACAAAGCCCTGCGTGATGGTGACCAGTCACCGTCCAATCACCAATTCCATCTCATTCCATCTTTCCTTTCACAGAGGCCTTCTAACAACCCAGAATATTCCGAGCTCTGTCCCACCTCAGGACCTTTGCATGCGATCTTCTCCACTACGGACAAAGTTTCTTTCCCCATTTTTCTCAGAGCTCCACTTAAACATCTCTTCAGAGTAGCATCCGCTAACCAGCCCCTTTGTGATTTGATACCACTCCCTGTCTCCTTTGTTGCACTTATCACAATTTTGGAGGGAAGGAGGAAGATAATATTGGCTGCAATTTTTTAATTATTACCTCACTTATTCACAGACTCCTCCAGTGGAATGCATGTTCCAGAAAGCAGATCTAGGCTTGTTTTTCTCTTCATGGAATCCACAATAATCTAGCTTTGAACCTACCATCCCCAGAGCACTCAAATGCTGATGAATGAATACATGAATGTGAACACACTTTTGAACAGGGCATCAAGAAACTTAAACATGTTTAAAATAAATATTTTTGATCATCCTTCCTATTTCTGGGACTCGACCCTAAGGAAATAATCAGAGAAGTACATGAAAATTAATAGCCAAAGATGTTCATTAAAACATTCTTCTAATAGCAAAAATTGGAAGCAACCTTCATGTCCAACAAGAGGGAAATATTTAAATAAGTTAATATACGAAATGAAATAGTCAATTGTGAAGTGCATGGTAGTATGGTAAATTTTTAAAAAGTAGTAACTAACAATGTATAGTTGAACCCTACATTAATAATAACAGAGCATACAACTATACACATCAAGTAGAGGGAAGAAGGAATCCCAAATGGGAGCCATGGTTTTTGGTTTCTTCCATTTCCTACATTTTCCAGTTTTCCCTATTTTCTAATTTCTGACAATGACATTTTTAAAACAAATGCAAAACAAGCAATTTAAAGGAATTTCTTTAAAAACAAAGCTTTCCTTCCTCGTGACTATAATCTTTAGATCTCATAGGAAAGAAAACTTTTATTTTCAAATGCATTTTGAAATGTGTTTTAAAATCTGAAAATAAGGCAGAATGGCTATACCCAATCAAGGACAATTGCTCTAGCTAAAATTGTGATTCTATCAGCATGTAAAGCACAGTAATAGCATATGATAATTTATTCTGGTTCCCAAGCCCCAAAGAAAAAGAAATCATTAATATGGGCTCTTTCACCACCTTAGAATCTCTGGAAATGCACTATATCCTCAGTTCTATGTCTACCCACCCCCTTTTCCTGCCTGCTTGGGAGGATCCCTTCACCATGTTCTGGTTTCTCCGTCCATCTTTTTTGCTTATATTTCACGTTCAGCTTCTCCTGATTTCCTTTTAAACTTGACATCCTTGTTGACTTTATTCTCCACTGGGCTGCCTCCTTCTCCTTTACTGGCCATAATCTGAAAATATGTGAGCTGTATTTATTGAACCATCTTTGTTCCCTCCCCATTAATACAAAATGATGAGTGAAATCATCTGCTTACATGTCTCTTAAAGAATTCAATTATTTTTGTTTCTGGAGGTCGCCAACCTTCAGGAGCCCATCAGCATCCCTCACAAGAGGCCCCCGGGAAGAGAAACATACTCTTGCTGAGAAGTCTAGCACTTCAGCACATAAGCAGACATTGAGAATAAGCTGATTTTTTTTTAAAACTCCTGAAAAAAGATGTAAGGCAAGGTGTGGCTTGGCAATTTGGAGTCTGCCCAGAAATCTATAGACCCACATGTGAAGCTCCTAAGGTCATAAAAATAGCATCTCATTCTAATTCAGGAGAATACATCCCTAATACATCAGCATGAATTGAACCCAGATGAGCCTTGGCCAGAACAATCATAGCAATCGGAACAATCTGAAATCAAGAACAGCATCAAAACTAGCCCAGAAAGAGAGCACATAACGGCTCACGAAATCACACAGTCAATCAAAAGGTTAAACAAGATTTGAAACATCATCACTTAAGTAGAAAATAAAGTACCCCACAGAGTAAAAGTGAAAGCTGTCCGTCAGCTAAGCAGTGTTGCTCTTTCCTTTGACAACTGAAAGGGTTCAGAGCGAACAACAAAATCTCACAAAGTATTTTTTGGTTCCAATATTTTTCCTTGGAAATAGAAACACATATTTGGTTTCTTAACGGTCCCCAGAATGGACAGACTGGCTTCTGACTTTAAATATAGACAACACCAGGTCTTATTATTCTCCTACAGTTAGCCATTTTTGCCTTCATGACTTATTTATCATTTTATGACTTTCAGTAATTTTGATATGTGAAGTAAAGCTACTGTACCAAATGTTATGATTTTAGATCAAGATATAGAAACACTAATATTTCTCATTATAAATTTTGCTTATCCAACTGAATCCGACAGAACCACCCAATTTCAACCATGTAAGGAAAATGTGGACAGAACTTTACAGACTTTTGAGACCACTTAAATCCAAACCTACCAACCAAGGATTTCCTATCCTAAGTGCGTCTCAATTTGTCATCACGGCACCCTGTCCATCAATTTTAAAACCATGATCAAATTTTCTGTTTAAAAATGCTGGTAGAATCATTCCTCAGTCCAATTTGAAAAGTTGTGAGTCTACAGGCGCAGAAAAGTATTAAGTGTAGGAGTTGATACTTGAGGCATTATCTGCACTTACCAGCTGTGCAGGTTTGGCCAAGTTATAACCCCTCTTTGCCTGGGTTTCCTTAACTGTGAAATGGGTGAAGAAATAGAATCTGCCCCAACTATGAAACGTGATAATCCAAATAAAACTGCTGACTTAGCCCAGTGCCTGGCACATGATAAGTACACAATAAATGTTAGCAGAGTTGGCAGATTATTGTTCCTTGGGCAGAATGCTGCAGTAACAGCTTTGTCATTTTAAGAGTTAAGGAATCACTCTTCTTAAAGACTGAGGGATGGCCATGGAGTCTCATTGTGAGGCTGGGGTTGAACGTGTGGCTAAAATCAAACAAAGAGGCAAAGACTGACATCTCTCTTGACCATGCATGATACCCTTCCTCACCTATCTTCCCTGTACTCTGTGATTGGCCAAGTGAACACAAAGTCAGTCACTCAGGCACCTGCCAGTGGCACTTTGGGGCCCTCTCCCTGACTTCACATGTCAAGAGTTTCCTTCAGAGAACATTCTGGTAGTCCTTATGCTTCACCAGAATGTGGTGGCCCATGAGCATCTTGTGTTTGACCTAATAATGACCATGATATTTTGGAGAGAAAAAAACAGGAACTATAGGCAGCTAATGGCAAGACAGACCAAGAGGCCAAGGGGAAGGTAGAGCCACAACAAAGTCAATGAATGTTTTCTTCTCCAGTAGCTCCAATGTTTCTACACACACACACACACACACAATTGAGACGAGTTGCCCCTGAAAAAGGACTAAACATAGAATGGCATTTCCTTCTTCTATCCATGCATTCACTCACTCACTCAGCCACCGATTCTTGCATATACTGTGCCCAGCCCTGGGAGAGAAAAGGGGGACAAAGAGAGGCCCGAGAGGCAGACCTCATCCTTGGGGAGCCTACAGGTTATAAGCAGAAAAGCCTGTCAAGAGACACATTCAGCCCAGGGTGTTACAAGGCATGAGCTACTGGGAAGAGGTGTTGAAGGACAGGAGAGAGGCAACCAAAGGAGAGCTTCCAGGGAAAGGGAGCAACAAGTGCAGAACTACAGGGAGGGTGGTGGGCACACAAGGTGTTCTTCAAACTCTAAGAGGTTCAGAAAGGATTCAGGGAGGAGGGGATGAGATAAATGTAAAATGTGTTGTAAAACGTGACCCAAGTCTCAAGGAACCTTGTGCATGAGTGAAGGAACTGGACATCACCAGGAGGGTAATGGGTACCTCATGCTGGAGAGTAGATACGAGAGTAACATGCTCAGATTTGGGTTTTAGAAATACCCTTTTGCCATCTTAGCCTCTTGCACACCCTTGACTCATTGCACTCACTGAGCATCCATAACTATGGCTCCAATTACATCAATTCTGATCATCTGACCTCCTGAGAGAGCAGGGGCTCCTCACCCTTCAGTACCCTTCAGGGTTACTCAGGCTGAGCAGAGAAGACAAGCCAGCAGCAGACCACATCTCCAGCTGCCTGATAGATCTCTCCAATCTGCCTTCCCAGAGGCGGCACTAACTCAACGCCAAGGGCAAACCCATCATCCTTCCCACAAAGCCAGCACTTTCTTCCTTCCTTTTCTGGTCACCCAGGTCCAGATGCTCCTTCGCTCTCCTTGCCACGTTTTATCTCTTACCAAGGCCTACTGTGTATCTTCCTTCAAAACTGACCCCATTTCCTTCCCAATCCCACTGCCATCACCCTAGTTTCAGGCCATAGTCACCTTTCCAGTGAACTCTTTCCATACAGACCCACCTGAACTCTCTGCCACCAGATATCTTCCTTATCAGAACATCTTCCATTATTAGCTTAATCCCTGAGGAAGGAGACAGACTCCAAACTCCCAGCAATGTGGAGTTGATAACCGTAAGACCTTCAGACCCAAGGTAGTTAGATCCCTCAGAGGACTCCCGTGAGGATCTCCTTCCTCACACTCGCCTTGCTAAGTCATTCCTGTTGAACAAATCACCCAACCCACCTGGTACTTCTTACTGTGGCTTCTGTTCACAGTGTATACTGAGTCAAACAGCATTCATCAGAGTTTATGCCCACCCGAACCTCAGAATGTGATCTTATTTGAAATACAGTTTTTGCAGATAAAATTATAGTTAAGATACGGTCATCCTGAAAAATGGGCCCTAATACAATGACTGCTATCCTTATAAGAAAACAGAGACAAAGACACACAAAGAGAAAATAGCCATGTGACAAGGGAGACACAGATTGGTGCCATGTATCTAAAATGCAAACATGCCAAGGACTGCTGGCAACCACCAGAAGTTAGGAGAGAGGTATGAAAGAGATTCTTCCTCTGGGCTTCCAGAAGGAAACTTATTATGCCAACACCTTGATTTGAGATTTCTTTTCCCCAGAACTATGACAAAATACATTTCTGTTGTTTTAAGCCACCCAGTTTTTGGTATTTTGTTATGATAATCCTAGGAAACCAGCGTCTTGTACCCTCCCCCCCCCCCCCCCCCCCCCCGGTAGGCTCAGTGCTTGTCCCTCTGGCTGTCCAATGAGATCTTCTCCAAAGAACTAGCTCAAACTCCTCATCCTCCTGCAGGAGACCATTCTTTCAATAAAAATATTGCCATGTCTTACCCGTCCGGGGTTTCTGGAAGCTATGCATTCCAAAGGCTATTAATACAAGTTCAGTCACCTTGAATTACTAATTACCACCTGATGAGCTTCTTGATTTGTTCCTCTTACAAATGAGAGCTAGTCAGAGGGACTGAGTAATCTCCTTCAAGGGCAGTCATTGTTTCATTTTATGGCCACAGGCTTCCCTCCTAATTTCAGCCACCATTTCCCAAATAGGCACCTTTGGTCACCAAAGGAGGCAGATACACAGCATTCAAGCTCTCCTTCATTTGACCCCAACCTCCCTTTCTACATGTATTCTACATGTATCATCCTCACCCCACCCACCATGCCTAAGCATCCCATCTAGCCTAACACAAGCTGAATGTCCAGCTATATCTGAATCCCAAATCAACCCTGCATCCAGCACAGCAACACCTGTGCTGGAACACCCTTCCATATTACCCATCCTCTAAAATTCTTCTAGCCCTTTAAGGCCCACTCAAGGGCGCCTTCTACAAAATGTCTTTCTCTTATCACAAGCCACTGAAAATCTACTCTCTTCCTTTATGACCACTAAGGATTTGGCTTCCATCTATAGCAGGGTATGCCTATTATGAGCTACACTACAACAATGTCTGTAAAACTCTGTGCCTTACCAACTGTGTGACCTTGAGCAAACCCCATCATCTTTTTGGACCTCAGTTTCCCCATCTACACAATTGGTACAACTACAGCACTGCCTTTACAGCAACATGAGGGATGGATGAGATAACACAGGTAAAGCACCTAGCTGAAGTCTCACACTTAGTGACACTCACTATATACTGGTTGTATCATCATCATACCATCATCATCAAACTTTATTTTCAAATACCTTGCATAAGCTAGGAACACAGACTTGCATGAATTCGCCACTTGCAAGGGGAATAAAAGGGAACAAAAAACACTCTTCAAAATTAATGCCCCCACTAACCACAAGCACTGAGCAGGTTCTTCATGTATCAAGGACAGCATATTATTATCCTCATAAAACTCCTTTCTTCCTAAGAGATTAAAGAGCTGGGAAGATCTCATTCCACTCGGCTTCACAAATCCCCTGAGAGAGAAGCAACAGGTAAGCACTGCTTTTCCATTGTCCTCAGGTGTGGCAAGACAGAGAAAAGAAGCAAGGAAGCCATCCCTAGAGCTGAAGACTGCCTTCTCTTCAGGCCTGGGACCTAAGGAAACATGGACCACTTGTCTGCTCATTCCTTAAGCAGGTACCCTTTGCTTTACTCTGAAAGCAAATGAGTACGGTGCAGGCAGCTGGTTCAAATCCAGGACAGATTCCACATACTCTTGGACACACACATTCCCTTATTCACTCATTCAGAATCTTTTGCTAAGCCTGACTATGCGCCTATCACACTCTGCAAGTATCAAGGAGTCTATAGAGAATAATAAAGGTCAGAGTCAAGTACAGAGCCCAAAGAAAACATCCCAAGCAACAAATGGCCAGAGTCTGTCCTGTCTGCTGAATGAAAAGATAGAAAGCTTCTAAAACCTCACCAATTTTAATTTTTTCCTCTTATAATTTTTTTATAAAATGGAATAAAAATGTCAACTCAATTTCTTGAAATACTTCAAAAGAAGCTAATCCTCCAAAACAGGAGAGTCTTTCCTAATCAAATGCAAGCCCTTCCCACCTCTGCTGAAGTCACTGTGCTCTACAACCAAAGACACCCATGACAGGCTAAGGGCTAAGCCAGGAGTGAAGGTGCACCAATGAATCAGTTTCCCCACTGTGCCCTCTCCAAGACTAAAATGCATCTGAGCATAAAATCAGAGGAAGTAGGTATCTGTACTCCCATATTCATACCAGCATTATTCACAAGATCCAAAAGGTGCAAGCAACCCAAGTGTCCATCAGCAAGCGAGTGGAGTAACAAAATGTAGTATATGCATATAAAAGAGTATCATTCAGCCTTAAAAAGGAAGGAAACTAACACATGTGACATAAACGAGCCTTAAAGACATGATGCTAAGTGAAACAAGGAAAATATGACTATACCTCTATTAGGTACCCAGAGTACTCAAGTTCATAAAGACAAGTAAAAGGGTGGTTGCCAAAAGCTTAGGGAGGAAAGAATGGGGAAATGTTTCATGGGTACAAAATTTCAGTTTGGGAAAATAAGAAGAGTTCTAGAAATGGATGGTGGTGATGATTACACAACAATGTGAATGTACTTAATGGCACTAAATTGTGCACCTACAAAATGGCCAAAATTGTAAAATTTATGTATATTTTACCATGATATAAAGAAACTAGAGGAAAAATGAAATCAGAGGACTTCTCCAAAGCCACAGGGAAAAGGTTCTGTGCTGTAGAGGATGTTCATGGCACCTGCCTAGATCCCCTCTTCTGGGTGGGTGCACCCTAGCCACCATATGGATGGCTGCTACTGCCGTGGCTACTGCTGCCTTTTCCAGAGAAATTTCCTTGGCCAACAGGAGCCACCCTGGAAGCCACTCCTCCCCTGTGCCCCTCTTGGGCAGCCAATGGCTGAGTGACACGGTAGTACAATAGGTCACTTGCCTCAAGAGGAAGCCAACTCCTCGGTATAATGAATGCTCTAGGGCAACCAGTGGGATCAACCTGCAGCTGGTCTCCAGCTAAAAATGCTTCTTTGCTTAACCTTCTTCCCCTGCCCTGTCTGTCGTTCTCCTGTCCATTCTTCTCCTGAGAGTGTTCCCTCAATAAATAACTCTCACTTGAATTCCTGTCTCAGGCTCTACATTTCAACAGTGCTTCTCAACCTTTTTTGCCATTATTGTCCTCCCCCAAGGAGCCTTTTTTAGACACTTTTCTCACATCCCCATTTTGTTTTAATATAACAAATATTATGTCTTTTAAGAGAAAAAGAGAGAGAATACGGTGGGGGGTGGGGTAGGGAGAGAATCATCAAGCTGACTCCCCAACGAGTGCGAAGCCTGATGCAAGGCTGGATCCTACTACCCCGAGATCATGACCTAAGCTGAAATCGAGAGTCGATGTTCAACTGACTAAGCCACCCAGGTGCCCCTATATGTCTGTTTTTGTACTATGTGCATATCTATTTTTTTACATAAAAAGATTAAGAACTTTTTACTCCCCAATAACCCATTTCTCACTCTTGGGGGCACTCTTGCCACCACTGAGTATGCATGTTCTAGAGAACCTGACCTAACACAATGTGGATGTGCCTAAGTGACTCATGTGTGGGATACAGAATTCTCCCCCTAAGCATCGAGTGCTTTGAAATGATTTCTGCTGCCATTAATGCATTTTATTCAAAACAAGCAACCCTCCAACCAGCCAGTGCAAGAAAATAAAAAATCTGCCACCTTCTCTCTGCCCAGGAGCTATGCTAGACCCTGGAGATAGATAAAGCAATGAATAAGTTAGCATCTTGAGTCTGCCTGCATTCCGGATAAGAGCAAACAAATAACCAGGTTCTGCAATAGCTAAGATAAAGAACAAAGTAGGATGAGCATAGGTGTCTGGGAGTGGGCCATGCTGCTCAGAGATCCTACCTTTTTGGGGCCTATAAACCCTCTATAGAGACATCAATTCAGTGAACTCTCACAGGGTAAGCATCAATTGCAGAAGAGAAGGGAGAGCTACTGTTTTTACCCACGGTTCATCATTCATTCATTCATTCATTCACCCAGCAACCATTTCTGAGCATCTACTCTCATATCCTGCACTGCATTAGCCCTCGGAATACAATATAAATAAAGCAGGAGAGAGAACTCCAAGAACAGCCTTGAGGCAGCCCAATCTGGGGTTGAGTTCTTCTCTATGGCTCTGTCATCTTGGGCAAGTTCCTTAGGCACTATTTTCTGTATCTGTGACATGAGGATAATGAGCAAGTATCTCACAGGGTTGTTGTGTGGATTACGTAAGATAAGGAACATAAGGCAGGATAGTAGCTCACTGTCTAGCAGAAAACACTCAATACATACTAGCACCTGTTGTTTCTTTTATTACCAACTGGACACAGGTCCTTCCCCCAATGACCTGGTGAGGGATCAGACTCAAGCATAGTGCTGCATCATGGGACAACGTATCTTGTCCTTCGTTTCTAGTAATGGAATTCCTGAGGATCCAGTTTCTGCATGGCACTGCCCTATTTTGACTCCTCGCCGCTCACTCTGATGGCTGGAACCTTCTTTGACAAGTCCTGTTGCTCGGTTATCTGCATATAACAAGAAAGCCAGTATTTCCAGCTCATTTGGCAAACACTGAGTAACTAATGCCGACAACTGTCACCGTTTAGTGAAAGATTTAATAAACAGGGTGTTCTTCCAAGTCCAGCTCCATGAGCCAAACTGAGGTTTCATTCCCCTCAGTGTTAAGGCTGGCATTTGCCCACCGAATGGTCACCAAGAGGCAGAGCATTATTTTTCAGCCACATTCAGACCCCCGGTAACTTCTAGGACCAAAGTCACGTAACCACATGATGAGATGAGAATAAAAATCAACATTCCGGGGGCAACACCATCAACACTGAGTTTCAGGGGGTTATTTATTTATTATGTGATAATGGCCCGAATGTATACACTACTCCAAAATCTGCCATGAAAATTCAAATGTCTTTGTAATCCCTATTTACAAAAGCACACAGAGAAATTAAAACAGGCTTAACCGAGCAGCGTTTGTGCATATTAATGAAGCTAAAATCTAAATCTGGATTTTGGAAATAAAAAGAGTTTAAAAGAGGATTCATTTCAGACTAATTTGCTTTTGAATATGACACTTTGCATGTCAAATAGTACAGGGGATGGGAAATGGGGGCTACACAGGCATTTTTAAGCATTTGCACACAAGCTATGGGGCATAGGATCTTTTAGAGAAAAAAGATCACATTCCATGTTCTTTCTACCTAAGACATTTGTGGTACACATCCCCCTACAGTCACCTGTATCTTCCTCAGTGAGGGAACAATGATGGGTTCCATTCTGACCATAAAATCGTTCTCTTTCATAACCTGCGTAACTTTTCCTTGGCTGGTCCCACTATAATATGTAATACTTATCACAAGCCTGCTAAGTGCCATAAGGCACATGGTCTTAGAACACATACATGAAGGCTCAGGAGTGCCTGATTCTTAGGAGACAGAGAAAGAAAGGGAAGCCAACACTGGATGCAGCATCACATGGACTGGAGTTCAAATCCCAGCCCTACCTCCCACCAACTCCAAATTACTTACACTCTCCTAGCCTCACTTTCTACATCTGTCAAATACAGGGGTAATTCCTATGCTTGAAGACAAACTAATGTAGCAGAATGCAGTAGGTGTTCAAAAGTGTTTCCTCCATTCTCTTTGCTCCTCTTTGGAGCAGTATTAAACCAGGCAAGGACAAGCAGTAGCTTATGGATGTTATAATTCAATGATTAACCAGCACCCAATGTCCTGTGATCTACCTCTGCAGGAAAGGAAAAACACAAACCAAAAAAATTTCAAAAAGGGTAGCATTTAGGGACCAGGATGGATATCAGGATGGACAGAACTGTGAGCATCCTGAACCTCAGCGCTCTCTGGCTTGCTGTCCTCAGCATATGGTGTGTGCTGGAGCCTAGCAGACCTCTAGCACCGAAGAAGAGGTGAAGGTGGGGCTGTGGAATCAGACCTCCTGGGTGGACTCCAGGCTCTGCCACTTACAACTGACTCCGTGCAAGTCACATCACTCTTCCAGGGGTTAGTTTTCTCACCTGTAGCTGGGGACAACCACAGTACCCACCTCCCTAACTTGGCAACTTTCTTAAGTCACCTGTTGGTAGATCCCTTTACAGACATAAGTACATGACAAAGTAACAGGCCTGGGGAATCATACCCAAATCAGAAAGATCCATAGAGCAAGCAAATGCACACTAAATATCCCCCAATTAAAGACGACATTCCATGCCGGCACAGAGAGATGTCCCCTCTGCCAGAATCTGACGGTTCTAGCCTCAAGCTGAAAGTGTCTCCTGTTCCTTCTGGAGGACTGTCAGACCCCTTCACTTGGTTCCTTTCTGAGGGGGTCAGCAGATGAGCTAAGCATCTAAGGCTTGGGGAGAAAGGGGGTAATGCCCACCTCGGAGAGCTGAACTCACGGCGCCCCAGAACCTCCCTAAAAACCTCAGACACAGCTGAGCCCCAGGCGTGCAGACCACACTGCCCAGGGCTAGGTTTCTGGCTTTGCCCTTAGCCTCTGCCGGAGGTGAGAACATGTTCTCCCTGCCCTGTGCTCCTGGGCCCTCTCTTCTCTCCTCCTTCCTACTCACTCCGTGTCACCGTGTCCCCACCTACTGGCTCCTCTCCCCATGGACTGTCAATCTCTCCTCTCTACTCCCTCTGCCTTCATCAGCTTCTCCTCCTACATCCCACACAGCCCTGCACACCTCTGCCTTCTCACCCTCTGCTCTGGGCTCTACGGTCCCCCTGCTCTTCCTCCCTCCTCCAGCCATGTGACTGCTCTCCCCGCATCTAGGTCTTCTCTTTCCATCAGCCCCTCACTCCCCTGCTCCCTTTCCTCCCAGGGTATATGCCTGTTTCTCCTCTAAGGGCAGGAACTAGGGTAAGGTCTATAAGGCACAAATTTAAGGAGGGGCCAAAAACCTCAGTTATCAGAATAAGTATTGTTTTAATGTAGTATTTTTTATTTTTATTTTTTAAGGTTTTATTTATTCATTCCTGAGAGACACAGAGAGAGGGGCAGAGACACAGGCAGAGGGAGAAGCAGGCTCCCTGTAGGGAGCCTGATGCAGGACTCGATCCCGGGACTCCGGGATCATACCCTGAGCCAAAGGCAGGCACTAAACCGCTGAGCCACCCAGGGATCTCCAAATGTAGCATTTTTTAAGTCAAAATTAATGCCTCAAAAATCCATGATGAACGGAGAATCAAAAATCTGCAACTGAAACAATATGCACCCTGTATTCATACCGCCTCCCTCACTTCACCCCAATCCATCTCTGCTCTAAACCCCTTAGAACAAGTTGCCAGAGATTTAATTGCATTAAAAAGTTTTATCTTGATTATCAAGTTGTCTGACATCCCCTTAAATTTTGCAGTGTGAACGGGGCGGGGTGTGGGGGTGGGGGTGGGGGTGGGCGGGTCCCTCTGTCAGTGTCCTGAACCCTTGCAACATTTCCCTTTCTGTCCCTTCTTCCCCCTTTCCTGGTAATCCCCCCTCCACCACTCCTCTTCCTCTACTGCTGACAGTACTTGTATGCATGGTGGGTGGGCAGACCACACACAAACACCCCAAGTCTGTCTTTCTCCTCTGAACTCTTCTTCTTCATCCTCTCCTGCTCTCCCCTTGTGACTGAGTCTCTCCCTCTCCTCCCTTGTCACCTTCTGGTCTCTCCACATTTCGCCTGCCCCTGTGGCCAACCCATCAAGCCCAAGCATGGCCAAGGGTACAAAGGACAGACAGACAAGATTCCTCTCGGCAGGAAAGCAAGACCCAGAGGGAAGAGCTCCAAACTCCATCCTGTCTCAGACCTCCAGATCGGCGGCCATCTGCCAGCATTCCTGTCAAACTCATCTTGAACAAGAAATGCCCTGTGTCCCAGAGGTAGGTGACCAGGCAGCTGGCGGATGCTAGAGTCCCACACCACGGATGCAGCCGGGAACACAGGAGCAAACCCCAGCAGAGAAAGCCTATTGGCAGGAACTGGAGACACTGGGCCTGGAGGACCCAGATTTCCCCAGGCCAAGGCAATTCCCTTTCCATGTGGCCTTTTTCAGGACGGCAAAGAAAAAAAGTGAAGCAAGAAGGACTTGCTCTGGCTGTACCAGGGGCCATCATTTTCCATGCTTAATCCTGCATTCCCCCTAAAGTAGGATTACTTCTTCAGCTAAAGAAACTACAGCTCAGAGAGGCTGAATGATTTGCCCAAGGGCTCACAGCCTGATTCAAGCCTAGGACATCAAACTCCCAGTCCAGAGTCCTTTCCTTCTACCATCTTATCTATTTAAAAGGCTGACTCTTTCTCACACACAGCAAGGAAAAAGAAATAAGGGCAGACCAATGGTTCCACGATCATTCTTTTTCGGGAGACAACATTCACAATTCTCTAAATGATTCTGGAAAAAAGAAAGTCAGGTTGCCAGATCACACCACACTCAGAATAAATTACAAATGGAGTAAATAATTAAATGTAAAAAAGGAAGCATAAAACTTCTGGGGGGAAACGCAGCAGTGTGACTCTGATTTATAGGTGGTGAGGCCGTTTTGAGGATGCCATGAAACTCACACGGGGAAAGGCTGACTGATTGCATTTAAAAAAAAGTTTTTGTATTGCAAAAGATATAAACAAGACCGAAAGACAAATGGAAGTGGGGAAAAACATCTGCAATCTATAGGACTACAGGTTAATTTCCTTAAAATATGAAGAGCACCTATCAATCAACAAAAAAAGTCTAATAACCTAAAAGAATATCTGAAGGACTTCAACAAGCAAATTATAGAGAAGTACTTACATACGGCAAACAAACAAAAAAATGGGGAAAAAAAACCCTCCTAAGTATTTACAAATTCAATTAGAACTATGAGACATCATTTATCCACCACTGGATTAGTAAAAATTAAGTACCATTATCAAGAGCTTAAAGAGCTGGGAACTCTCACAGCACTGGTGAGAGTGGACACTGACCTCCTATGGGGAAACTGGGAAAACATTTATCAAAATTTGACATGCACATGACTTTTAACCCATTAATTTCACTTTTAGGAAATAGTCCCATAGGAATACATGCACACCTGTGCACATGGGTAAAGGTTATTCATCCTCACATTATTTGAAAGAGGAAGAAAAAGGCAACATTCTAAACATCTTATGCACTATTGTGGGAAAGTATTCAAAAGAAAAAAATGTAGAAATTATAGATATCACGATCCCCTTTAAGAATATGTGTGTCCGTGAGTATATGTGAGCATGTATGTAGAATATGTGTGTCTGTATGTGAGTGGATGTCCGTGCATGTGTTTTCACATACAGGAAGAGGACTGGAAACAGAGACACAACCAGGCTACAGTGGTTGGACTGGAGAGGGAGGATTGCAGAAGATCTGCTCTTCTCTTCAGGAACTAACCTACTATTTATATTTGTACCATGAGTACCTGTTACTTCTATATTCATAGAAGAAAAGATATTTCTGTAACAAAGAAGGAAAACACTCAGCATTTGAAATAGGACATCTGTAAACCTGGAAAGCACCCGCTCCCACCTCAGCTGCCCTGTGCCCCACCATCCCCTCTGCTCAACGAAAGCAGCCTGCCCTAAGAGTGCTGCCAATCTGAGACACTGCTCTTTCCTAGAGGAGCCATGGGGCATGTACCTATTTGCAATTAAATTAACCTAGTTATGTGTTGAGATTTTCAAGGAACCATGACACATTCTGAACCAAAGCTAGAATGGCCTGCCATTTATGCATCAAATGCCTACTTCCCATTCTCTGCACTCTCATCATGGCAACAGCCCTGGCAAAAGTATCAATGTCTATTCCACTGAAGAATCAATCATAGGCAGCCCCTCGGGGTTAAGTGATGGAGCTGAGATCTCAACCCAGGTCTGCTGGGCAGTTCAGCTCATGTCCATTTGGACACCAGGCTGGAAGCTGACTAGACACCCCAGGCCACTGACCAAACCAGATTCAAAAGATACAGAGCAGAAATTCACTCTGAATGCTACTGAAACCAAGAATACATGGAAAGTATCTACTCAAAGAAAATTCTAAGAGCCTGAGGAAGTGAGCCAACAGACAGAGGACGCTGCTCTCATGCAAACTTCACCTTTGCCAGGTTCAGATCCAAGAAGCCACAGAAAGAGGCCTAAAGGGCATGCCCTGAACATGCCTCAGCCTCTTGAAGGCACTACAGCTGTCACAGCTGAGCATGTGCCTATAGAACACTGCACTTTTCCCTCCAAGGGAAAAAGCCTGTTCTGTTTGCCTAAAGTCCACCCTGGAGCCCACTCAACCCTTGAAATCCAAGAATGGATCTGAATTCAGTTGAATGGATTAGGTCGCACTGCTAGAAGGGCAGGGGACCAAGGGCCATGTTGACAGGTTCCCCGGTCAGTTCTCCTTGGGCCCTCCTAGATGTGAGAAGACTATGTCGGGGGAGTTTCAGGGGCCCAAGCTTTCTTTCAGACTTGTGGATGCTCCAACCAGCATCCTTTCAGGCTGATGCCTAACAGAGGAGATGCAGGCAGTTAGGGGGTTCAGGTAACAGAAGCAGGGTTACCAGATATAAACCTTAACAACTAAACTCTAACAGAAACTAACATAATGTGCCCTAAACATTTGGGGTTTTATTTTTCTCACCTAACAAGGGGTATAAGAAAAAAAAAGGCTGCTGGCATCAAGTCAGAGATTTCAGGCTGTGATCCTGCAATTCTCTGTTCCTCATGGTTTCCTCACTCTCATAGGTGACTGACTGCTCTACCTCAGACAGCACTGTAGCCCTGCTTTGGTCAGAAAGCAGCAGCAGGACAAAAGGGGTGTGAGCCGGCCAAGCTGGCCCTCCTTCTGGGGATTGTTCTTGGAAGCCAAAAGCTTCTTCTGCCATCTTATTGGCCAGAGCTATGGCTATGTCATATGGTCACTCATCCCACAAAGGCAGCTCGGAGCTTTAAAGCTAAACATATTATCGAACACATTCAGGAATTTTTTAGTGAGGAAGAAGAATGGATATTGGGTAAGCAACTAACAGAGTCCATCTTAGGAGATATTTTATGGAAATAAACTTTGTAAATTCCTCAATGCAGTAATGAGGGAGGGGGCGGCACATGAGTTTGAAAAATTTTGGAATTGGAGGCAATGGACACAATATTCACATTCGCATTGGAGAAAGATTCTCCCAAGAGTCTTTCAACACAAGGCAGGCAAAATTAAACCTGCACTCATGGCCTTTCATGGTCTCCCCAGTCAGTCAAGTCATCAAGTCCCAAATGGGGTGGGTATCAGGGCTGGATGACAAAGTGCAGGAACAGGCCAGGAAATGGGATGCAAAGATGCCAGGAGGTAAGCAGTTCCAGAGTTTGACTTCTGCCTACCTGGAGCCTGTTTTTGAAGAGTTGGCAATGTAGTGACACCAGACCCAGGAGGGGTTTCTTTAAGGTAAGACCAAAATAACTGAACTCTTTGATGCCCAAGAGGTACTAAGAATGCCTGGCTGTGGCAAGGTGACACAAAGCCAAGGCCATCACAGCACAGGGAGGGGCCCTGCAACCTCAAAGTCTCTCTCTCCTGAAAGAAGGAGAAATGATACTCTGACCCGGATGTCAACAGCTACAAGCTGAGAACCACTATTTGTGTCCCTGAGGGTTATGGAGAGCTCGGCAATGTGGAGTCTGCAGGTCCAGTCCCTGCCCTGTCTGAAGACTGCCCTACACCTCACGACTGAGCCAGCTTCTCAAACAGGGTTGCTTTCTCAGTTTCTGTTGCTTGAATAACTTTGATCTATTTTACATCACGACTTTGATGTGACCGAAAGCATCCTCTCCAGTGTTTGCTGGCTGCAGGCTCCAGATGGAGAACTACACTCAGCCCACAAAGAGGTGGCTGCAGCACACAGCTCATGCTGCTCCGTGCACCACCTGGATACAGGGAAGAGGCATCAGGTTGATGGCTGAGCCACCTGGAGGAAAACCAAGCGCCTGTCCCCTTCTGACAAACACACCAATGGACACTCCTGTGGGGTTAAATGGGCTATCCTCACTGGCCTGCTTTCCGGCTCACACCAGTCAGAGGAAGTCCATTTTACTTCCCAATTCCATCACCTGCCTTCCCAAGAGAAAATGAGACATGTGGGCACCCCAGGCCAACTGGTTCCTTGGCACCTCTTCATATCGATGTTCTATAAACATTTGTCAAAGTTTATTTAGAGGAGAAGCAGAGAGCTAGAGCTGCATGAGCCATGCCCCAGGGGCCACAGGCTGCCCCTCCCCGCCTCTTGCCTCCCCCTCCTGCACACTCTGACCCCAGCCCACCATGGCTCTGACCCCTCTCCTTCAAAGGCAGCTTTAAAGGCTGCTTTTTCTTAACTAAGATTACCTCTTGGCCTCACTCTGTACCCCCCACTCTGCAGAGTCCATCCCCCCAGAGACAAATGTGGTAAATACAGGTTATTTCCCTTCACCTTTTGTTTCCACAGATGCTTACTGCCCCCAGATCACCTGGCATCTCAGCTCTGCCGCCTGTCACTGCTTGTGGCTCCAGGGACCAGGAGGCCTCCCCAGGTCAGTCTTTTCAGGCAGGGGGCCAGAGAGTGAATGGAGTGGTTATGATCATGGGCTCCAGTACCTGGGGCAATGCCTGGTCCTGCCACAGGCTGCCATGAGACCGTGGGCACATTATTCCCCCTCTCTGTATGATGGAGCACTATCATTGCTTACCTTACAGGACTGTTGTGGGGGTTACAAGATGCAGTGCATGGATAGTGTTCACCTTGGAGCTAGGTACACAACTGCAGCCCTGGTAGGATTTAGTGTTAGTACTGGAGGTGGTAAATGATACCTCCACAACATTGCCAGGTGAGTCAAATAGACTTATTAAGTGGGGTGGTAGTAATAATAAAATTATAGACTTTCATAATAATGCTGTCCTGCCTAGTGTCCATGGTAGATCCTCGGAGCTGGGGAGGAGGTCTGTCTCAAAACACCTGCTGTATCATATCTCACACCAGTACCTATAAGGTTTGGCACAACTGTACCAGCTCCAGTTCCCAGGAAATGCATTCTACGGTATCACAGGGCCCATCTGGGGGCCCAAAACCTCATGTAGATATTCACATCTCTGACCTTTTGTACATACTATCCTCTTGTTCTTCCCTGCTACCCTTAAAATTTTAAAACTCTTTTGAAGATCAAACACTATTGCCTCAACGACACCTCCCTTGACAACCACAAACCTACCCAGAAACTACTGTGATCCCCAAACTGTTATTGGCACCTATATCCACATACCTCAACTGGATGACCAGTTCGCCCACCAGACCATGGTCCTCTGATGGCAAACATCATGAGCTCAATGTGCCTAATACTTCCTAGACACTTTACACATGTTTTCTGAGTGAAAATAAGAAGGGTCAGAGATCAATCTCATTTGGTGGCTCATGTATAGACATGAACATGCGCGTGTGCACACACACGCCCACATACAGCCTTCTAAGGAATATTTGAATCAAACAGCAAACTAGAAAATACAACCGTATCCAGAAGCTCAATAAGCTGGGACACCTGGGTGGCTCAGTCAGTTAAGCATCGGACTCTTGATTTCTCAGGGTTGGCAGGTCAAGGCCCGCATTAGGCCCCTAACCCCCCTTTTAAAAAAAAAGTTCATTAAGCCAAGAAACTGGATTTTCAGAAAGTAACTCATCCTTTTACACAGATGGAATAATCTTAGCGACACTTTGATTTGTGTGGTACTCAACAGTTTACGAAGCGCTTGGAAATGGAGAGGCTCCAGGGTTGGGAGACACTTTGATAGCATCTGGTGTAACTCCCCAAGTCAGAGGGACTCCCCTATGCAAAATCCCCAGTATGAGGTCCTCCAGCATCTTGCCTAAATAAACCCTGTGCCCAAGAGCTTCCTGTCTTCTGAAACAATCACTAATATTTTCAGAAGTCTCTATTTAAAGGTTCCTTTTATATGATGAGATAAAATGTGCTTTCCAGGACTTTTACTTATCCGTCCCAGAATATCTCTGAGGAACACACAAAACTTTCTCATGGCAGCCTATCGAAATTCTATTGACTACTACAATGTCCTCTCTTTTCTCCTTGAAGTGACCCATCCCCAGTACTCAGTACCTCCGACTTTGACTTAGATCTCAGTCCTCTGACCTCTCTGGGAAACCCTCTTGGGAGGACTTTGTGCTGCCTATGAGGCATGCCAACAATGAGGAGGTGGCCGTATACAGTAGGTGCCTATCCAGGAGAAGAGGGGTCATTCCAGTTGGGTATTTCAGTCCTCCAGAATACAGTTCTTTACTGGCCCACTGATAGGGACTGAACTGCATCCCCTAAAATTCCTATGCATTGGCTCTAGCTCCCAGGATCTCAGAATTTGACTGTATTTGGAGATAGGGCCTTTAAAGAGGTGACTAACTTAAAACAATGGGCCCTAATCCAATCTGACTGATGTTCTTATAAGAAAAAAATCCAGGGGGATCCCTGGGTGGCTCAGCGGTTTAGCGCCTTGCCTTCGGCCCAGGGCATGATCCTAGAGACCTGGGATCAGGTCCCACATCGGGCTCCCTGCATGGAGCCTGCTTCTCCCTCTGCCTGTGTCTCTGCCTCTCTCTCTCTCTCTGTTTCTCATGAGTAAATAAATAAAATCTTTCTTTAAAAAAAAAAAAAAGAAAAAGAAAAAAATCCAGAGGCTCCTAGGTGGCTCAGGCAGCTGGGTGTCTGACTCTGGATTTCGGCTCAGATCACGATCTCAGGGCCATGGAATCGAGCCCCATGTCGGACTCTGTGCTTGTCTCCTTCTCCCTCTGCTCTTCCCCTCATCTGCTCTCTCACTCTAAAATAAAATCTTAAGAAGAAAATATCCAGACACAAAGAGAGACCATGTGAGGACACAGCAAGAGGGTGACCATCAGTCAGCTGTGAAGAGAGGCTTCAGGAGAAACCACACCTGTATATACTTTGATCTTAGACTTCTATCCTCTAGAACAATTTAAGCCACCCCATCTATGGCATTTTGTTATGGCAGCCCAAGCAAACTAATGCGCTAACTACATACATAGTAACATTTCTATCATCTACACAGCCTCAATAAGCATTGAAGTTGCCAACTTCTGGTCAAGACATGAGTGACAAGATACTTTCTAAAATAAGTCGGCTCCTTTTCTGAACTTTCAAAGAATGGTGCACATAGCCCCATCATCACGTCCATCCCAATACTGTCCTTCTCTAAGAATCCATGATTTCTGTGAAAAGCAAAGTGAATGCCCCTTACATGATACAGGCCAGAATGGTCCAATTTAACAACTTTGTTTTTAATGGAACATGAAAGGGCAGCAAAAGCTACAAATTCTGAAGTGAAGCTTCAGAGCTTATGTCCTTGAGACTCTCCTGCCTGTGTCTGTCTGCAGCACCCATGAACCAGACTGAGAACAGAGTTTGTGCCCCACAGTCCTCACACACAGACTTGTTCCAAGCTACTCTTCCCTGACACAGCTGACCTCAGACTCCTTCAGATGCTCTCAGGCATAGGCATTCCTTCTTGGATTTTCCTCCTGCACTTGCTTTTCCCTGTACACTTGATACACAGCAATTATCTTCCTAGAAACAAAACTCATACCCCTAAACTTCTCTAAGTTGTCACACACAAAACACTCTCTTTTATTCAACGTCATTTTGAAAGCCTCTACCATCTTGCATTGTCGTCCCCCATCATTTATCCCAGTCCTCAAAGAAGGAACTGAATGTTTTAAAATGGATCCCTTTTTAAAGTGACTCTAGAGCCATAGTCTTCGGCTCTAGAGGTCTAGCATCTCAGGGGAGACACACTGCGGTCAGGAAATAATAACCCCAAGGATCAAAGGCAGTGAGAGGCACCCAAGGAGATGAGATGCTGAGTGCTACTTCCTTTGGCCTGAGCAACCTACAGGCTAAGACAAGGCACACATCCCTAAAGACTGAGGGCAAAGCCAATCAAATGGGATCCAAATGCCTTCAGAACAGCAATGCCAAATCTGAGAGCAAGAAGGGAATGGAAATCAGGAGCCAGGCCATGGTGAGTAAGGGCAAGAGAGCAAGAGAGTGGCAGTGGGTGGTTATGTGAGAATCCAGAGCACCAGGAAGACACAGCATCAGGCTTCTCACCATCATTTTCCTGGGCATCACCTCCACCCTGCAAAACTATGCATCTTCAGGTCAGAGCAGGAAAGGACAAGGGTGGTGTAGCCATCCATCAGTGCCTCCTCTCGGCTGCCCGCAGAGAGGTGCAAGCTCTGAATTCCATCTCTAAACCATGAGATTTGTCTTTGCCACAATTCTCAGCTCCCTTCACAATTTATTCCATCCTGTGACTGATTGGAACAAGGCTTTAAAAGGGCATTTTTCAAAGCCATGATGGTACAGTAGTCATGCTGTCTGGCCCTGACAGTTCCAAACAAGTCATGGGCCCAGAAATTACACGGAGCATCCGTCCATCAACTGTCGCCATGGTCCAGCGACTGCTTGGGAGACAGAGTTCAGTCGTGCATACAGGTCACCAATGGGCTGGGCTGGGCTGGAAGTGCTCTGGCTTTCATCACTAGCATCAGCAGCACAGACTCTGGCATCACACCCAAGAAAGACTGCTTCCAGAAACAAAGCAGATGCACCATGTAGAAGTTCATTCTCATACCTCTGATGGCTAGGCATTCTGCAAGCTGACTCCCAAAGACCCTTGGGCAGGTAGCTTGGGTTACCATCCGTGTCCATTTCATTCTGTGGTATTTTATATTATTGTTCAATGTACTGGTACAGGTCTAACTCATCCCGCCCCGCTGAGATTAGGCTTGGCCACGTGACTTGGGGTATTTCTCCCTAGAGGTAGATTAGACATCCCTGTTCTGGTGACAGGAGGCTTGATTTCTGGCAGGCTGTTAAACAGAAGGGGATAAATACACCTGCATCCTACTGAACTCAGGAACAATTATGTGGCTTGCTGTGCACCTTTAAATGTGGACAGTCGTGTCATCTCCAGGTAAAAGCTTCAGGTCTAGCTCATGGTTTTCTGTATTCTACAGGCCACCCATTTGCCAAGTAGAGGCTATTCTATCAGCCTAAGTAGCCAATTAAAGGCCCTGTAGTGTGAAGCCACAGCCAGTCCCTGACGGCTATGTAGCATGGATAAAAACAAGCCATTGTGATTGCAGTTTGCAGTGATCTAGGGCTCATTTATTATTGGGGATGATTTATTATGGAAGTACAGCCTAGTATATCTTAACTGAAACACCATCTTCCTTTTTCTCTTTTTTTCTTCCACTACTATTTATCAAGCCCCTATTACGAATTCACAACCTTCTATGTATTGAGAGCCTTCCACGAACTCAGCACCTGGTATGTGGCAGGCACTGGCTTGAGCAAGAAGTACAAATAAGAGACAGGTATGATGAGAAGGTGGTGGTGTTACATTGATACATCTTGATATACTGCTGCAAATGTTGTAACAAGATGCATCAAGAGCTTGGAGGAGTGTAGGAGGAGGGGGTTTCTAGCTCCACATCCTGTCCAGGGGGTAAGAGAAGATTATACAGATACCCAACATACACAGTGAACTATCAATAAATAAGGTTGACGGAATTTGAGAGGAATACTGGAGGAGTAGGGGTGTTCCTGACCAGTAAGAAAGGAAATGGCATTCTAATAGCAGAAAACGGGGAAAGTACATTTCAGGCAGAAGAAGACGGCATATGTGAGGACACGAACACATAACCTCTACTGTTCAGTGAGGATGGGGCTTAGGATACACAGATAAAGAATTAGATAAAATGATTCCAGAAAGATCCCCTAGAATGGATGAGCTTAGCAAGAACTTATAACGGGGAGCTTAGAAGACCACACCAAGGAGGTGTGAGTTAACTCTGAGGGTTACAGAGGAACAAGAGGAAGCTTCTGAGGAAGAAAGTGAAGTGGTCTTCCTGCCATGGGAGGTGGTGCGGCTAGGAATGTGACTAGAGTCCGAAAGAACAGACTTTACTCTGGGTAAAAGGAAATTACAACAGTAAATCTCAAATGGAGGAAGGGGGAAAAGCACATTCTCAATCTCAAGTCAGCTTCCCCGGGAAATAAATTCAGAAGGAGATGAAATTTGCAAGCACGATGTATAATGAGGAGGGCTCTTGGGAACACCACCTAGAGGAATGAAGGAAGCAGGACAGGACAGAGGGAGATGCTGGGCTACCGTGTAGTCACCACAGAGGCCTCAACTCATCATCCAGGGAGCTCTCAACCTTGGGTGACCCATCTGAGCTGCTCTGACTTGAGACAAGGGTATCAGACCCTTGCACCTTGACATCAAATAGTCCGTGAATATGAACTGCCCCAAGAAAGGGGTGGTACCTGCTGTTTGCATAAGCAGCAAACACTCTAAGCAGCTGGAAAATTAATGTCTCAGTCTGGAAGTGGACATCGGGAGGTTCAGGCAGAGGATACAGCCAACATCCGCTACAGACCATCACGGGGAACATTTACTGAGCACATCCTGTGGGCCAGGAATTGTGCTAATTTATCTATGTTCTAACTTTTATTCTTTGTAGTAGGTTCTATAATGACAGATGAAAAAACTGAGGCTCGAGGAAGTTCCCTTATCTGCTCCAGTGACGATTCCATCAGACAAATTCAACTTCAGTTGCATCTGCCTCTGGAGTCGACTCACTTGCTGTGCACTGTGGTGTTTACATAGGGAAGACCTGAATGCTGCAGGACAAAGGGAGGGCGGACCAATCAAAGAGATGAGCCAAAGGACTCTCTCTGGAGAAGAAACCTCCCAAGCTCACAGTTTCTGAGAGCCTTCTCTGGGCTCTGAGTAGCAGGACACCGAGGTCCACCTCAACCTGTCTGTCTCTGCACCAGGCAGTTCTGCTCCCCAGCCACTAAGGCTTTTCCTTCCTGACCCTCTTTTCTCTGTTGGGGCCAAAGGAGAGCTTGCCTTGGAGGAGAGCAAAAATTTGGCTCAGTCAAGAGTGGTCAACAGGTAGCATGAGGTTTGGAGAGGAATGGTCAAAACTCATTACAGGTATCTTGCAGGAGAACTACATGCCAGCTCTGTGACTGGCTCACATCATTCCCATTACTGCTGCTATTCTACACCTAAGAAAACTAAGCCTCAGAAAGTGGGAGGTCACACAACCTATATGGTCACTCTTGAGTTTGGGTTTTTTTTTTTTTTCCCTTCTGGACACTCATCGATGCAGAATTAAATTAAACTAAAAATCCAGTTCTTCAACTACACTGTCCACATTTCAAGTCCTCAAGGGTCACAGGTAGCTAGCAGCTATAGCAACTACTACACAGGGTAGGTCAGGCATAGAAAGTTTCCATCATTGCAGGAGAGTCCCCTGGAAGTGTTACAAGGGCACGGCTTTAGAGGAAACATCACTGCCTCGATGATGCAGATTTTCTCCATGCCCCTCATCCACTGCCCCAAAAAACAGAAGCAAATAAATTTGATGAATCTGAGGGGAGCATGGAATGTATATAATTAATCCAGAAGGGAGAAGGCAAACCATTTTTGTACCTGTTTATGTTCACTTGATAAACAGGGAAAAGCTAATGACTCTGTAGTTCTGGAAAGTCCACAGGGAAACTAGAATCTCTTATCTGAGCCCCCTGCAGAGAAGGAGGGCCTGTGCTCTGAATCACGCCTGAGATCAAAGAGGATCTGTGCATGTCATTACCGAATTTCCTCCCTCTCCCTTCCAGGTTTCCAAGTCCCCAGATTTCCAGAGACTGGCCTACATTACCCTGCCAGTGAAGAGAAAGGCTTTTATTCTCCAACAATACTAATAAATAAAAGCAAAAGAGCTACGGCCAGATATCCACTCCCTTTCCAGGTACCGTCCCCCAGACACAAATTCTGTACAGAATCACTGGGGCCTTGGAGGTTCCCTGGTCCAATTTCCCATTTATCAAATTCATGCCAAGACATTGTCTTTAAACTTGAATTAACTGGAATGTTTCTGGTAGTGCGGGGTGGGGGGAGTGGGATGAGGGCAGCAGCAGCTGAGACCACCTCCCAAGGAAGACAGCTCTATTCTCAGGTACCTCTGAATGTCACAATTGGGGGCACATTTCTCACATTGTACCCAAATTTGCCACTTTGTGCCCCTGTCTCTTGGGGACTCGGAGAACAAGTGCAGATTCACACGACAGCTATTTTAAAGACAAGAGTTTCATGGGCCTTGAGCATTCCTTTTTTCCCTTACAAATGTCTCGAGATCTCATTCCTGGTCCTCTCAAGGAGGAGCTCCTGGATACTTCCCTCTCTGTGCTATGTACCATCTCCTGCAACCCAGCCCACAGGTGGATGGGAAAGGGCCTCTTCACCACCAGGGCCCAGAAACAAAACACAGGTAGCAGAGATCAGGCCCTCAGAAACTGCTCAGGGACCCTAGAGAGAGGGTCCACCCCCACACAGAAGCCCACCTGCTGTGCATCCACTCCTGGATTCCTCTCTGGCTTCTCCTAATAAAGGCCAGGTTAGGAAGGAGCAACATTAATTAGTTATAAATTGAAAGCTATTACCATAATAATGAAAAGATGAGTGAATGCAAATTCCCCTTCTTTCACAGTGGTATTTACAAAAGAAAGATTAATAAGGTAATTTTACCCCCAAATCTACAAAGAGCTCAGCGGAGGGAGCAAAGAGAAGGGAAGGCAGAGGGAGGGCATGTGGATTCCCCTCCTGGTCTTCAGTTTTCCCGGGGTGGCTGAGGGCTAGCTGCTAGAACAAGGACACAGGGAGGGGACCATCTCTCTGCTGGTCCCTGGGGAAGATCTAAGGGTAGCCCTCACCATCACTAGCCCACCACAAGGTCCCAGCCCCCTCTGCCACCCTAGGGGCACATCCCTGTGCATCAGCAGGGGGGATTCAGGGCACCTGCCTATGTGAAGGACTAAGCTTCTCTCAGTACCTGCACAAGGCCAGGGACAGCAAAGACAGCGTTCACACTCTTCTCCCCATTTTACAAAGCAGGAAACAGGCTCACAGAAGCTAGGGAACATGCACAACATCATGGCTGCAAGAGGGAAGTAGAGAGTCAAGTCAAGGCTTAGTGAGCTCTGCCCCTTACCACACTGCATAAGGCATACCCACCATACCACCTCTAGATCTGCTTCTGCTTCGCTGAAACGCTTTCCAAAGAATTCCCTGGCCCAGGCACCTGGTTTTTAAACTCCAGTCCCTCAGAGCTAAAAGGCCTTCGAGGTCCCCCAGTCTGGCCCACTCATTAGGCCAGCACGTATGGCTAACCAGTGTCACAAAGCTTCTGAGCCTCCCCCCTGTGTTCCCCACCTAATCACCCACCTACCCTCCTGGCACATGTGCCCCTGCACTCCGAGAACACCTCCACATCCACAATTCAGAGTAACTCAGAAAGAAGGAGAAAGGAAGTTAGAGCCAAGGATCCTCAGTTCCCGCTATGTATGCTGGCCATTCAACCTCTGCACCTCACTCTCCTATCTGTAAAATGGGCTTATGGCAGTACCACCTCACAGACAGTGTAGGAACAAAACAGATAATGCAGGCCAGGGGTCAGTAAACTTGTTCTGTAAAGGCCCTGACAGTAACTACTTCAGACTTGGCAGATTCTGGTGTCTGTCACAACTATTCGACTCTGGAAGGGCTGCATGAGAGCAACCACAGACAACACGTGGCTGTGCTCCAATAAAATGTTATATAAAAGATAGGTAATGGGCTGGCTTTGACCTGCAAGCCAACCCCTGATACAGGCAAAGTAAGTGGCACATGCTAAGTCTCAATGAATGACAGCTACCCTCATAATAATTATTATGCTCAGTATTACTGTTATTATCATTTTACCAGATTATCGTTCAAGGTCAACCAGCTGTAAGAGGCATTTGGACCTAGGCCCGCAGCTAAAGAAGCAGAGTAGGAGGAAGCGGAGGAACAGCTGGTCACTCACCATGCCACATGCCCTCAACACCAGGGAGGCCCAGGTAGCTGATAAAGGGTAGGATCTGCTTGGAAGAAATCCCCTAAGTCTGAGCAAGAAGGGGGCATGCAAAGCTGCCACTGGCCTTTACTATGGCCCCCATGGGCCTCAAAGGTTTTCACTCATTCCACATAGTTTTCTACAGATGAGGCATGGCTCTAAGCATTTTGCAGATTTCATGAAAGGCAAAGTAAACCAAAGTCCTACTCTGGTTGACTGAGCTTAGGCCCCAAGCTCCAGCCCTGAGACCAGGCCCATCAGCGTCCCTACCCCTTCTGCTGTCCAGACCGAAGTGGGCTGTCTTAGCATGTCACCCTGTGAGCAGAACCTGAGAGGCAACAAAAA
Organism: Canis lupus baileyi; assembly: GCF_048164855.1. Classification (NCBI taxonomy): domain Eukaryota; kingdom Metazoa; phylum Chordata; class Mammalia; order Carnivora; family Canidae; genus Canis; species Canis lupus. The sequence continues at coordinate 32,953,441 of NC_132863.1, forward strand.
CACCTCCCGCCTCAAAACCATCCAGGAAATGGGCTCAATCCTTAGCAACAACACCTGGAGTTTCAAGGTACATTAGTATGTCTGGAGGTCTGCAAGGAAGCCCTGCCTCCACTTTGCCTTTCTACATCGGGGTCAACAAACCGTTTCTGGAAAGGATCAGGTAAGAAATATTTTTTAATATGAGGGACACATGGTCTGTATGGCAACTGTTTGACTCTGTTACCATTGCACAAAAGACACAGATAATATACAAAAGAATGGATGTGTTCCCAAAAAAAAACTTATAAAAACAGGTGGTAAGCAGATACAGCCACAGGGCTGGGTCTGGCCACCAGGCTATCATTTTCCACTCCGGGCTCCAGAGAACAAGGGTTCTGTGGGATTCATCCTTGTTTCTGCCCATCGATATCTATGATCTTTTGTCTGTGCCCAAAAACCAGATGATTACAGATAACTGTGTAAACCAATTAAAAGATTTTTAAGGATTAATTACTGTTAGAATACCTGAAATTCCTATAATAGATTATATGAGTGAATGAATAAATGAATGAAAAAGAAACAAACTGCCTAGGCCTGATGCATCCTTAGGTGCCTGGATATTGAAGCCAAATGATAAAGGGCAGAAGCTCCTAACGGTCTAAGAAAACTGAATTTGGAGTCCACTGAACAAATTTAATTGCTCTCCAGTGTCAAATCTCTCTTTTCCACGGTCACAGCAGGCCACTCAGTTGAGGTAAATTCCAGATAAGACATATTTATTGAAAATTTACATGGCATCATCATAATTTAAAAGAGTAATATTCATGCTCATGTCTAGAAGCTGAGGATGGAAAAGGTCTGCTCAGAATCCTAAATACACAACGGGCAATCCCCCAGACCAGCAACCACAAGCCAGCAACTCAATCTTTGGGTTCCACTGAGTAGTCTGCCCCTTAAAGTCCTGGTAAGGGGCCTAACCAGAGCACAAAGGCAAATATGGCTGAATAGAAGCTTCTCCTAGGATGCTTCCTTTTGAGTACACAAAGGAAAAATGACATTCTATGCTACATGACCTATATTATAAAATTGAATGAGCTGGTTTATATTACACCTTCAAAAAAAGAAAAAAACAGGATCTGACACATACATAAATGCAAGCTAATCCATAGTATCTAATCTTAGTGGGAAGAATTACTCTTCTCAAATTTCTCATAAAGTTTTGTGGGTGGTGGGGACAGAAGAAAAGGAAAAAAAATAGTTTTGCTTTTAAGAATTTACAAAAATGAAACCTAAGTTGTAAAGATTAAATCATACAGGTCATATGCTATGATCACAATGAAATAAAATATAAAATTCATTATGAAAGAAATATTTCAAAACTCAACTACTCAAAAACTTTAAAACAGTATGCTAAATGACTGCATTAGAGAAGTAAAATATAATGAGACTAATCTACAAAACAGAAAAGAAATAACTACCATTAAAACTTTCAGAGTAAAGCCAAAGCTGTATTCAAACGAAAAAGCATACCTTGATTTTTTCCTATTAAGTAAAAATGAAAATAAATGAACTGAGCAATCAACTTGTAAGTTTTTTTTTAAAGAAAGAAGTGAATTAATAAGCTAAAAGAAGTACTTAATGAATTAGACATTTTTTTAAATGATAGGATTGGTAAATGTAGTATCTGGTTCTTTTCAAAAGACCCTAAAATAGATAAACCTTTGGCAAGAGGGAAAAAGATAAATATGCAAAATTAGGAACTGAGAAAGTGAATATGCCACATTCATTGAATTCTTTCATTCAGCAAATATTCAGTGTGTACTTTAAGTGTCAGGAATTGGTGACACAATAATGAATTAGACAAAATCTTTAACTTAACTCACTGTAAAGGAGGAAAGATAAGTAATTTCATTTATGGTGTGTTATGAAAATATGCAAATTTTATGAACAACTACTCTGTGAAACTATGCCAGAAAACCACATTGCAATGAAAGGTGTTATTTTTTAGGAAAATATAAAGTCAAGAACTAGTTTGACTAAATCAATAACATCTATTTTAAAACTTAAGTATCTGTCAAAGTTTGCCTCCAAAAACTGTGCCATGACAGGGGGCTTTTCAGGCTAGTTCTGAAAACCCTTCTGAGAACTGATAATTCTCATGTTTTTCTAAACTACCCCACAGCCGAGAGGAAGGTAGAAGGGTTCCCTGTGCATCACAGAACCCCCCTACCAAGCCTGACAGAAGTGTGACAAGGGAAACAACAGATCAGCATCACTTGGAGAAAACCAAAGTCTGCAATCTCTTATGCCAAATTCTGAAAGCAAAATAAATAAGTTTAAAACCCAGATTTGCCTCATTTGATGGCAGCAACTGTGCTGTCAAAGCTCCCCTCCCTCCTCATAACCCTCATCATAGTGGGCACTCTCATGATTGTGGAACGCAGACGCACAGATACTCTAGCCCCCTTGTCCTGCTGGGGGCAGCTCAAGAGTCATGGTTTCCAGAACCCTCCTGAGAAATGGAGCCCAAGTCACCCTTCCTGGGACTCTGGTCCTCTTCCTGTTCAAACCTGTCCACCTGTTCTTCCAGGGAGCACATAGTAATCATTCTTATATGAACCCTTATCTGGGGGTTCATGAACCCTGATGCTCCAGGACTCATCCTAAGGCAGAAAACCTGACCTAGCCTTCAGCAACCACCCCTTAGCTTTGCATTCCTATGTTTGGCTGCATAAATATTAATATGTTTGATTAAGGGGTACTTCCCCAGACGCCACTGGGGTTAATACACATCATTCACAGTGTATGTATCATACCACCTTCCTAAAATCTAATAAAATACAAACTGCAAACACATTTCACCCAAAGGGTTTTAGATAAGGGATTATGGAGCTGTATAAAATACTAGCAAATCAAATCCAGTACTGTATTAAAGGAATAATAAACCATAACCAATTAAAGTTAATTACAGTAATGGTTTCAAATTTAAAAACTTAGTCACACAATTTTTAAAAATAATAGGTCAATGGAATAAAAGCCACAGATGACCTCAACACTTATTTCTGATATTAAAAAAAAAACCTCTTAATAATAAGAATTCTGGTTCCTTACAATGATAAATAACATCTATTTTCAAAAATGGGCATATTTAGCTCTAGAAATGTTATAACTAAATCAGGAAAAAGATAAACAATATCTGCTATCATCACTATTATTTATCCTGATTCTGGAATTTTTTAGCACAAAAACAAAAAAAAAATTTTAAAACAGAGCAATTAAGTACTAAAAGGGAGAAGACAGTACCATTATTTGTAGATGATATCATCATCTACCTGAAAACCCAAGGGCATAACTGCAAACTTATGAGAACTCGTAAAAGAGTTTTAGTATGAGGGCCAGATAGAAAATACAAGCACTAGGTGTTATACTGTATGTTGGCAAATTGAACTTCAATTAAAAAAAAAAATGCCTAAAAACCACATCTTTCTATACCAGTTGCATACCAGTATATACCAATTGACAATAGCCTATCTGAAAACATAATATAAAGAAACACTTATCCCACATACAAAAGAAACAAGATGTAATACTAAACTAGACATGACCAAGATCTAAAAGAGGGAACAATGAAGCCCCACTGAGGCACATACACAAGAGCGAGGAATAAATGGGCAGCTCATCTTGTGATAAGAGAACTGAACATCATAAAAATGTCTGGGGTCTCTAAAATAATCTAGAATGCAGAGCTGACCAAAATCCAAACCAGATATTTTAGCAATCATTGGACAAAAGTATTCCAAAATTTGTCCAGTAGAATAAACACACAAAAATACCTGGGGAACTTCTGAAATTTAGTGTTATGGGGGTTTATGATCCTCTCCGATGTTAAGACATATAGTTACAGCAGTAAAGCAACATGGTACCACCACATAAATAGACAAATAGAAGCTAATTAGACCCCAAAATACATGGGAATATGTTATTTAGGCTACACTGCCTTTAAGTAGGAAACATTTGGGTTATTCGATCAAAGAGACAGCTAGCTGTCCTCTAGGAATAAAATAATAATAAAGCAAGATCTCTACCTCACCCTTACATCCAAATAAGTGCCTGACCTATTAAAGATTTAACTAAGAAAAGGAAGGATGGAGGGAAGAAGAAATCTCAAAGGTACTAGGAAAGAAAGGAAACTCATGAAGAGTAAGGGAAGTCTTTCTGATCACGGCATGAAACCAAAAAGCAACAAAATACTGATCGATTCCACCATCTAAAAATTAAGAAAACTAAAAAATTTCAGTGCAACAAAAAATAGTAAAAACCTGGTAAACAAGTAAAAAGGAAAGTTTTAGAAAAAAAGCAATGCGACATGTGCGACAGAGAAAGAACTACTATTTGACACCCATATAGCTCTCCCAAATGAATAAGAAAACCACCTGAAAGAAAATGCGTAAAGGGTACGACCAGCTAAGTCACAGGAAAAGCGAGGGAGGGAGGGAAGCAAAACATCAATAAACATTTGAAAATATTTTTCTACCTCACTAATAACTGAATGCTAATTAAAAGTATTTTTTCATCTATGCAATACAAAGGTCAAAAAGACTGATGATAACCATATTGGGAAAGGAACGGAAAAACGCCTACTCTTTCAGATGGCTGCCTGTCATGATTTAGAAGTACGAGTGTCAATGAAGAAAATGTCTCTAAGATAAACAGCCAATGCTGGTTACCACCAGAGAACAGGATGGGGGAGGAGGGAGAGGGGATCTTTCATGATAAAACACTTCTGAAACAAGAGTGGTTTTTTGTTTTTTTATAGTACATAAAATAATAACAGCTAATATTTCTTGGCTCCTTACCATATGCCAACCAGTCTAGAAAGCACTTTCCCTGCATCACTGGCAGGCTCACACAGCCCCTGAGGCTAGTTTTGCAGGGAGTAAAATGTTTCCATTGCTGTCTTTGGTCCTAAAAGAAACTTCCATGCACTCCCTCCTGCTCTCAGAACGTGGAAGAGGAAACCCCTGTCCCTCCTTCATTCTCCTGCTCAATCCTTCCATATACTTCTCATGGAACTCTTGAGAGCTGGACCTACTCCAGGGGTACCTCTAAACTAGCCATGGGTGATTTTACTTCGCTTTGAAAGCTGAAGAGTCTCAAGGCTCCTAATTGGGCTTCCTGAGGATGCAACGGGAACTCCATGTTTCCCCATTCCACTCAGATCCTCATCTGACAGTCTGTGTCTGCTGGGAAATGGGACCTGGAACACTTAGCACGCTCTTATCCTGTGGTTCTCAATGTGTGGGGTCTTTGTGCTCGCAGGATCAGCATTACCTAGGAACCTAACTGAAATGCAAATTCTTGGCTCCACCCAGATCTTCTTAATCAAAAAGTGTGTGCATAGAACCCCCAGAGCCCAGCCATGTGGACTGTACCAAGCCCTCCCTGTGATTCTAATCCGCAGGAAAGATTAAAAACCTCACTCAAACCACTAGCCAGCTGAGAAAACCAAGACTTGGAGCTTTAATGACCTCATAGGGCTAGGTAGCTAGTGTGTTACTGGACTGGGATTTGAATCTGGATCTTCTTCATTACAAAGCCCTACTCTTAAACATTAGGCTTTACTATCTCCTTATATACTGCCGGTGGTACTATTTCAGTGAATACAAATTATCTTTTAAAAATGTACTATTCTTAAATGTTGTATGATTAGCTTTAGAATTGACTTTTCAAAATTTATGAAGATGACAACAGAGCAGGAAATTATGCTAATCTTGCTCCCTCTCATTTAACTCCATCTTAACCATAAGCCTCCTGTTTAGACCATATGGACAAGCCTCCGGTTTCTCCAGAGCAGCAACATCTAGCTGTTGGAAAGCACCTCAGGGAATCCCATCACCTGGAGGGATGGCGGTAACGTGCCACCTGCCTCCTTCGGCCCCTTAGATCCCTGCACAATAGCTAAGAGAATCATTCCTGTTCTGGCAAGTAAACCTAGCTGACTCATGGTTACTTGGGCAAATGTGTTCATGGTCACTCTGGCTCTTTGCTAAAGCAAGGGTCGGCAAACTGTGGCTCATGGGCCAAGCTGGTCCATTAGCTGTTTTTGTAAATAAAGTTTTATTGGAACATACTAAACACATTTACATATCATCAAAGGCTGCTTTCATGCTATAATGGCAAGGTTGAGCATATGTGATAGAAACTGTATGTTCCACGAAGCCTAAAATATTTACTCTCTGACCCTTTACAGAAAACAACTGCCAATCCCTGCCTTAGCTCCAAAAAGCCCCTTAACCTCCCTGAGCCTCAGTTTCCTCATTTGTACAATAATTGCTCCTCAGGATTGTGGGGGAGGAGAACGCAGAACAAAACACATTAAAGGCCCTTCCCCTCTTCAGATGGAGACAACTCCTCAAGATCAGTTGGTGTCACAGCTCTGGCACGCAGTAGGCATGCCGTCGGTTCCTTCACGGTCCATTCCCGCTGAGTGTTCAGAACGCGGAGGTTCCACAAAGCCCGTAGGCTTCAGCTTAAACCGTCCCACTGTCCAGTGATCCAGGGGATAATTTACTAACCAGGCAGCACATCCAGATACCATACATCATCTCCTAAAGCCAAACCTGTCCTGCCCAGAGCCAACATTTGGCTCTGCCCTGGAAATGAAAAATGGGTTCCCAGGGACAGCAAATCTTGGGCTGCAAGAAGGAAGGAAAAAGCAGCCTAACTACAGAGCACTCATCCTCACACATCTCCACTTCGGGAAGAGTCCCCCTCAGGGACCTCAGGTTTTAGAATCCTCCAGCTTCCTCAGAACAGAGAACTAAATCCGCCTCTCTTCCAAGTACAGAACAACCACACAAGGAGAGTTGCATTGGGCCAAGGGAGAGGGGAGGGTACTGTTTTCCTGCCCCTGCCATCTGCCCATACCTCCAATATGTCATGTCTCCCAAGCTCCAGTGGTCCAAGCCACTCCCTTTCTCCTTCCACTCTGAGTTTCTATCCTAGCAGATCATCTCAGTGGGGTGTTTTGTACCTAGTTTTGCTGGTCTCTCCCCCTATTTTGCCTGTACCCTACTGGTGAGGAAGGTTCTCGTGTTGGCCTCACTTCCCCAAATGGGGAAACTGAGATTTAGCAAGCTTATAACCAGTTCACTCAAGGCAGCATAGCCTGAAGGCAGCCAATCCCATCTCAAGTCTCCTTGCCTGAAGTGTTCACATTCCTAATCACACACCATGGTTCACACACCTTGAGTGTGCATGCAAGTCCCAGAACTATCCTTGAGATCTCAAGCCACAGACCTGTGAAATTATCCAGTCCAGCCTTCCCACTTACCAAATGGGTCAACTGAGGCCCCAGCAGAAACATCACCCTTCCAAGGTCACCCAGTGAGACAGTGGCCTGAGTAATACAAAGAACAGGATTTCGCTAAGAGTGCTTTCATGTCCCAAGGCCATGAGGTAGGTAAGATTTGATAGGCTCATGGGATCTCATGTTTTACGACTGGTGCTGCTTCTCTCTCCCTTCTTCCACCAATTACACCAGCAATAACTACTCACGTGCCCTAGTCTAGCCAATTTTGGTGCCAGGCTGAGGGGATCCTAGGGGCCTTTCCAACAGGTCCCAACAGGAGAGCCAACGGAAATGCCTGACATGGCGCCCCCTATGACTCCAGTGGTCCAGGGGGGTTGAAGCAAGATCTTGTAGAGCAGCAGGAGTCTGGTCCTTAGAGCCTGAACATGAGAAGGCTGAGGTGGAATCTGGGACCCCAGGACACCCTCTGGGCCTGACAGGAGACCACCAAGCAAACCCACTCAGGGAGCTCAGCACAAGGCACATCCACAGGCAGACAGGGGCTAGGAGAGGACAGAACTAATGGAAGACAGCTGACCAGAAGTGACCACATGCGGACTCGGGGATCGAGTGGTCCCCACAAGCTGGAGGTGACAGTGCCTGCCAATGAGATTGGCCTGAGAAGGCAAAGGAAAACATGAATGGTGCCACGAAGAGGGGCTACACAGCCACCAGTCAGAACCAGAATCAGAGACCGGGTTCAAGTCCTGCCTCAGCACCTCAAAGTCATGCAACCTTACAACTGAGGGGGCCCATCTGAGTCTGGGCTTCGGCCCTACAGGACTCACATGCTGACGGCATGCACCCCACAGAGCTGCAAGGAGGATTAAATGCAGCAAAGTGTGTAAAAATCTTCAGCACGATGTTCTTAACAGTTGCTCTAAGTGGTGGGGAGCCTTTTCAATAGGACGTACCTCCCACAGCTTCGGAGCCAGTGTAGACGACTCAATAAAATGTTACAGAACAAATTAGAAAAACTCCTACAGAACTCACTTAACTTGTTAAATCAAGGAAGTGAACAACTGTGTTGTAGAGGCCTTCGGCTTTCAACTACCCGAAATCAAATTGTTATTCCGCTCTCCTATCTCAGCACTCGGTGCTAAGGTTATTTGGCGTGTCTGGTGTGTGACTACTTAAGAAGGGGTAACAGCCTCTAATTAAGCTTGAAAACGTCAACGTGAGACAGGCAGGCAGTGAGCAACGTCTCTTCATGAAAACATTTCTGGGGCAGGCTTAGGCCAAAGAGCTGTCAATCAATAAATTGTTCTGTCTCAGAGCTTTTACACTCAAAGAATTTTGAGAGCCAGGAGGGAGGATCCTTGAGCATAATTTCTTTTACAGAAAAGACTACCCACGTCCCGAGGGGCCAGAGGATTCGGCCCCAGTCTCCTGAGTTAATAGAGTGCCTTCCATAATACCTCTTGTCCCTAAAATTCCTTCCTTATTCCATCGGTGTTATGCACTCCTGACTCCACCAATACATGGAAAGGTCAGGCACAGTTTATTAAGACCTACTGTGTGCCAGATACTGGGACAAACAAGAGGGGGAAACAAAACAGAAGGCCCTTGCCTTTCTGAGCTCACAATCTCGTGAGAGAAGAAAGAGTAAGAAAACAAGTAGTATTGCAAAGAACAAGTACCGACGACACAGACAGACTATGCTCCAGAAGACAGGAGGCAGGGGAGGGGAATTTCGATTCTGTGGCTAAGTGAGGTCTTCTATGCCAAACCTCAGGAGCGCCAGCACCACGCTGTGCAGAGTTGAGGGATGGCTATTCCAAAGAGAGGAGCGAGCACAAAGTCCAGAGATGAGAAGAACCAGGCTAAGAGGGTGATAGGGCCCAAGTCATGCAGGGCCATGCTAATGAGTATGGATTTCATTCCAGGTGCTGGTAGAAACCAGGTGCAATGCAGAGCCAACAGGGTGACGTGTTCTGTTTCATGATTTAAGACAATCACGCAGTTGGCAACAAAGCAGGCTGGAGGTGCCGGGAATGCAGGGAGCAGCAGCCAGTCCTCATCTTATCCTAGCAGAACACTTAAAAAAGCCATTGAAGAAGTCCTGCCCATGGAGATGGCTCAAGGCACTGGAGCTGAGCGGGGGGGCCATGGCACATTCACCAGCCATTCTCCAACAGTTTCCCATCATCCCGCCAGGAACCCCCCTCTGGCCCAAAGAATCATTCATCACAACCCTGGCATGCCGAATGGTTCTGATCCTGACCCTAGACACATCTCAGGTTTCAATAAACACTTGTTAAACCAAATGAACTCAGTAGACAATCCCTGAGGAGATACAAGTTCTGCTATTGACGGAGGCTCACAGTGAGACAAGGATAATGGGCTCAAATCTTGTTAGCAAAGTCAGAGAACTGAGAAATTTCTGAGCTCAAAACAATAATTTCCCTTCTGCTTTCAATATTTTTGCATAGTAAGGAATCATTTCTAGGGCGGCCAGGAATAATTCTTGGGCAATTATTTAGCACGTCTTAGACCTGTTTTGCTGCTTTTCATGGAAGCTAAAGATCAGTCACTGACAGTTTCTCTTCAATACGCCCCCTCTCCCACTCCCCCCATCTCCTGGCCTCATAATCTAGCTGTTTTCCTTGATTCTCCCTCCGCCTCCACTGTGGATGCTTCTAGTGTTTCATCTTTCTTGGGATCCCATGACTACTGTGCTTCAGCTCAGCAATTCCCAACTTTTTTATCTGACATCCCAGTGTGTCTTCAGGCACCTCCAGGGGAGTTGTGAAATTCATTTTCATTCACTTTAATTTAAAAAAGAAATATAGGCCATTTAGTTCTTTTAAGAGGGGAGAAATGTGGTGTCACTCAATCAGCAGGGAGGTGAATCCTGACTCTATTAGCTTATTGGGCAAAATGGCTCTCTTCCAAGCATTCTTGGGTTGCTTAAGCAAGTACAGTGTTTTGCTAACGTCTGAGAAACTCTTCGCTCTTGGGGAAAAGAAGAATAAAGTTCGGAGAGAAAAGGGACAAGGGAAAATTAATGTTCTTTTATTAAGAACATTAATCTGTTTTAGAGATCAGAATTCAACAAAATGATGCATATCACTCAACCACTTAGTCCTTCTATTTAACAAGAGTTTACTGGTATCCAGCATTTTTCTAGAACCAAGGAACAATAACAGCATCTAATATTCATTCAGCTCATGTGCTCCATGCCAGGTACAGTTCTACAAGAACTACCTCAATTAATCCCACAGTAATTCCATAAAAAGCAGTTCTTCTGTCCCCTATGCAGAACTGTTGGGCAAACCCGAACTACCAGTCTCATCACTGCCACAACACGAGCCTGCCATGTCCCAGGGCTACAAAGATGGACAAGGCATGATCCCTTCTGCAAGGACTCACCACGTGTGGTGGGCAAAACAGACGAGTCATTAATTGTGTGGACCGTGTGTGAAACTAGGAAAGAGAATCTAGGGATATGGACAAGGGTGTTGGGCTCACCCTGGAAGCAGAGGATACAGAAAGCATGCCCAGGAAGAGGAAAGAGCTCACTGGAGTCAGTTAGGCAGACAGGGTGAGGTCAGAATAGAAGGGTGGAAGGGTGGGGGAGGACAGACAGACTGAGGAGAGTGGGGAAGGGAAGCCTGAGAAAATGGGCAGGTGCAGGGAGCCAGAGTACGCAGCAGAGGCAAGGCCAGGAGGCTGGGGGGCTGGGGTGGACAGATGCCCAGGAACTCTGGCAGGAGGCTGGCAGGGGCTGACTGGTCCCGTGGCCCTCCTCAGGCAGGCTAAGGATGGGTCGTGGGGAGCCGGGGAAGGGTGTGGGCACCAGGGTGGCACAGCCAGTCACAGAGAGACAGCCCTGTGATGGCAGCGAGCCCAGAGCCTGGAGCCAGAACGCAGAGAGGAGCCCACCTGGAAGGCAGTTTGCTGGCTGGCTGGCTGGCATGAGAGGATGAGGCCTCCACCCCAGGCAGTGGCCATGGGGAGGAAAAAGCAGACACTGGAGAGAGGCTCCAGAAGTAGGAGGACAGGTGGCGGTGATGCCCACAGAGGCGTCCAGGAATATTAGACATTATTTTCCCGAATTCTCCTAGGGAAAAAAAATGTTTCTACTTCCATTTTTCTGGTGATGGTAAATTCCTAATATACTTTGCCATCTGCTCCACAACTGAGAGGCAAATACGATCAACAAAGTGACAAAGTTGGTGACATGTGAAGAAGCCCGGTCACACCCCTGGTCCCGTGGAGGGAGAAAGGGCGCCGGCCAACAGCAGTCTTTCAGCAGGTGACCTTCACTGAGGCATCTGCTCCTGCCCGCCCAGCCACCGCCCTCCCGGCACAGGTAACACTGCCCTCCCGCCGCCACCCCCCCACTCTTCCCCCCCAACACCTGCACCCGACTCCTAACACCAGCGGGAGTGGCAGTGGCAGCCATCCACACGGAGGTGCAAGAGCTACACAGGAGAACGAAACAGTGCTTGAACAGTCCGTGGCAGGCTCTGCCCAGAGGCCGACACTCCATGCTCATCCCCATCTCCTCCTCTAGCCCAGGAATATGGGAAAAGACAACCAACCATCTCTCAGCACCCACCCTCCTCGATCTAGAACCCCACGCATTGCAGAGAGCAGGTTGTGGGGTACACATCCAAATTTCTGCGTCTCGACTTCCTGCCAGTCGTGCACTTAGGAAAGATTAATGGTCTTTGGAAAAGGAATGAGAGTCCATTTATTTATCTAATTAGGATTCATGAATTCATGAAGGGCCCCGTAAAAAAAAAAAAAAAAAATTAGAGAAGTTCACAGAGACACACATACATACCTCAAAACGAATACACAAACCTATCTCTCTACTTCAAGGTCTTAAAAAAAAAAATCAATGTATTTCCCAAGGGGCACTGGGTAGGTAACAGGAGTATAATAAATAGTATAAAGTTTGTAGCCTGATTATGTTATAACCAAACATCTCAGACAGGTAAACCCGAGGCTTTGGAGAACGTGCTCCTCATGTGAAACTAAATTCCTGCCAGAGCCAGCAGGATCACAGATAATCGAGACCATGCTGTATCTGTGTTTAAATCCTAAATTATACCATTGACACGAGGCTTTCTCACATCCCATATATTCCTGTCGAGTGTTTCCTGGGAAATTTGGACAGGAAAGCTCTGCTCTCCTAGGGGCAGGGTGCACCTTCCTTCAGGTCTAGATCTGCTTCGCAGGCTCTGTCTGCAAACTGTTAACTCCCACTCCCAACACATCAAGGAGACAGGAGCTAAAAGACTTGGATGTAAGGACCTTTTTTGCCACCATCTAATTCTATGAACCTGTACGCATCAGGGAATCTCCCTGGGCCAGCAGCTATGGATAACAATAATCCCTAATATCTACTGAGTTTCTGTTATGCTATTGGCTTTCCAAGAAGCATTTTACATGGGTTATTTCAGCCAATCCTCCCAACCTTTTAGGATTCCCACATTACAGGTGAGGAGGAAGAGGCCATAAGTGGAAGAGCTGGTTAGACGTATTAAAATAGTTTGGTGAGGGCAGACCCCGTGGCGCAGCGGTTTAGTGCCGCCTGCAGCCTGGGGTGTGATCCTGGAGACCCGGAATCGAGTCCCACGTCGGGGTCCCTGAATGGAGCCTGCTTCTCCCTCTGCCTGTGTCTCGACCTCTCTCTCTCTGTCTCTATGAATAAATAAAATCTTTTAAAAAATTAAAAAAATAAAAATAAATAAAATAGTTTGGTGGCATCCCCACTGTCCAAAAGACTGAAGCAACCCCTGGCATCATCCACCACTGCCATGACCGACACCCAGGGATCCAGCCTTACCCAGCTACGTGAAGCCCCATGGATCTTGCACTCTTTCACACACTTCTGCTCCTGCCTGTTTATGATCTTAGTTCCCTGTCTAGAATGCTTGCCTTGCCTTTCTTGCCTACAAATATCACTCTAACATCAAGACAGTTCAAGCCTTTCTGCTCCCCTCCAACACTGAACTATCCAACACCTTCATGACCTTCGTGCCCCTATGCCTTGAGATGACCATTCACTATCTGCTGCTGGGCAAACCTCTGAAAGACCAGAGCTGTATCTGCTTACCACTCCATTCCCAGAAGCAGCACCCAGCCTACAGTGAAAATGTGCTGCAGGAAGAGAACAAGACAAGGACAGAGGGAACAGGAGGAAATGAATGCACATCTCCCAATAATCTAGGTACCTATCTTATGAGTCAACCAATTACTACTGTCTCTGATCCTGGAAGCTTCTGCCACTTCTAGGTTTTCCCCTGCATTTCCCCAGTCTGAGTAGGAATAACAGACAAGGAAACCCTCCACAAGCTCAGCTCAAGCCTCAACCAGGTTTATAATAGGAAGCCCTGTCTTCCTGGAATCTTCCAGGAGGATTCAGAGAAGAGTCAAACCTAGAGATGTTACAAAGGTTTTAGGGCCTTGATCGTAAAACACCTTGGTCCCAGATCTGTCGCTCCCAAATCTGTGGAGCTTTCAGTGTCTTGCTATCATTTATATTTTCTGGGTTGGTGAGCCCCACTGATACATCTTGTTCTTGTGTCCCGTTCAGAGAAGCCCATGTGGACTCCAGTTTCTGACAGCCTCTCCTTTCAAATAAACACCCTAAAGATAGATATAATAAATATCCCATCAGCCTCTCAGGGGCAATACGATGTTTTACAAGTAATTCTAAAGACCCAGCTAGCTCTCTCTCTCTGATACTCCATAGGGAACAAAATAACATGAAATAATAGCAATATGCATGAGCCCAATCAAAGACTTTCCTTTCAAAGATAAAAATGCAAAGGTGTAGTTCATGATGACTGAAAGCAAAAAATAATAAGTAGTGACATTCGAGATTGGTTTTGATCACTCCTAACTGATTTCTAAAATCTCCCCATCACCCGACCATTATAATTTCCTGCTAATTACTACAAGCAATTTTATTAATATATTTTTCAGCCTCATTAAATATTACCTTGGGCCTAACATTAAAAATGATGAGGCTCAGTAATCTTAATGAGCATCCAAGTTTCATCGACCCCGGAAAACCCAGACAGCAAAGAACTAAACGTGTTGCCAGGCTGCTCTGTTCCCTGGGCATGTAGAAAAGCAACTTCAGAGACATGAAAGAAATGAAATGTAAAGCCCAGAACAAAACCAGACTTGGAAACATCCAGGTGTGGCTGGGCCTCCTTCAGTTCCTGTCCAGTAGTGGAGAGGGGCATCAATGAGGAGGCATTTTGGCTTTCTCCCTTCCTCCTCGGTCACCCGGACAGAAACAGTGTCAATCAGAATGTTCTCACTAACATTTGTACCTCTTGTGACTCCCATGGACAGTGCTATGGGTGATCGTGGGCTGTGCAGAAACAGGCCGAGTGGAAAAGCAAAGTGTTCACTGCTCCATCCAACAGAAATATGTGGCTTTCTCTGAAATGGTGGCAGTAGAACAAAGGACGAGTAGTCAAGGACCAAAGAAGATAAATTCTATTTTTTCTTTCCTTCCTGGCATGACCAGAATTATCTGTATTTCTCAAGCAGCAAGCTGGACAAGAACAGTGAGACTAGCTTCCCAGTCCTCCAAGTAAATTATTTATCAGAAGCTGAATTTACTGCTCTCATGACTAAACTGTCAAAAAAATTCCTATTTCCAACAGTTGTGCTGGATGGTCCCAGGATTTCTTATGTTTCCCTTAGCCACTAGGTTAAAGATGAGTGGGTAATAGTAAATGTGCAGTTGGCTGAACAGACTAGCCCAGATTTACTGAACCTACCCTTCAGCCAAGATCTCAGAGAGATTTTTCAATGTGTCTTAGACCAATACATTGAACACAACATAAAACCTTTAGATGTTAGACAGGAACCTCTGGTGTTACCTAATTTAACTCACTATTTGTACACAAGAAAACAGAGATGCAGAAATGGGAAATGACATGCCTTGGTTACACAAGCAATGTCAAATCTAGACCTTGAACTGTTGGATCCTCATCCATTACGCTGCTGTTGGTACCATTAACCTGGACAGAGTCTAACTGGGGATGGCTATCTCATCCAAAAAAGAAGTGTGGTTTCCCTCTTTGGTGGTACAGCACTGCCCTGGGATGGGATGACCACCAAGAACTACATCTTCTGATCCTTCCACACACTCGCAACTCCACTACTTTGAAGCTGAGTCCACCTCCAGGAATGTCTTCTAGCCAGTGAAATGGGAATGCAAGTGATGAACAATGCCACTTCCAGGCATGACTCATGCAAACCTACAGTCTGATGCTATTGTGAAGATTCAATGAACATTCACTAAAATATCATCACCCAGTGCCCACAATGCATTTAGCACTTGACAAGGCCTTCCACGTTCTCCTCAGAAGCTAGACACAAACCAGTACATAATGTACATTCTATTCATATGATACTCCAGAATCAACAAACGTAACCAACAGAAATCAGATTAATGGTCGCCTAAGAGGACAACGACTAGGTAGAAAGGAGCATAATGGAACTTTCCAGTGTGACGGAAACATTTTGTATCTTGGTAAAATTGTAGGTTTTACAGCTTGTTAAATGCATGTAAATTATATGTCAGAAAAAAATTTAATTGTTAAGATCTAAATATCTAGATATCTCTGTAGCTCAGTAGTTAGATGGCTAGGAAAGAGGAGAGAGAAGGTAGTCCGTGAAAGTACCTGATGCAGCATGTGGTTCTTACAAATGGTTCCATGTATGCTTATGGAATGCTTGAATCAAAATGAACACTCCTACTCTTTCTCTTTCAGGAACAACCCATTGTATTTTGGGATGGCACCAGCAATTCTGAAAGTGCCTTCTCTGTCCCTTAATCCTGGTCCCTGACACAGCCCCCAGATGCATCTGCCCACAATCTCATGACAGAGGTCAGAGGTCTTAACCATCAAACTTATTCTGCCTCCAGTTGAGCTATCTCTGAGACTTTCATGGTACTTGTCACACTCAATTCCTCAAAATCTTTTTGGACCATGAGCCCAGACAAGCCACCAGATGTCATCTGTTGAGGATGTGTTTGGATGCGCTCCATTCAACTAATGGGCTCCAGGCAGCTCTGCTCCTATGAAGTAGTATCCACACCACCTTGAGTCCACCATCAAGACACTCATCTTGAACGTTCAGTTTGGAATATGATAACTGCTAGTATCTACTGAGCATTTGCAGCATGTCCAGCACAGTTACAGATACTACATATTTTCATTTCTTTAGTGCTCACAATAAATGCATAAACTCTGTCACTGGCACCATTTCACAGATAAACTTGCAGAATTGAAGGTATTCCTTCATCCCGGTATTTTCAGACCCATGAAATCCCATCTGCAAATCTCATCTCCACATCTGTCTCCCACCCTTCACTGTAAAGGTATTGGCAAAACTTGAGAACTCTTGCCCAAAATTTACAGAGTAAGAGCTCAACTCTTGCCCAAAATATACAGAGTAAGAGCTTGACACTGCAGCCCTGAATGAACAAACAACTGATACACAGAACAATGGGGGTGACACTTAAAAAACCACTACATTGAACAAAAAGGATGTAAACACAAAAGAGCAAATACTGCAAGATTCTGTTTCTAGGAAGCTCTCAAAGAGACAAATCTAATCTACAGTGACCCAAATCAGGTCATCGGTTGCCTGGGGCTGGAGATGAGAGGCAGGATTGCCAAGGGGCATGAAGGAAATTTCTAAGTGATGAAAATGTTCTACACCTTGACCCAGGTGGTGGTTACACGAGTGTACACATTTGTCAAAATTCCAACTGAACACATAGAAAGTGTGCATTTTATTGGATGGGACTAAAGCTGATATTTTTATGCAAAAACAAAGAAAAGCTTTCAGAAGCAAAAGCCCTTGTTTTGAATCTCTGTCTCTTCCTGGCTGGTGACCTGGAAGGCCTGTTAAGGCCACTTAACACAACTGAGCCTTGGTTTTAGGCTGTTGTCAGGGCTGGAGATAATACATGCCAAACACCTGAGAAAAGAGTAGACCTTCAATAAACAGCAGCTTCTATTATTAATGTTAATTAATAATAATGAGAAATAATAATCTAAGTAACAGCTTCAATTCTCTACCTCACTTTGCTGGGTAGATCTCAAACTGCTAAATGTTCCTTGCCATTAGCTCTTGCTGGAAACCAACACACACTCTTGTGGGCATGCAATCATTTTAATGTTATGCTAGAAGAGATAATCAAGGATGAATACCAAATGAATGTAGATTAAAGAATTCTTGTTTATATATGAATATGGGCCATGGAATCTTGGACTAATTCAAGCCTGAGCAATGCTGACAGTTACCATTTTCTTTCTCCAAAAATCAGAATTTCACTCTAAGTAACTCCATGGGGAGCTTTCTACTATATTATTATCCAGGGTATAATTTCTCTAATAAGGTCATTAGGGGGAAAAAATTCTGGACTCTATAATCCCTTTGTATTAGTTTTCTCCTAAGAGTATCTTTCTCTAGAGATAAGACACAGGTCATCACAGCAAATTTCCTATCTATAGCAATCTGGTTTTGATAGTTTTTAGAACTAAATCTGTGAGCTCATCTTGTTTTTTGGTCACCTCCTTCCACATTCAGAAAACTGCTTTGCAGCAAACTGTTCAGTTCTGTTTAGGCCTTCAAACAATTTCTCTAGAGCTGGAGCAAAGGTGAGTGAGAAAGTTTCCAGGTTCCTGGTAGAACTGAGACTCCGTGGGAGGCTACTGAAAACTCAGCAGTAATGGAGATTCCAGGGGGAACAAATGAAAGGAGCCATGCTGTGCTGGGCTCAAAGCTGCAAAGGTGTTGTCAACCCCTCTTTCAGTAAATGCCTCTAACCGCCTTCATTGGGGAGCATCCCTGTCCCATTTTTAGCCTACCAAGGAGCCAACTTCTAGTGCTCAATGCTATGCTGGTTTCTTCCCAGTGCGTTCTTAGTATTAGAACAGATCAACCCAATGTCACGAGCAGTCTCCCTTTTGGCAGAAATGCCTCAGAGCTATTATTCCATAATGACAGCTAGGGAATCCAGGGCCTTCTAAAGACATATAGAAGGCTCCAGAGAATTAACATGGAGGCAGGGCCACTGAAACATGACTTTTCAACCCAAGAGGAAGCTCTGCAAGTTCCCAGGTGTTATACTCCATCCCCAGCCTGACTCCTGTCCTAACAGTCCAGAAGTCTCTGGAAATAAAGATTCATTGCAACACAGTCCCACTTGGACTCTTTAGGAAATGAAATTTGCTAATGGCAGGATAGTTTTGTTTCATGATTTGCCTTTCCATGTATTTTACTCATGAACAACAGTTTTTCAAGCGGCCAAACAACTTTTCTTAAAAGTGACTTCCCTCCTAGGGCAGAGACTGCTGTGTGTTCATCCCACATCATTTCCTCCTTCTCCTGGGCACACAATGAGACCACACTTCCCAGGATCCCTTACAGTTGGGCAGTTAAGCACAGCTGTGTACCTGAATGACTGTGTGGAACACAGCTCCTCTGTCACCCACACTGGGAGGGGTGAAGGAAACCAATTGCTACTTTATTCAGACTCCAAAATGGTCTGTTCCAAGAGTTCACCTTTCCTAACCAACTTTCCTCCTATTTAGTTAACCCCTCAAAAGCTCCATTAAATGATTCTGGAGAGAAAAACAACAACAAAGGGATACCAACATCTAGCCATGCAGGATAAATATTTCTTGATCAAAATCCATGTAACTCAGCCTGAGAGCCCCTGCTTTAACCTGTGAATTCTCTACAGGCATCCTCATCCCTTCCTTCCCACAACCATCAAGTTCAAGTAAGTCTTCCAGAAGTTAAGGGCTGACAGGAGCCAGCTAGTGTTAAACAGGAAGTCCACATGTCTCTAGCTGCCACTGGTAACACTTCAATTACCCACCACCTGCTTATCATGAGGTTCTCAGTACAGCTTTTTCCATTGTCCATTGTCTCCCAAAGAAAAGGTTAATGGGAAATGTCAAGATCCAATAGGCAGGAAAAATCCCAGCGCTAAGCTGAGAAAATAAAAGAGGTTATTTCTAGACTAAGTCATGGTTCTGAAAGCTGGCATGTATCATCCTGGACCCTCCAGTCTTTAGATTGGCCCTTTATTCTCATGCTGACATGGCTTGTACCCATTGTTGAAGAAGATCCTTCACTCATGGCCAAAGCTTCCTCTCCTCCTCACCATGCTTCTAAAGAGCTATGCCCTAGACTGGAAACATCTTCAAAGGATCTCCTTTCCTTCTGCATCCCACAGAGCAGGTGCACTAGGAAGAATGGGCAAGCTGCCATCGCAAATCATCTCAATACTTTGATTGCTTGAGGCAATGAACATTCTCTATGCATTCATACAATAGTCCAACAGAGATATATGGACCCAGGTTCCTATAGTTCCACCAAACCCTATAGCCTCAGTATCTTTACAGTCAAGGGAACAGAAGAGAAATCACATGTGATAGGGATTTACAGGCCAGGCCTAAAAGTGGTATATATACACACATCACCATAGTCCTCCACATTCCACTGACCAGAACACAGTATGTGCCCACATTTGACAAGAGGGTCTAGGAATGTATTCTCACTATGGCTCAGAATGAGAAGGTGAAACGGACTGTGGTGATCACACAGTGGTGTATGTCCCCTAGTCGGGACAGAGAATGTCTCCCAGAAGCATCCTGGTCAGCTTTCAAGGACTGGATTCAAAGATCTGTTGGCAGAAAAATGAAACTTCCCAGAACCATGCAGGAGAGAAATGTTAACCTTTGCACAATAAACCAGGATACTGTTTACCAGCCTGAGGCTAAGGTGAGGTGAAACCTCACACAAGTTGGTAGCAAAGCATCTGAGATGGGAGATTTGTGTGCACACAGAATGGGCCAGAATGGCCCTGAGAGAGGAAAAACCTTGCGTTGCTTCCTAGATCCACGCTGGTTGGGACAAGCAGACTCATACTTCCAGGGGTAGCCCAAGAGATCAGAGTAGACTTCTCACTTCAGAGACGGGGAAGCAGAGCTGTCCAGAGAGGTACCATCTGTAGCCAGCAAGAAAGCCAGACCTAGAGCTGCACTCCCTGATTCTATCACTCCCAGTCCACCATGCCATTGTGTATCCCTCTATCCTCCCAAGCATGGGCCTTAAAGAAAACAGCTACAAGCCAGGGTTTCTATCCAACAAAAGATTTCTGGAAACCATGTTTCCCATTCTGGCATTTTGTTCTTTTAGTCTCTCCTTCCAGAATTACGTAAATGTACAAATGGCAGGTGCATGTGTAAGGCATGAGGACGAAGTCACTCGCATACTCACCACAGTCTGTGTCACCCAGATGGCTTCCTGCTCATGCAAGAAGGACTCAGCTCAGGTTTCATCCATAAATGTTTCTTTATTTGTCCCCGAAGGCCTCCTGTCACCTACAGGAGCACTTCTCCGCAAGCTCTGTGAATTACAACTCTTTTAGAGGATATGTTCCAGACAATGAACTTCTTTCCTTCCATATTTGAAAATGAGATTAACCCAAGAACACTGCAGAGACTCTGTGAAAGGCTTCCAATGACAAGCATTTCCGTAACAATGATACAGGAATATATCCACACTGTTTTCTAAATCTGAGAAAGTCTGGAAGCCCAAGTTTTGCCCGAAGAAGAATGGCAGACGGGCACAATTTGTAAGAATCTATCAACCTAGCATTCAAGCCCAGAGGGGCTGTGAGATCAGAGTTTGCCACCACCACCACCTCCCACCCCAGGATTATTTCTGGCTTCTCTCCTACTCCTACCAAATCACAACTTCCCTCTTTTCTCTCCACCAACAAAGCCCCAAATTCCACCTTCTGTGCCTGTGGTCCCCTCTATTTTGTGTCATCTGAAGGACATGGCAAAGAGTGGGAGCAAGTTAGGGAGAATCCAGAAGGGCGATGAGTTCTAGGGAGAGGGGCTTCCTTTTGTTCTATAGTAGAGATTAGAAAACTATGATCCTTGGGCCAAATCTGGCCCCTCATTATCATTTTATAATGTCTTATTGGAACACAGCCAATACACATTTACTCTTGTGCTACAGTGGCAGGGTTCAGAGTTGGGACAGAGACACTATGGTCCACAAAACCTAAAATATGTTCTATTCGGCCCTTTACAGAAATATTTTTAAGCCATAAAATACATAAACACATGTTCATAGTAGCACTAGTCACGACAGCCAAAGGGTGGAGTCAACCCACATATGTCCACCAAAGGATGGAGAGATACACAAATTGTGCTTTATTGTAATATTATTCAGCCATAAAATGAAACTAAGTACTGATTGATATATGCTAGACATGGGTGAACTTCAAACACATGCTAAATAAAAGAAGCCAGACACAAAAGGTCAGATATTGTATGGTTCTATTTATATGAAATATCCAGAAGAGGTAAATTCTTAGAGACAATGCAGAATGGTGGTTGCCAGGTGCTGGGGGAAGAGAAGAATGGAGGAGAAACTGCTTAATGGGAACAGGAATTCCTTTTGGGGTGATGAAAAGGTTTTGGAACTAGACAGAGGTGGTAGTTGTGTAACACTTGGAAAGTACTAAATGCCACTCAATGGCTCACTTTAATATGGTTATTTTAGGATGTGTGAATTTCACCTCGACAAATTCTCTTACAACTCAATACATCATTTTTTAAGGAGTCAATCTCTGGGGATTTTGGAACAGAGGAGTGACACCATCTAAGATACACCTTCAGGCAAGAACCTAGCAATACTTACAAAAAGGGAAGTCCTTGGATTACCCCTGGGTGTCTGGGGGAAGATGCCACCATGAATCAAAATTAAAAATAAAGGAGAAAAAGCAAATTAGGAAAGGGGGGCTCTCCATTTGCCACCTGCCGAGTTTATACACCTGTGGGACAACTGAAAGGATTTAACAGGAAGCTATTGCTGAACTGGGATTTAAGAGCGAAATTACGGCCACAGAAAGAGATGCAGGATTCATCCTTAAGGCAATGGTATTACCATGAGAGAAGAGAGGAGAAAGAACTGGCACAAACGATGAAGAATCCCTAGTTTTACAGGGCAGGGAGATTAAGTACAGCCAGAAATAATATTAAAGAAGAGGTGGGCAGAGGATCAGAAACAGGCCAGGTGAGAAGGAGCCCAGAGGAACTCGTGGAAAGGCACTGGAGTTGTATGTAGCAGTAGAGTTCAAAATCTACCTCCTGGTTCTTGACTTTTCCTCTGAGAATCTGAGGTTGCTAAGTAAGTGGCGCCATGCACAGGCTCAGTATAGCTCAGCACCCAAAGGAAATAAGACTCCAAAGCTGTGAGTTTTGCCCTCCCTGGCCTTCAGTCACCCCCATGCTTGAAAGGATGGCACACACAGCCTCCAACACACACATTCTCCCAACCATGGTCCCAGCTCCAAGACTGAGCTCACTTCCAAAGCAGAGTCATGCTCGATGAGTCCTGGGCGCCTCTGTAAACTTGTCAATCCAGCCAGTATATGGAACAGTCGTGGCTGGATATAACCACCACTCAGGGCCTTCTGGCATCAGTGGCTACTGACTGGACAGTGCTATAACTATTTCTATTTGCAGCAATAAATCCTCTACAGTATTACATTAACTTCAAAATGATGACATTTGGCATATAATAGCAAATTGATTCCTTAGAAACAGAATGAATCTGACTTGCCATTATTACCATAAGTGGGAATCCAAAAAGGCTATAATAAATAATATAACCACATTCTATTTATTCACCCTTGATCTCTCCTCTATACTATTAACTAAAGAGGTAAGCACCATGGACGAGCAAGAATTATTTCTGGTATGACAAGGAAGGGACTTTGTTGGGGGCAGAGGGATGCCTAACGAAAAGCAGTGGGATGTCTTTTAGCAAAGGCAAGTTTGTAATGAGTATCAGGCTGACTTTTTAAAATAAGAGCTATTCAGGTGTGAAATGGGCTCCCCCAGAAATGAAGTGGGAGTCCCTCGGCTTTTCTGGGGCTGTAATAATGGGTTAGTCATGTATGACAGCTTGCATAATGGTTACTCCAGTATGGGAGACTGTGGACAGCAGCCTCTCTGTGATTTATACAATATCAGCTGGAAAAGCATCCTATTTTGCCATGGAAAATGTTCTGGAGAACCAAGCTCACCATGGGCTTCTAAGATGAACACACTGAAACCAACTTCAGGTAGCTATTCAGAAGAAATCCAACAACCCCAGTAGATACCTTCTTCAAAAAGGTTTTAGAAAAAAAACCTGTAGCCCAGAAGTGACCAACAGGCAGCCTCTGAGCCAAATTCGGCCTACAGGTGTTTTTTAACAGCCCCGCCTAGTTTGTGTTTTCTGTTCTTGATTTTATTAGTATGCATACCTCTCCCAATCCTTCAAACTTGAACAATGTGGTGAATGCTTCCAGTTGACAGCCCCAGGATATCTCCACCAGGAAGTGACCATTCCCCAAGCGTGAATCACTCCCAGCTGCTCTCTCCTCTACAAAGCTGCCCGCCACCAAACTAGGGCTCCCCATCTCCACCACAGAGCAGTGGCCAGTGACTAATGGACACAAGGGTGCACAGGGGACAAAAGTCTTCCCTGCCTTGCCTCAAGGTGGGGTCAATATGATCCTACTTCCTTGATCTCCCCTTCTTCAAGCAGTGCCTCTCAAGGACTGGTCCCCATACCACAAATCACATGGGCTTCTCCTGGGAACCTGGTTAGATATGCACATCTCAAGCCCCACTGGAGATTTTCTGAATCAGAAACACTGGGACTAGGACCCAGGAAGTTGTGTTTAAACAAGCCACCTGAGTAACTGTCATGTGACAACCACATGACAATCACAGTCCAAATCCTCCCTCTGTTATATGACATATTTTGACATGGGCTTCCTATTCCAGTTCTGCCTGCAGAGAACCCAACCCCTAACAGGAAAGTTCATACTAAACAAAATCTGCTCTTTCCAGCTCCCCTTGAAAACTGCTTCTTTCCCACAGGGAAGCAACCAGCTTGATGCAGAAGAGCTGCTGTCTGTCCCACTGCAACAGTTTCCATGGGTTCCACTGGTTTACACCATACAGTAGCTCATGCATCCTGGCCCCATTTGCATGGACTGGTCTGGACATTTGATCTAGCTCTCCGGACTAAGTTTGCTGAGATCAGGGCTTGCCTTTTCCATCCCTGTGGAATGGCTGGCATGGCTGGCACTCATCTATTTCAGTTGAGTTAGGGTGAACAGCTCCAATCCTGTTGAAACCGGTCAACATTTCTGAGACTCAGAGGCAAAATTCACACAATTAAGAGCCCAAGAAACAATCCCTGCAACAAATTAATATAACAACCTCATGGACATTATAGTTATGCATTGGCTATAATTGTGCAAGGATGTATTATGCTGGAGAAATTAGTTGCTGATTCACCTGGTCATCATCCTAAACCCCAAAGTCTGCAGATTAATAACCCTTGTAATTTGATCCTGGTCCACCTAAGCACAGGTGCCATCTCTACTCATTTAACATCTAATTCCTCAAAGTAGGTTTGCAGGCCTCTGACACATGGTTCAAATATTCACATGGCCTCCTTAGCCTAGAGAGACATTTTGATTACAGAACCAAGCTGCATGTGAAATAAACACAAAATAAAATCCGGCTGCAAACCTGAGCTCTGGAAATAAAAAAGAAGTCATTTCCAACCCAGCACTAGCTGGCTGCTCTCAAATTATCCATGGAGAAAATTGTCCAAACTTTTCTACCCAAACTGCATTTGTTTCTGATTTTAAACTAAGTTCCGTTCCTAATTTTTCTTCCTTTCTCCAAAGCTTCTATCTTTAGGAAATACGTAGCCCAAGTTCTATAATTTGCACTTCATTTGAACACTAATGAAAAGAAATGCTCTTCCCCCTCAAACTATTTCCTCAGTCAATTACACAAATCCTCTAAGTGGAGTGTGTGAAGTGATTTGTGTCCAAGAACTTAATTAGTACTTAATTCTGGAATTTGTATCTTCTTAAGCCCACATCCTTTTAAGTTTCCACCAAGCTCAAAAAATGGTCCAGGTGTGGTCCCCTAGCATAAGATCAAGGCAGCAATGGATTTGAAGAAGTCAAGAGGAATAAAAGACCATCTGTGTGTTCAAAAAGGCAACAGCCCCACTGCCTTAACGTTCCAGGCAGCCTCTCTGCCACCAACGAAGGTCCTTTCAAATCCACAAAGAGGGCAGGAGCCAACAGCACTTGCTTACTTTGCTAATAGTTGTCTTAATGTAAAGAGAAGCTATGCTCACTATAGGAAAAAACCAGGCGGAAATAGAGAATATAAAGGAAAAAAACATAATCAGCTACCTAGTGATAGGAAACACTTCCATTTTTAACAAAGACTTCCATTTTTTTATGTTGAATGTACAATAGATACATTATATTGTAGATCCTACTTTGTGTCCATCCACTTCTCTCATTTCCTTCACTTAGTGTAACATTTCCCTGTATTATTCAAAACTGTTTGTACCAGTCCTTATTTTAGGACAGTAAGAACTTGGTGAGGCTGCCTTCAGACACTGCTGGGCTCTTCCAAAACATCACACACTTTAAAATCTTGGGGAGGGATATGGGGTGAGGATGTATAAAGCAGAGATATATAAACATACAGCATATCTGGGGCATTAAAATTTTATGGGGGAATGGCAATTAGGGGGAAAAACTGTCCAAAAGACTCCTTGAGGGGGGTGATCATGAAAAAAAGGCCAAGAAACTCTACAGATGACTGTAATATAATCGACTTAACCAATCCTTTTAATAAAAACCTGCCAACACACACTTAAACTACTGCTTGATATTAGACTGTTAAATAAAAGCAAAAACTAAACAAACTTTTCTAATGTCTCTTAATGACCATATGTTCTTTTTCAGAGTAAGAGATATGTTTCCCTATGATATGGATCTCCAACAATCTGAGTCATTAAAGGCAAGGAAAATGAAACCGGCCTGCTTGTTGGCAATCTGTACACCACTCTTTCCAAGTTCCATATGTCCATCATTCAACTTGACGCGGGAGGAAGGAAAGTAACACTGAATAAGCCCTCACACCTCATCCTCAGCAGAACACCATGAAGCCTGTGCATTTATCCAAACTTTCATTTAGGTTCTTGCTCAAAGTCACACATCTGTTCAGAGGCAGAGCCCAGATCTGGTCAAGTCAGCCCGCTTCCCATACTCCCCCTGAACAGCAATGAAGTCACTCTTAGAATGTGCCAGGACTTAGTTCCTCACCTGTAAAATGAGAGGGCTGGACTAGATTTCTCATTGGGGCTTGCAATTCTAGGCTTTCCATATAATCACATCATCAAGCAGCTAAGTGTTTGGGGCCATGGGTCAGACCCCAGGCTGTCAAAACCCCTAAAAAAATCAAAGAAGGGCATCCTTTCTTCCACTCTCCTGACACATTTTGGAACCAATGTGGCCTCACTATCAAGGTGCTGCCCAGAGTCAACGCTCTCTAGAAAGAATGTGCTGACTTCAACTCTGAAAGCACACATCCAGCTCTGCCCCTTCCCAGAGCTTTTTCTCAGGCTTGTTCCCAGTGCTGAGCCTCTGGGGAGAGCTCTGCATGGATGCAGAAGATAAACATTCAGCCCTTAATGAATAGTGGTTTTTTTTTTTTTTCTCCAGGCCATTGTCCTGCTTTTTAGCACTAAACTGCAGAGATGCATCAGCATCATAAGAGCACTGTCTAATTAAAAGAAAGTTTTAAGAAGTAGGAGCCCTCATGGGATTCCTCACCAAAGTGTGAGCATCCCTAAGCTAAGAGAACACACATATTTTAGAAGGTATCCTTGGAGGGTACCATTTCTAGTACATGTGGCTCACTCTGTCTCTCCTGATCTGGTACCACAAAAAGGGCTCTCCTGCAAAGATGCACAGCCAGATGTTGGGAGCTCAACAGAGGGCTAGAAGGCAAGGTGCACTCACAGAGGCCGGATGGCCAGTCACATTTCTTCTACTGAGTTTGTTATGCTGCCAGGCTATGTTCTAATAAATATTTGTCAGCTTCTGTCCCACAGGTTTTGTGTCTGTGATGGAGCTGGGATCCCTGTGTAGATGTGCCCTGCAGAATCCCAAGTAAAATGTGCTGCACAGCTGGAAATTATTCTGATTTCACATGGATTCCTCAAGTCTGAGGTATAAGCATAATAAATCCTCCCCGAGTTAGGTCAGGCACCTTGGACCATTCCCCTGACTCATCTACAGCCAGGTAGTGGGCTTAAGTCTACATGGACCCAAGAAAGACCCAGTAGCAAATAACATCTGACATGGAAAGCACGTCTTTGAATGTGGAAGAAAAATGTGCAGAACCCAAACTGCTATCGGAACAGGTGTGCGCACAGTTAGAATTTAGCAAGGCTTTGTTTGCATAAAGCAATACTGAGAGTTTTATGTTCACTTTCAAAGCAGGAAACTGAGTCCCCAGGTCTCAAAGGGCTGAAACCCCTTTTTTTCACTCACCAGAACTGCAGAATCCCATGTATGATCGAGCTGAAGAACCTCTGACCAGAGGCTTAGTTTGCTGTTCTTCTACAAATTTCCTAAACATCCATGTCTGTCAAGTGACTTAAACCCTCCATTTAAAAATCATTTTCACTATTTCAATTGGAAAAATAATTGGGAGTTTTTTTAACCTACAGTAACCATAGTATAACTAACTTCTTTCTCCTGCTGGGTGGGCAGATAACGCACTTTCCTTCTGTGCACATCTTTCCTTCCTGTTTTTCAAAGAAAAATCCCTACCATCCCCAGTTTCCTCATGATTCCTAGGGTCTAGTGCCAAGAGTCCTGGAGTCTATTTAGCACTACATTCTCTGATTCATCTGGGATATCATAAGTCTCCTTAACTATGCACAACATGAAATTCAAATAAAAATGCTACCATGTGATATATTTAATATTTAATAGGATTTTATCTCATCTTACTTGATTTTAAACACAAACCAAATTAACAAAAATACTCTCAGAAAAGAACACTAATGAGTCTGCTTTTTATTTTGGTGTGGTCTTCAGCTGACCTTTCACTATAGATGTGTGGTTCTTAATTGGAGAGGAGAAAAAAATATTCTCAAAAGTCTTCTCAGGTTTCCCCCATCCAAAAGATCCCAAGGAATATGTTCCCAGTCCCATAACTGCTGAACAACCTGCCAGTTGAGACAGAAAGGAGACAAAATACACGGTGCCCATCACCACCACCTCTACTCACAGTCCTCCCTTCACTCCAAGATGGTGTCCCCTAGCCTGGTCATCTAAGATACAGGTCCTAGGGATGGCTCTAACTCCTCTTTTCCCTTACCTCCCACAACATCATTTGAGTCTCTATCACTGTACCTCCTCAGCATTTCTCAACACCATCTCTTCCTCTCCTCTTAAGCCATGGCCCTCACTCAGGTCCTCTGTACCCCTCAGCTGGATTTCCAACCAACCTCCCAAGGGACTGCAGATCCTCCCAAGTCCTCCCAGAGTAGTGGTTTTAAACCACAAATGGGATCACAAGAGCCCCTCCTTGGAAAACATCCATCGCCAAAGGTTAAGATTCAGAATGCCAAACATGACTATGAGGGCCAACGTAAGCTGGCCCCAGCCCACCTTTTGATTCCATCACTACTCAATTAATGGTAAGGTTCTGTGGGACATGATGATCAAACATGTTTAGTAAAGGAGAAACAACGAAAGCAATCATACCCAACAGTATGACATGCCTACTCTGGAAAGTGGCACCAAATGCTTTATATGCAGTATCTCAATCTTCTCAAGAAGGCAGGTATTATTCTTTACCCCATTTGTCAATCAGGAAAGCAGATGCACAGCTCATTAGGTGACACAGGCCAAAGCTCAACCCAAGAAGAGACAACAGAGCCCATGTCCTTCCTCACCATGCCACACTGCCTCCTCTATGGTATCAACACTGATGGTCTAGGTCACCTGGACCTCGTCGTGTAGATCAAAAGGTCATTGCAAACATCCACCATACACTGCTTAGGATACTTTCCTCTTAAATACGCAAGAGGAAGCCCCTTGCTGAAGCTAAGAGAGGGTCCAGAAGATATCACAAAGTCTGAGTACCAACTCAAGTAGAGGAGGCCAGGCTCAACCCACAAATGCCACCTAAAATGCCCTACTCCAATGGCCTCTCCCAATCATTCCCAAGTACATGCCCAGGGCAAAGTACACTGGAGGATTCCATGTCCCACTAATTCTCTGGATGGGTCATGCTCACCAGGCACCATTCTCCCATGCTAAGAAACCTACACAACGGAGAATGCATATGAGGCAGAAGACCTCGGAGCTTTGATCCTCCCTGTTCTCTCTTCCTGCACTGCTCAACCCCTACCCTCGATTACAATTACATGGCTATGACACCTTTCTAGCTTGCACAAACCTTATAGTAGGTGCCCAATAATTCTTTCCCAAAAAAATTAATGAATGGATGAAAACTTTAGCTTTATCTATTTTTATGAGTTAATAAGAGCAGCACCTGGTTTTAGCGCCAGTGTCTTGTGGAGATGATCAGTGAGCCAGCCTCCCTGAAACTGACCTCTCTGGAGGCCCTGAGCAAATGAGCCTGGGGACCTGTGAGGATGAGGAATTGGACCAAGGCCCAGCTAGGGCATGCGGGCAGTCCTTGTCCATAATAGTCCCATCTCATTTCTAGCACCCAGAAAACCATTAACATTATTTGCAGACACTGCTACACGCACAAAATTTGGTACAACAGCTCGTGCTTCATGCACATTCACTCTCTAAAAAGCAAATAAGAAATACAAGGTGGCAGGTGAACAACAAACACCATGTGAAAAGAACTGAAAATCTAACTTAAACAGGCCTCTTTCACTTAGGGATGATAAACATGACATACCATGGCGACATAAACCGTAAGCAGGCTGCCCCTTTAAAAATATAACCATCAATCTGTTGTTAAGCCCACAACCAGTTGCAGTATTAATCACACGCTTTTGGCAAGAGAATCCATTTCCCAATAAAGTTTGAGTGGCAGAGAAAAGGCAGAGCCAACAATCGGGAAATAAACTATGCTTCCAAATGATCGAAGGAAAGCTGCTCTTCTCGCTGGCGGCTCTCCCGCCATCCTGCTGCTCACACCAGACACACATAAATACACATGCCACTTTGCTTCCCCCACATCATATTTCCATCATTGCAGAGTGCTGTGCGGTTCTGTTCTGGGCCCATTTTTCACTTTGTGCCATTTTTGTAGGCTTTGCTCAGACCTCCCCTAGAAATTAAGAGCCCCTTCTTAAGCACAACACCATCTCTGGTTTCTTACAGCTTCCTTTTCTCCCCTCCCCCTCTCACCCTCCCCCTTGTAGGGAGTCCTAGAACCAATCCTGCTAAGCAGCTTGTGTGTCCTGCCTCACCTCTTAAACTGTAAACCCCCGGAAATCAGTGTCCAAACCTTATTCCTATCTCCCCAGTGGCTGGCACAAAGTAAACATTTAATTAATGCAGAGTAGAGTTTTATTCACTAAGGAGAGGTTTCTAATAAATGAAGCAGACTTGGGAATCCATGAACTGTGCTATTCACTAGCATGTCCAAGCAACCAATTCTCAGATGCGACACTCACAATACAGATAGGAGGACAAATCCCCACATATTCCAGTCTTTTCCTATAAATTGATACTAATGAGTGTTTTTCCTTCCATGGAAATTGTGAGATGTGTTTGACCAATCACCTTTGGAAATGTTGTGATACAGTTACTGTATCTACATTAAATTTATAGATTAATATGGAATGACTGACATCTTGACAACATTGAGTGCTCCTTCCAATCTATAATATACCTCTCCACTTATTCAGGCCTTGTTTCATGCCTTTAGAGATTCTCCAGGTAAATCTAGGCACTCTTTGAACAGATGGATTGCTAGGCACAATTATGTAGTTGTTGCTATTGTGAGTGGTATCTTCTATTATATTCTTTATTATTACAGTACAGAGGAAAACTTCATATTTGGATGTTTATATTATCTGACAAACTTGCTGAACTCATTACTCCTAGTGGTTGGTCTGGTAATTAACTTCTCAAGTAAATGGTATTACATGCAAAAAATGACAATTTGTCTTTTCCAATCCTCAGGACTTTCTTTTTACTTGTTTTACTGTGTCACCCCAAACCTTCTTTAGTATGTAACAGCAATACATGAATATCCTTACTTCTAATGTCGAAAAAGAATACTCCTAAAATTCATCTATTAAACAATGTTTGCAACAGGCTTTTGGAGGAAAGCCCTGATCAGATAAAGGGTATTCTTTTCTATAAAGACTGCATTATTGTACTTAATTATCTGCTGCCCCTACCTACCAGGCCCAACATCACTGGGCCTCTTTTTATCTTTTTTCAAGATTTTATTTATTTATTCATGAAAGAGACACAGAGACATAGAGGGAGAAGTAGGCTCCCTGTGGGAGGCCTGGTGTAGGACTCTGATCCCAGGATCACGACCTGAGCCGAAGGCAGATGCTCAAACACTGAGCCATCCAGGTGCCCCACCACAGGGCTTCTTCTTCTTTTTTTTTTTTTCTTTTTTTTTTTTTTTTATTATTTATGATAGTCACAGAGAGAGAGTGAGAGGCAGAGACACAGGCAGAGGGAGAAGCAGGCTCCATGCACCAGGAGCCCGACGTGGGATTCGATCCCGGGTCTCCAGGATCATGCCCTGGGCCAAAGGCAGGTGCTAAACCGCTACGCCACCCAGGGATCCCCACAGGGCTTCTTCTTTTGGGCAAATTATAGATCCCATCATATGACATCAGGCTTGACCATAAGACTTTCTTTGGCCAATGGATTATGAGAGGAGATGACAAATGCCACATCCAAGGTGACATTTGCAACCACCTAGTGCTTCTACAGCTCCTCCCCCTTTGCTACTGGATCACCACACATCCCAGATAGTGACTGTTCCTCCAGCCTGCATTCTGAATGAAGACTACAGAGGCAGAAACACAGCCAACTTACAGCCTACATGTAACATGAACAGGAAATCAACCTTTACTGTCATAAACCACTGACATTTAGAGGTTGTCATTGTAGTGTTACTCAGCAAAAGTTGATTGGTATGCCATGTATTCCTGTTTGTCTCTGGGCTTTTGTCATAAACAGCTTTGAGATCATCATACAATTTATTTTCCTTTAATTTGTTAATGATTTCTACTTACAGGTTTTGAGGTTAAATCTGTAGTGGACTACTGGGAAATAACCTATTGGATAAAGGGCTAGTATCCAAAACCTATAAAGAACTTAAACTCAACCCCCCAAAAAACAAAAAACCCAGTCAAGAAATGGGCAGGAGACATGAACAGTCATTTCTCCAAAGAGTACAAATAGCTAACAGACGCATAAAAAAATGCTCAATATCACTCAGCATCAGGGAAATACAAATCAAAATCACAATGAGATACCACCTCATCCCTGTCAGAATAACTAAAAGGAACAACTCAGGAAACAGATGCTGGCAAGGTTGTGAGAAGGGGTAACCTTCTTACACTGTTGGTGGGAATGCAAGCTGGTGTAGCCATTCTGGAAAACAGTATGGAGGTTCCTCAAAAATAGAGCTACCCTACAACCCAGCAATTGCACTACTAGGTATTTACTCAAAGGATACAAACATAGTGACCCAAAGGGGCACCTGCACCCCAACGTCTATAACAGCAATGTCAAACAGTAGCCAAACTATGGAAAGAGCCCAGATGTCCACAGACAGATGGATAAAAATGTGGTGTACATATACATGTGGTGTATATAACTGAATATTACTCTCGCATCAAAAAGAAATCTTGCCATTTGCAAGGATGCAGATAGAGCTAAAAGATATACTAAGCAACATAAGTCAGAGAAAGACAAATATCAGATGATTTCACTTAGTGGAATTTAAGAAACACAACAAACGAACAGAGGAGAAAGGAAGGAAAAATAAAAATGGAAGCAAACCACAAGAGTCAACTACAGGAGATGAATTGAAAGTTGCTGGAGGGGAAGTGGGCGGGACAAAGGGGTAACTGGATGATGGACATTAAGGAGGGCACTTGATATAACGAACAATGGGTGTTACATGCAACTGATGAATCACTAAATTCTACCCCTGAAACTAATCATACACTATATGTTAAGTAAATTGAACTTAAACCAAAAGTTAGAATCTAGAGCTGACTACTAGGGAATTTCATAAAGAAGACACGACCACCAATTGACCTGTGAACTGGATCTGGGCACCCAGTCTGCCTACCCCCTCCCTCCTGTGGTTAGAATGCGGGTTCCACTTGCCTTTCCTGTTTCCAGAGACTGCTCCAAGGACACACCCTTGAGATGGTGATGTGGTGCTGAGAACACCTGCACACTGTATATGACTGGGCCCAATTAGAGCCTCTTCTTGAACTCTTACCATTTGGCAGGCAGGTGTAGGGATCCATTAGTCTTGTTGCTGCCCAACACAAGCCTCACACTGAGTTCCTTTGGCTATTATTAAAACTGCCACCTACCAACCTGGAGTGACCTGCATGTTTCTTTGGTCTTTCCCTGCCCTTTAGGAGTACAGGGTCCAATTTCCCATTATACCCAGGAAGCTCTCAGAAGGGCTGTGAACCAACACAGACATCAGCTTCCATCAAAAAAACGAGTGCTGTTCCTTCCATAGGACAGCGCTGTCACTGGAAGGTGGCTGCCCCACTCAGAACTACACTTAGCAGCATGCAGCTATGGCCGTGCAACTAGCTCTCATCAACAGAAATGCTCTATCACTTGCAGGCCCAACACCGTCATAAAGCAGGCAGACAGTCTCCACATGCTCTCTTGGGATTCCAGGGCCTTAGTAAGTGGCTGAACCACAAGATGGAGGGAGCCTGGGTCCGTGAATCACATGGGCCACCTGCCAACCACTGTGCCACTTTGTGAATAAGAAATAAACCCCTGTTGTATAAGAAGATTAGAGTACTGTTACCCTACTGTACTATCTTGTACTGCAGGAATAAATCCAACCCCATACTATTTTTAATAGGATGTCAGATTTAGCATGTTAACATTGTATTTCATATTTTATCTGAAACAGACTTGTAAGTTCCCTTCTCTGGTACCTTCTTCAGTTTTGATATTGGTACCTTCAGAAAACAACAGCAGCTTTCCCCTTGTTATCTCTCTGGAACAACATATACAGTGCAGGGATTATCCATTCATATTAAATTGGGTAGTTATTATTTGGGGAAGGAGAAGTTTTCCCCACTGTTCCAATTTCTTCAGCAGCCAGCGTTCTAGTCAGGTTTTCCGTTAGTCAGCTAGCTGGCCAACTCTGAAATCTCCTTTTTTCCAACCATCTATTCATTTCGTATGGGATTTTGCATTTGTGAACAGTTGTCCGCCCAATTCACTTATCACAGCTAAGTTGCTTCTATACCTGTATTTTATGCACACCTTTTTATCCTTGAGGAGTCTCACCAGAGACTTGTCTATTTTTCTAATTCTTTCAAAAAATATTTGGTTTTGTGATCATTGTTGCTTTCTCCAGCCCTCTTATTGATTTCTACTCTATCTTATTATTTCAATCCTTCTGATATCACTGGGTCAGAGAAAGTGGTCAGTAATGACGTCCCTTCTTAGAACCTGGAGACTGACTTTCTGGTCTATGATGTGATCCACTTTTGTGAAAATTCCATGTATGCCCCAAAATAGGCATCTCGTATTTTCTGGGTACAAGCTGATTAGTCATGTTATCCAAATCTTTTATACTCTTATTTTTGTCTGTTTCCAAGAAGAGTACATTTAAATCTCTACCTACAATGGTAGACTTATCTATGTGTTACTATAAATCTGACAATTATTTCTTTATATAGCTTAAGGCTATACTCTTGGTTATATTTGGGTCATGATTATTACATTTTCTTGGAATACTGTGGCACTTCCAGAATAAATCATCATTTTTCATCTTTTTTCGTGTTGTTCACCTTAAATTCTACTTCCTGCAATACTGAAACCTCGAGCCTAGTGCTATTTTGGTTGTTTTCCTGGAATGCCATTTTTGGCTCTTTATTCTCAACCTTGCTCTGTGTTTTTGTTTACGTGATTCTCTTCAACCCACAGATTACTGGATCTTTTTTGTAACTCAGTCTAAGAGTCCCCATGTCTTAATCAGGGAGATTAACCTATTAATACTGTAATCAATGATACTGTAGGATTGATTTCTTCATCCCTTTTTGTGTTTTCGATTTACTGCACTTTTTCTTTCTACTTTCCTATCTCTTACTAAATCAATCCAATTTTCTTTAGTTTTTCCTAGTTGGAAATCTTCTTGGTTGTCCCTTACAAAGACCAACATTTATACTTATTTTTTCCTCTCAATATCTATGCATGACCACGTCCCCCCCACAGTGAAGACATATGTACTACCTGCCCTTACCTCTGATCTTTCATACATACTCATGCATACTTAATCTATGTTGGCATTGCCTGGAAATCTAGTTCCAGATTGGTTATGGGTCCCCTGCCACTGTTGTTCCTGGCATATCCAAAACCCTGTTCAAAGGAAGAGACCAGCAGACCATACTTTGTTTACCATACTGATTAGAACCAGAATTCTTCTGTTCACTTATTAATTTTTTTTGGTCGGGTGACTCAGAATAGTGCTTCTATGACTATTCTTGTCTTGACAGGTTTTATCTAAGGTATAATTTACATACCATAAAATTCTCCAAATTTAAGTGCGATGCACTGATTAAGATCATGTTTACAGTTGAGCAACCATCACCCCACTCTACCGCTCCACTTTAAACATTTCCATCACCCCAAAAGACCCCTTCTTTAGCCTCTTTGCCATCAACCGTGATTCTCACATTTCCAGCCCGTCACTGATTTACTGTCAGTATCCACTAATTTGTTGTTGTCTGAACATTTCACATAAATGTAACCGTCTGAGACTTGGTCTTTTCTGCCTAGTTTCTTTCACATAGCATAAGGTCCTTGAGGTTCATCCTTCTTGTCACGCAGAGCAGTATTTCCTTTTACTGCTGAAGATCCCATATGATAAGGACATGCCACATTCTGTTTATCCATATCCTAGTTCCTGAACATTTGAATGGTTTCTACTTTTTGACTATTCTGAATAATGTTCCTGTGAACATTTTCTTCTGAGTCTTTCTGTGGACACAGGTCTCCTTTCTCTTGGATAGGTACTCTTGGATAGGAGTGGAATTGGTGGGTCATAGGATAAATCTATGTTGAAATTTCTATAGGAAACAAACTACTTCTTCCAAAGTAGCTGTACCATTGGACATACTACCAGCCATGAAGGAGGGCTCTGGTTTCTCCATATCCCTGCCAACACTTGTTATTTTGTCTTTATTACACTCATTCTACGGGTACATTATTTTTATAGTTTAAAAAAAGGCACTTAGAAGAGCATATGAAAATTAGGTCTAGGTCCTGTGATCTCCCAATGAAGTTGGGTGGGGGGAGAGCAAAAACAAAAAGGAAATAGACCAAAATAGCAAACATGATTGCCTCCAGATGACAGGGTTAGGGGTGTTTCTTCTTTCCATATTCCTGTAGCTTTCTTCTTGATAAGGAACATGTAGTTACTTTTATAATAAAAAAATTAACTTTAATAGGTATTTTATAGCTAATATAACCTTATTTCTTCTACTTTAACTTTCCCCAACAGTGGCAATAAGATATTCAAAGTTTCCTTCCAGCCTCCAGATTAACTCACAGCATAGCTGTTAGTTTTATTAAGCTCCAGAGAGCTGTAGAGCTTCCAAGGCCCTCTCTCCAGTCAGCTAAAAGGCCTGGGTGCACAGCTGCCAGTGCCATCCCTCCCACAATGTTCCCTGTGCCAACATCAGGACACTCGGCTACTTAGGGACACCTTATTCCATTACAAGCATCCCATGATTGTCCAGGCTCTCCCCACCCCACATTTGGCCTGTACACCAAACTCTACAAGACACATGTTCTTCAAGTAGTTCTACCGGCTAGCGATCACAAAGGTAGCATCATACATATGTATGTAAATGCTGCTTCTCAGCACATCAACTGGAAATCTTAACTGAAGTTATTTTATCCATGAAGTATTTAACTAAGCACCAACTATGTGTAAGGCCCCTTCCTCTATCCCCTTGAGTTTACAATCTAAGAATAAACCACTTACTTTGCAAAATACAGGGCACTAGAGATCCTAAGACCAAACACACAAGGAGTCTATGGGAGTTTGCAAAAGGAATCTTTTTCTAGCTGCGAGATGAAAAGTATTTCCAGGAAAAGTCACCAACGAGTTTGGGGTGTCAGTTGAGTATGAAACTCAGAGGTCCAGGAATTACACGACGGTCCAAGACAAGCATTTAGGAGGCCAAACTGGAGGAAGAGATCTCCCCCTTCCCTGCATCCATTTTCCTTCTCAACTGCTTCGTTGTTCTTCATTCCCTATCACCTTGTCTCCCTGCAGACACGCATGCCAAGTCTACCCTGCTATAAATGAATGCCTTAGGCGACTGCAAGTCCAAATGCAGCCAGGCAGGGGCGCTCTAATTCAACTTGTCCAAAATGAGGAAAGCCCAAAAGTACCACCAGTGTTGTTATTTATTCCACATCGTGACAGGGCACTTATAAGCTTCACAACCTTTTAAGAATATAACAGGTGACAAAAGAATGGCCTAACATCATATGCCACCATCTTATGCTAAAGACCATACTTCGCTGAAGAATTTCACAAAGGACTTTAACATCAAGAGCCAAAGCAAAACCTTCAACTAGAGGGGATTGCGGTTTTTGGCCTGATGAATAATTTGCACTCAGTAATAGGGAGTCAGCCAAGTCACCAAGCGTGAATTACTAATTTTCAAAAGACCAAAAAAATAATAAAGTACATTCAACCTTAAAACTATTCTGAGCATAATCTTCCTTTGAGGATTCAGAATGCCTGGAAACAGTTTAAATTTGTGAATAAGGACCACGACTTTAGGTTGTCACATCCATACAAAGTTATTCAATAAAACCCAGCAGGCTTAGAGATTACTAATCCTCCTGGTTCCAAGCTAAAAAGAATTGTTCTTCTAATAGTAAATGTAGGTATACACCAGAACTGGGTATAGGAGATGTGCCTATTAAAGAATGTCACTGATTTTACTTTCATTTATTCCACGTTTATTGCATATGACAAGATTCACCCTTTACCGGTCCACCGTTCTGTAAATTTTGACAACTTTACATAATCCGTGTCATCACCACCACAATCAAGATAGAGAATATTTTCATGATCCCCTCAAAATTCTTTCATTCCCTTTATGGTA
Organism: Canis lupus baileyi; assembly: GCF_048164855.1. Lineage (NCBI taxonomy): Eukaryota > Metazoa > Chordata > Mammalia > Carnivora > Canidae > Canis > Canis lupus. Next base: position 32,992,049 of record NC_132863.1, read on the forward strand.
AGCCCCGCACCCTTCCACTAGTCCCTGGCAACCCAAAAATCTAGTTTCTGTTCCTATTGTTTTGCCTTTTCCAGGAATGTCATGTAAGTGGAGTACTGTACTTAGCTTTTGAGTCTGGCTTCTTTCACTTAGTATCATCTTTTCAGTGTTCTCTGTGTTGGTGTGTTGATTTTGGTTTTTAGCTAAAGTAGAACTGGAACACCCACAGGGGCCCTGACAGCTTCACACCAAGTTCTTAAGGGGTGAAGCTCATTTTCAGGGGCCGTCTGTATAACCTCATACCTTCTTTGAATATTAGAAGTGGGACAAATCTTCGTATTTAGAGAGCAGAGCAATATTTTCAAAGAGCAGAGCTCTAAGCCATGAGCTTTTATTCAAGGACACAAACTCTGTCCTATAGAACTCAGTGACTCCAGCACAGCAGGAACACAAAACTCATTGGTTAAACTCACCTGAACAGCAACATGACCAATTGGTCAACTTGAATAATGCTATTTTACTTCCAAAATAAAACAATCCTACTGGGCACATTTCTTAAGGAATAAAAAAAATTAAAAAATAAAAAATAAGTTTAATTTTTTTGTTTTGTTTTGTTTTTTTTTTTACTTTGTTTTGTGTGTTTATGTTTAAAACTGGCTCTGAAACATTTCCAAAAGTGGAACTTCCAAAAGAGCTCTGGGCAAAGGCAGTACTTTATTGAATGTGTGATCAGGAGCAGAAGGTAACTCTTGAAAGGCAGTGAGTAATCTGATAAGTGAGGCAGAAACAGGAGGAGCCTGGTCAGATTGATCCTTCTGTCCCCTTCTTAGGTTACCAGGAAGAGGGGTGAGGCTCCCTGCAGAGACAGCCAGCACTTCCCCTCACCACCTACCACCAGAACATCTCATTCTAGAGTCCTCCTTTCTATCATTGTGCACACACTCCTACACCTGCATATGCTACAAATATTTACTGAGCCCCCCCCCACAACACACATACCCCCACCCACCCAGAAACTACAACCAAGCTCATCAGGAGGTGTGATTCACATCCTGCGCGACCAGCCAGAAAATACAGAACCTGAGCAGAGATGGTGCTGAGTTCAAATCTCCCCTCTTGGCCCTTTAATCCTAGCCTTACCACCCCCCCGCCCCCGACTCCCTAGCAAAGTTATCCAGACAAAGCCTAATGACCTAGGTGTTCAAACTAGGCATTGATGCCAACCAACCCATTCAGGCAAATGCTGCTATGCCAATCACCAGGGGCCGGGTGCATAGCCTCCTACCAGTAAGTCTGGGGGGCCTTCAAACAGCTCTCCTGACAAAATTTTCACCTCTGAATAACAACTTGGTTCTGGAACTCCCATTCCCTGGGAAAGAACACCTTATTCTAAAGCAGTCTATATTCTACAATTACCATATCTCTTGTTCATATGCAAGAAGAGACCAGTAGCTTGGGAAAGTGACAAATTCTCTAAATCTGGTTTTTCTCATCCATAGAATTAATAATCCCTCCCTGCTGCCAGAATTAAATAATGCATAATAATAATAGCAGATATTAATTGAAACCATATACTATGAAATATGCATTAGTTTCATTATCAACTTTAATCCATTCAACCAATCCTAGGAGGTAGAATATTCTTATCTCTAACTAATAGAGGGGGAAAAGAAAGCTCAGAGATGCTGAGCAACTTGCTCAAAACCACTAGCAGGTAAGTGGTACAGTGAGGATGTCAACTTTTCTCTTGACAACATTTAACCTTACTCCCTTTCTGACCATCAGTCCCAAAGAAGTAATAATGAGTGGTTAGAAGTTTCATAAAGACGATCTTCATGGTTTCAAAGGAGAAAATCAGAAAAAAATGAAATATCCAACAACCAGGTATTGCTAGCATAAATCAGCAGGGTTTTAAATCATTCGATGAATAGTTTATGAAGGAATGCTGAACCTAAGTGTTCACCTCCTCCCCCTCCACAAAGCCCACAATATTTCAGAAAATAAGTATAAACTTATTTTCTGGACAATGTTACAGAAGTACTGAGAACCCCTGATGAACTTGTAACAGCCAGAGAACAGGTGCAGTAGTGCTGGTAGCAGAACCGGGACACATGGAGAAGAGAAGGAGCCAGAATAATCAGGAGGAAGAGGCTGCCCCCTATCATGGGAGCCCCAGTGAGAGCAGATACGGACACTAGGAATGTGCAGAAGGGTAGGAATGAGAGAAAACTGTCTGTAAGGTTACCTGTGTTGGCTCTCCCCATCCCGCTGCCATCACCTCAGCCATCATCCCTCACCTCTTTCCCCAGGAGCAACAAGTGAGTTTTCCCAGGCTACAACAGGAGATATCATTTTTAAAGATATTTAACCTCCCAAGGGGCCGCTAAAGTGTCCCAAGTGAGGAACATCATCCCAGAATACGTTCCTTTTTGCCTAAGCATGAGGGGAGGAGAGGGCAGGGGAGTGGCATAGCTTGTCTGCTTTTGTCTGGTAAGTGTCCAAGGGAAGCCTGCCAATCAGCTCAACTGCCCATGTTCTTGGTGGTGGACAGACAAAGCCACTCCAGCTATCTGTAGCTATCAGCTTAGTCTTGCATTCCTAGAATGAATAAACTAAAATCATCAAACATGGGGGGCGGGAGGGAGTGGAAACACCACAGAGAAGTGAGCTGACCCACTAGAACAGACTCCAAGAAAAAGAGATAACTCCAGAAACAGACAAGAACTTTCAAAGTATCCTTAATATTTTCAAAGATATTGAAAAAGATTATACACACACAGAGAAATGACCATTTTAAAAAGGAAAAAAAGGGGGGCACCTGGGTGGCTCAGTTAAGCAACTGACTCATGATTTTGGCTCAGGTCATGATCTCAGGGTGGTGAGATCAAGCCCCATGTCAGGCTCCACACTGTGGGTAGAGCCTGCTTAATTAAGATTCTCTCTTTCCCTCTCCCCTTGCCCCTCCCCCCTCTAAAAAAATAAGAAAAAAAAGCAATCAAAGAACAAAAAGAAATGAATTTATGGAAATTAAGAACATGCCTGCTAAAACAGGCCAAAAAAAAAAATTAGGAGGAAAAATTTAAGGAAATCTCTTAGAATACAGAACATTTTTCATCTGAAAAATGAAAAACAAAGAGACATGGGTGGCCAGTTCATAAAGTAAATATCCATGCACTAGGAGCTCCTAGAAACGTAAGTGAAGAGAAAGAAATTGTCACAAAAATTTGTAAATTTCACAAAACTGAATTAAGAAATAAGATTCAAAGGGCCCATCAAGTACCAAGTAGGATAAATGGAAAATACCATATAGACGACATCCTAAAATCTCTCAGGGCCAGGTATGTTAGAGGCATCATGTGGGCAAAACAAAACAGATTACCCATAAAAGAATTAGGATGTTTAGTATCCAGCTAACTAGCTGAATTACTAATTACTAATTCTACTGAATATTAAAGGCAACTGGATATGTGTTGAAATGTCAAGGACAGAATTATTTTGACTCTCAATTTTTTTTTCCCAAATCCTCAAAAACAAGAAGTGATCCATATACCTATCCACTTACAAAAAGTTAAACAGGAATGTAGTCAAACAAAATGCAAAGGAATAAACAAGACCCCAGGAACTCTGTAGAGAGAAGTGTTCCTGGAGAACCAGAAGCAGACACCCCAGGAAGACATCAGAGCAGCAGGCCCATGAGGCAAGGCAGGCCGACTGTACAAGAGGCCGAGAGCCCATCACAGAAAAATGTGACAGAAGAGTCGAGAGGCAGGAGGGATGCGGTGAAGGAGGCATCTGCTTCCTCTAGCAACAAGAGAAGTGAAAGATGATTTAGAAAGCAAAAAGCTGCACAAGAAAGTCAGGTTCCAACAAGTCGAAATGTGACACACTGTGATTCTATCCCTGCTAGAATGGTTAAAGAAAAAAAAAGCAAATTCCTCTGGCCTAGGTGGTCGAGGGGACAATTCTTTTTTTTTTTTTTTTTTTTAAGATTTTATTTATTTATTCATGAGAGACACAGGCAGAGGAGAAGCAGGCTCCATGCAGGAAGCCCAATGTGGGACTCGATCCCGGGACTCCAGGATCACGCCCTGGGCAGAAAGCAGGCACTAAACCGCTGAGCCACCCAGGGACCCCTCCAGGGGACAATACTAATTTCAGAGGCATCTGAGCTGCGCTTGCCCAAAACACAAAGCATAAGACAGGAGCATGTGAGGAGGTAGTTTATTTCGGGCAGTGGTCCCAGGTGACAGGAGGACTGGGCGGAACGGGACAGGGAAGGAGGGAAAGTCAATACAAGCAGATGCTACGGAGCTGATTCCACGGGAAACAACCCAGAGTCCACCCCACTAGGAATCCTCCGCAGATTATCTCCCTAAAGAAAGAAAATGGGAATATTACCCATTGGCTTCCACCAACCCTGGGGGGCCTGGCATTTCCAGAGGCGCCTATACATCAGCAGGACTAAGCAGGAGTCTTCGCAGATGCTGCAGCAGCAAGGTCCCAGGACGGAAAGTGAGAAACACAGTATATGATTTAGAATTGCATTTTCTGTGTGCATGCAATACTTTGTGATAATGACTATGTAAATGAGAGACACAAATAGTATGTAGATATTAGCACTGCTCACCAAATATTTTTGGCTCTCAGCTTTCACAGTGTATGATACAATCACACTCTTTGCCCACCCCCACCCCCCCACCGCCGTGGTTGAGTGGGGCCACGTGATTAATTCTGGCCAATGCACGGAAAGGAGAGTGGTATCCCACTTCCATTCAGGACATGTAAATGCTGACATAAGACACTCCAGAGCTTTCTTTCCATCTGCTGTAGTGAGCAACAACATTGCAGATAACAGTTATTCCACTTCCACAAGTTGCTAAGAGCACCCAACACAGAGGCTTCAACCAACCCCCTCCTCCAACAATGGACCTGAGAGTTTAAGAGAAATAAGCTTTTTTGTTTAAAGCCACTGAGACGTAGGGGCGCCTGGGTGGCTCAGTTGGCTAAGACTCTGGCTTTAACTCAGGTCATGATCCCAGAGTCCTGGGATCAAGCTCCCTCGTGGGGCCTCCTTGCCCAGCAGGGAGCCTGCTTCTCCCTCTCCCTCTGCCCTACCCCCTGCTTGTGTGTTTGTTCTGTCAAATAAATGCTTTTTTTTTTTTTTTTTTAAGTCACCAAAACCTGGAGATTATTTGTTACTGCAGCCCATCCTGATACAAGTAAATGCCTTCTGGTGTTGTGAGGAGAAACCAGCCTACCAAGCTTTACACATGCACGCAGATTACACTGTAGATCCATAAGAAAAGGGATGATAAACACACCAAGTGCTAATAACGTTTCTGCTCAGTTGAGAGAATTCCAAGTAAAGAAAGTTCTTACATTTTCTCTTTTTAAATTTCACATAATGAGCCTGCATTATGTATAGAAGACAAGAAAAAGTCAAGTAAGGGAAAGCAGTGTAATCTAGGAAGAGAGACTGGTGGGCAGAATGTTTCTGCTGTGTGCTTACTATGAAAACTCCTGTTACCTTTTCCACCTCATAAAATACACATACGAGGACAAGGGATTCCTAAACGCCCAGAAGTTTACTTCAGCTTTACAATATGCCTGTCTTGAAACTCTTCCAAATGTTCAGGAATATTTTCAGGTACCTTGGGCTATTTCTACTCCCTACTTCCAAATCCCCCCGAGAACTTATAGAGTTTCCTAACGGGTTATTTTTCCCCAAAAAAACAGAAAACCAGCTCTTAGAAAATCCAGTTTCCAGAACGCATCAATAGGAGGACTTGTACCATCCTCACGCACGCTTAGACCACCCACGTGTGCAAGCATGCGCACACACGCACACACACGGTAGGTCAGTATCTCCAATCAGCTCTGGGACCTGCCATCCAATTTCTTTCATGATTCTCTCTTTTCCAAACAGCAGCCAGAGTGATCCTTAGGAAGTTTATCGGTTCATGTAACATCCCTGGCTCCAGGCTCCAACAGCTTCCCACTGCACTTAAGGCAGGACATCTAAGCTCCTGACCATGGCATTCAAGGTTCTCTGTTCCACACTTCCGCTGACCCATTACACACCAGCCGTGATGATCCTTCCCTCAGTCCTTGAACAAACCAAACTCCTGGCCTACCTCAGGACCCCCAGGCCTGCTCTTCCCCCCTTCCTGCACTACTACTCTCGGGGCTCCTGGCAAGGCTCCCTCCTCTTCAGTCTTCAAGATTCAGCCTGTATGCTTTAGAGAAGACTTCCCCAAACCGCCATCCAGAATGAGTCACTGTCCTCCTCATTCTCCCATCAACCCGTTGCTTTCCTGAAGAGGATTCACCACAATCCTCCTCCTCCTCTTGTACAGCTCCCGTTCAGGTGTGTGTTGTTGGAGATCTCCGTCTGGTGTGTGGCTGCACCACCAGCATTGAGAGCAGAGCCCACACAAAGTGTAGGTCACCTGCTGCCTACGAACATGGCGGACAGGCAGTGTCCCAGACCATGAGAGGGCAAAGGAAGTACATACCAAATCCAGAGGAAGATGCAAGCCAGTGCCAGAGGAGACTTCTAGAAGATGGTGCTGCAGCCGAGCTTTGAGGGATGGTCAGGAGTTAGGGATGGGAGGCCTCACAGGTGAGGAAAATGGAGGTGCAGAGGTCTAACAGCCTAGAAGCACTTGCAGAGTGGAAAGCAGTGCTGGTGCTTGGGGAGATGGGGTGCCCAGAGGCCCCAATACAGCCTCATTCACTCTCTTTGAATTTTGGAGAGTAAGTCTGACTCCCACTCGCAACCTGGGAAGAGCATTCACACTAGCCACCCCTGCCATGGGAGGGACAAAGCCCATCCCAAAGAGAGGCCAGCCCTGTGCACCTGAGGCTGGCTTCCAGGCCCGCTGGCTGGCCTGTCATCAAGCAGTTTCACACTCAGTGATACCTTGTACTTTTGCCCTGTCACCTGCCATTAGTAATCACTCCCACCAGCTCTGAGAGGTAAATCACTGTTATTATTTCTGAGCTTTACAGCTGAGAACTGAGGACTGTGGAGATTAAGCGACAAGAGTCTGCAGCCGGACAAGATTAGAATTCAGAACCCGTGGTTGCACACAAGGCCCACGGCCCTCACATTTCTGGGCATTCAGGCCAGGGGGACCCGTGGGGTCTGAGTTTGCCAGTGTGGCTCCCTTATCCCCACTCGCCAAAAATCTCTCAGCTGTCACTCCTCCTTCCCCCCCTCCCCCTCCCCCTTCACTCCCACTTCCTCTCCCCTTCTCCCCTCCACTCTCTCCAAAGTTTTTTGGTTCTTTAGATTGACAACGTCCCATGACCTGCCTTCAGACAGGGGATCAGATCACTGCCTTCTCTCCTTGACACTATCAGAATTGTAAGGTTGGTCAACTTCCTAGGTCAGCAGGGGCTGCGGCCCTCATAATTGCACAGAAAGAACCCTGAGAAGCCAGGTCACTGGCAAGCGCCTCATGATAACAGAGGCCTAATCCTCATGCAGGAGTGTGCTCCTAGTCCTCCTCCCAGGAACTCTGGACAGAAGGGCTTCCTCCACTCTTGGCCAGCTCCCGGCCCAGCAGCCTCCCTATCCACAGCTCTGCCTGCCCAGAATACTAACAAGGGCCTTTCCAGATGCACAGAGAAAGCCAGACAATCCCTCACAGCCCCCAGGGGCTGGCTGGACAGGGCTGGAATCCAGTGCATCAATGGGGCAGGCCAGTTCATCATGGTTCGGTTGGTATGCAGGGACCAGAGGAGGCCCCTGCTCCCACAGGGACAGGGATGAGGGCAAAAGGCTGCTGGCTGAGGAGGCTAGAGGCCCCCCGGCTGCCCTTCCAGATGGCATAAATCAGCTGGTACGACTTCACAGTTCTCTGCCGCCCAGCACACAGGCAGGCAACTGCCAGCAAGAAGACCCAAGGTAAGTTTGGAGGAGATTAAATTAAAAAGCCAAAGCTTCCAAGCACCAGGAGGCCTGGCAGCCATAAATCGACCTGCAAAGGAGCACACAGAACACTGGGCAAACCAGCTTTCTCCAGGTTACTGATGAGCGCTGGCCTCGGCAAGGGCATTCAAGCAAGGCCAGGTAAGGGAGCCAGGGAGTGGGTGTCCTAGCAAAGGAAGCCTGTGGCAGTGATGAAGACGCATTTGAGATGTGAGGTCAGAAAAAAGGCCACATCAAATTCCTGTGCTGTGTGACATCAGGAAGGGTACCCAAGCTCTCCTTCCTAGCTCAGGGAATAGGGTCCAATCAAAGGAACCTTGCAGAGTCATTAAAAGCACCTGCCCCACAAGCACCACTCAAAGATGGTAGCCATGACATCAAAATGGATGAAGATGTAGCAAAATAAAAGCAATGGGCACAGAATATTAATGACGGGTAACAGGGCACTCAGTCTATGCCAGTCACTATTCCTTCTTTCAGTCCTCACAATTCTATGACAGGATGCCATTAGAGTTGTGTTTGCAGATGGAGAAGTGGAGGCACAGAGGGGCTGAGTAATTTGCCCAATGACCACAGAGGTAGTCATGGATGGTGCTGGGATTCAAACCCAGGCCGCCAGTTATCTGGGATGGTAAATATGGACTCCCCTAATTCTTGGAATTGGAGAGCCAGAAGAAAAGCAAAGATCATTTTTCTCATACTCATTTTGAAGAGAGAGATACCTGACCCCAGAGAGCAAGAAGCATACCGCCAGACAGTGACAAGACAGCTGAACTTGTCCACAGCTCCTTAGCGCAAAAAGCATGGGACTCCATAATTCTAAAACAGCCCCAAAATCTCTCCTCTTATGTGAAAATCAGTTCACATTCACACACATGCAAGAGGCAGGGCAGCCACAGAGGTATGCCAAGTAAGACTTCCGAAGATGGCCCCCCAGGCTGTCCTCCACAGACAGCTCTCTACTGCCCACCAGCCACACGAGGCAGGTCAACAGGAGGGTCCCTTCCAGGATTCTGGAGCAGGGGACAGAGCCAGTCAGCCCACCTGTCCCCACTGGTAGAGAGCAGCCCCAAGGAGCCTGATGAAAACTGAGATTTCCAACTTTATCCAAAGTATCCAAAAACCAACTGTTCCCTTTGCAGTTCAAGACTCCCTTTGCTAAAAGCCACAGAGAGGCAGCATAGCATAATGGTTAAAAACACAGATCCTGGAGCCAGACCTCCCGGGTTCCAGTCTCGACTGGAAATCCCTGGTCACACTAGTCAGCCTCAATTTCATCTGTAAAGTGAAGAAAATTGCACCTACTTCGAGGGTCATTCTGAAGCCTACACGGATTCCTAGGAACAGGGTACACAGAATATTGCCCGCTCACCCCCTGCCCCAGTAAATACTGCAGGAGCATTTGTTAAGTAGAAAGCTCTCCATGATCTGTCAACCCACTCTTCAAATAAGTGACTTTTTCCTTTTTTGAGAGCTCCTTCACCCTGTGGGGTGAGATCTTCAAAAGACTGCACTAAAACCCCAGCATTTGTCCCTAACCCGATGGAATATGTCCCTTACAAGGATGAAGAACGGGCTCAATACTGCTGGAAGCTGACCCCATAGTTGAAGCAAATCAAATTATACGTTTAAGCAAAAAAATTACTTCAAGGATAAATGCTAAGCACAGCAACGATCTACAAAGGCTATGTTTTAAGTACTTGCGCTCCAGGCCCCCGGGTCTGACGGCACATTAGACGCTTGGTAATTGCATATCCAGCTTTCAGAAACTTTTAAATGGTTTCATATCTTGATTTCCCTCACCTACCCACCCAATGGCCTGCCTGCAGTGTGAACTGGCTGCATCCATTCCGACACATATTTCTACTGCCACCCACTAAACATGCCGCCCTGCAGTAGCCCTCACTGGGCTGGGCTCTGGCAAGAGCAGTATTTATACCAGCCTTGCACAAGGTCCCTGAATCAGTGTAAACCTCTTCTTCATTCCAGGTCTGTCCTGGGTAAAGGCAGCCTGATGGCTTTATCACTCCCCACCTACACACACACACACAGAGGTGTTTCTCCAAAATAATGACAAGTCTTTACACCATGACCAGGGGAGTGTGCCTAAATCCATCTACCCTCTATACTCTAAGACCAAAACAAAAGAATAAGAATTTCCTAGATGTATGCAAACTCTTACAGTTCTAGAAATAACGTCAGACCTAACGAAGCGCTTTGAATGCCATGACACCCTGTGTGATCAGGAATGAAGTTCTGCTAGCCACAGATGAAGGAAGTATGGATCAGCGGGAAAGAAATTTTGTGAAGGACACACAGCAAGTTGGAAAGAGGATGGACCCTGCACGTTAGTTGGCATACCCCAGTCTGATGCTCCTTGTAGCCTTTTTCCCCTCGTTGCTCTGGGCTTTTTTCCTGGTGGTACCTGGAGCAGGTGGTACCTGCTCATAGAACAACTTGCCTCCCCACCCCAAAGCTATCCAATTTGCCCAAACACATTTTCCATCCCTACTTCCCAAACTTCCCCTCTACAAATGGCGTTTCTCAACCCTACTCACCCTCAGCACCTTGGGGGCTCTGTCTCTGCCTAAAAGTTTCATTCACATTCTTGCAAACACAATCCTAACTCATCAAGGACACACTGGGACTGCCCCCACCCAGCGGCAGCTGCAGGATATGCAACCCCTCTCTATATCCTTCCTCCCAGCACTTGATTCTTCCTCACGGATCATTATTCTGTTCTTGGGACTTCTCTTCTGTTAGGCTGGAGGCACCTAGAAGGCAGGAACCATGGCATGTTTGCCCTGCAAGCTCCCACAGGCCTTATGTGGTGCCTAGTACATAGCAGGAACTCAATCACTGTATACACTTTAGTTACATTCATCCTAAAAAGAATGACTATTCATATTACAGAGAGGTTTACTAATGCAAAAACGGCCCCCTTCAGAAATTCAAGAATATGGACAGAATGTAAAATTGTTGCACTGGGTCAGTATAGAATTGCCTAACACTCAGGCAATACCCAAATCTGTCTGTGAACAAAGAAAAATGTCACTGAGGAAAGCTTACACATCATCAAGATATTAGGCCCTGAAATAGAGCCTCAAGGTCCCCCTGCCCCAGGCCTCGTGGCTGCATCCACATGGTTTTCATTCCAAAACCATCACAAAGGTCTCTTTCATTCCTGAATTAGGGTCAGGGACAGAAGGAGCTCTTGTCCCAGGCCTTGCCATGACAGAGCTCACAGACTTGTGGGGAAAAGAAATATACAACCAAACAATGACAAAATATAAAAAATACTCTAATGAGTCATGTCCCCAGGCAACCACAGTAGCACAAAATGAGGTGTCCAGACAGGAGAAGATGGTCTTAAACATGAAGATGGCATTTCACGAGCAAGTATAAGTACACAGGATTGTGTGCGTGTTTGGATGGAATTAGTAGCAAGTATTAAGTAGTATAATACTAAAATTCCTAAGCAAAGCAAAAGATTCAACCCATTATCAAAGTCATTTTACCCCACATTCAAATATATATGGTCGAGGGAATTCCTGGGGCCAGAGAGACAAAACAGGTGGCTAACTTTTCCTTTTTATCAGAACATTTTGATGCCAGGTAGACACACTCGTTAATCAAATTTAAGTTGATTTACAGATTACTTCTGAAGGATACAAAGATAAAAAACATTTAAGTTCTCTGAACCTGTTTGTTCACTAATAGGACCAGGACAAAATGCAGACCTCGTGGGATCTACTGGGGATAGATTCCGTGAGACAAGGTACACAGAACACTTTTTGCAATGATAAGCACAAAGCATGTTCTTGCTTTCTATCAGCTTTAATGGCAGCAATCAGCAGTCTTATGGAGGAGGATCCAGACTGGACTCTGCAAATGTGGGTTCAAATCCCAGTAACACCTCTTTCTAACGCTAAAATGAGGAGACATTCACTGCAATACAGGTAGTAAATGGTCAATAAAGCATTACTAGCAATATATAGTTTTTGTCAACTATTTTGCCTATTTCAAAGGTGGGTGAGAAAATGGGTGTGCATAATCTGCATATCCATAGATACCCAGGGTGCTGGAAGCAGCAGGTGGAGGGCATGATAAAAGAAAGTCTAGGGATCCCTGGGTGGCTCCGCGGTTTAGTGCCTGCCTTCGGTCCAGGGCCTGGTCCTGGAGTCCCAGGATCAAGTCCCACGTCAGGCTTCCTGCATGGAGCCTGCTTCTCCCTCTGCCTGTGCCTCTGCTTCTCTCTCTCTCTCTCTCTCTCTCTCTCTGTCTCTAATGAATAAATAAATAAAATCTTTTTAAAAAAAAAAAAAAAAAAGAAAGAAAGTTTAAAACTTCAGATTCATGATTATTCAACATGGCTGTATACATGGGCCTGACCTGGGCCACCACTGTCCCTCACAGCCTGAGAAGGACATGAGAATAGGGGAAATTCTCAGGAGAGACCAAAAAAAGAAAAAAAAAAAATCAAAGCTGCACATTGAATGTCTCAGATTATATATCTAATGTACGTAAATTTGGAAGAAAACTAGATTTTTACTGGAGGTCACAAATACACACAGCTCCCCCCCCCATCAGACCCCAGACAATTTTTTAAACGTGTTTAACTAGTGTTGGGAGATGAAATATTCAACTGACCTAATTTTTACATTGGGAATAAGAGATCTAAGTGCATTTTCAGCAAATCCAACAAAATATTTACTCCACAACATGACGTTGTAGAGTCAGAGAAACTGAGTATGGCAGACTGTGTCAATCCACCACCCCCATCCCCCTGCTGCTTGCCCTAAGTTCCTGCTTGCAGAAATCTCCTGCCTACACCAAAGACAACCTGCATCTCAACATAAGGGCATTTGCTGGCCATGGGGGCTGTGCAGATTGGAAGTGAAACTTCCTTGTCCCTTGGTGGGTAATTACAGTGTGCAGGACACAGACCTTGGCACGTCCCCAGCAGGACTGTGTTCAGTTGCCCACAGCAGAAACCCGCTCATTAACCCACTCTCTGTGGGCTTTCCTCACTTCCCTGTCCTACGACCCCTCTAATAGGCGCTTCCCAGGAACAAGCGTCTAGAATAAATTGCTTGCACCCAAGTCCTTGTCTCAAGATGTGCTGGGGGAGGGGCAAAAGTGGGGGGCAGGGAGAGAACCAAAACTAAGACACAATAAGAAAAACAGGAAAATATACAAAGACAGAATGAAAGTAAGAGGAAGAAAATAATTGATGGTAAGATAAACTGGGAAGGAAAGAGGAGATGAGATGAGAATTGAGTAAGAGAGGGAAAAGACCAGACATGAAATGTCCACTTCCTCGACCAAGGGGCCTGGCCCCTAGTTACAACCAACCCCACCTCACCTGATCCCGTCCCAGTCTGGCAAGTAGCTAAGACCATAAAAGCCCGTAAGCTCATTCATCCCTCCAAAGGCTCACACATCCCCTGGTCTATTGGTGGTGGTCCACACTGGCCTTTTATCACTGGGTCCACCAGCCAATGCAGAGAAGAGAGCCTGGTCCCAAGGCTCTCACCATCCAGATCTGCCCCCACCCTCTTCCAAAAACACAGGTGGAGACCTTGGGTCAGACAACCAACCCTGTGAGGTTAGGCACTCCAGGAGTGCAGGTTCAAGAGCAATCCATACTCTTGATATAAATAGACACCCTGGTAAGGGACAAATCTCTTTCCCCAAACATGTGCTATTGCAAGGGACAGCAAGAGGCAAATTTTAGAAACCTTGTTGAGAGGCTTTTAGGATGAAACCAAAGGAAAAAAAGTCCCTAAGACCCCAACTCTGACACCATTCTCTGACTTTACAGAGCTTTTTATGAAGCCTGTGTTCTCAATGGGGGAATAATCCCCCCAAAGGGGAAAATATTGTTCAGGGGTGGGGGGAGGGGCAAAATAATCTTACATATAGCAAGGGTCTGTAGTTCCATCCTACCTGGCAATATCTTATTCCACTTCATGGAGAGAAGGAATTAGTTTTAAAAAAAAATGTAAGGCAGCTCCTTAGGAGAGTGATAATGGAAAAAAAAAGCTTAAGGAACACTGTTGTAATGATGAAAAGCCTATTCTAGACTCATTTTCAACTTCTTCTAGGAAATAAGTCCACCCGGGTAAGAATGTAACTTCTACCTCTCATCTAATATCCTGTGAAAAACAAACATCACAGAAGAACACATGGAGAGAAAGCATTTTAAAACACTGCACAAGTTCACCACAACTAATTGCACTTGTAGCTTTTCTAGCACTTTTCTCAAATTCCAGAGATTATCTTCATCCCTACCGCTCTGTAGTGAGGCAATGGAAAGAAAGATGATCGTCATCTTGAAGTCAATTCTAACACTTACTGTGTAGAAGGCTCATTCTGGGTCACAGAATAAGCTCTGACAATGTCCACATCAGGAGTCTTATCCTTTCCGACCACCCCCCCAAGTGCAGCTCCCAGCACAGGCACAGTGGGGCCTTTGACAAGGTTTTGATGAATTTTCTTAAACTCAGCAGCACATCCAAAGGGGACCTATCTCTCCCCCCCAAACTTACTGTTTCCCAAACCTCCAAGGCCACTAGCTACATCAACCATTTCCTGAGGCTCCAGCCAAAAATCTTGAGGTATATGTGACCCAGCCAGTCATCAGAACAGCCCAGGGTCTAGGCTTTGAAATCTGCTATGCCTGGGTTCAAAATGCAGCTCTGCCACTTACCAACTCTGGCAAGCTATTTAACCTCTCTGAGCTACCATATATCTACCATAGCTCCCTTCCTTGCATATAATATGGTTACAGTTTAAACACAAAGAGTTATGGAAAATGTTTAGTATTAGCCCAGCATCAGGCCACAGAGCAGGCACTCAACCTATTGAATACCTTTTTTTTTTTTTTTTTTTTGTATTTATTTTCATGGGGTAGGGGGTAGAGGGAAAAGAAGCAGAGAAAATCTCAAGCAGACTCCACGCTGAGCACGAAGCCAGATGCAGGGCTTGATCTCACAACCTGAGCCAAAACCAAGAGCTGGATGCTCAACCAACTGAACCACCCAGACACCCCTAGACTTGCTATTATTGCTGATGTCACTGACACCAGGGAGGTGGACTTCTCAAACGCATGGTATCACTGAAAAGCATGACATGACAAAGTCTCATCCCAGCCTCATTACTGATTAAGGTAGATTCTTTGCAGAATCCATTTTTCTCTTCCATAAAGCAGGGGTAACAAAAACATCTACGTTGCGAAGCTGTTGCAATAAATAGATAATGCAGGTAACATTCACAGTGGATGCCCAATACCAAGTGTGGTGGCTGCTCTGGGCTTAATTACATGCTATTTCCAAATGTCCTCTAATTGTTTCTCACACAGAACAGTTTTCAAGTACCTGGCCATTCAGGGATGCAAAATACCAAAGGGGCCTCTCATTCCAAAGGCCCTCTTACCAAGAAGAAAATCAGGCATAACAAGAAGAACTTGGCTCTTATCTAGGCCTCCAAGGCCTGAGAATATGGCCAGAAGACCAGAGGAAGGGTGAGTGTGGTCAAAGCCATGGGTAAGGGGCTTTAAGCCAGGGTGGTAGGAGTAGGATAGAAACGTACCTTTTCAGGCTCTACCTCAAGCCTAGGAAGTCCATGAGTGGAGCCCACAAAGCCTCCTGATGTTGCCAATGCACGCTAAGTTAGTGCCACTGGACTGTACAATTGGAATCCGAAGCTTCCAGCTTCATGTCTACCCCCACGTTCCTCTTCCAAAGGCCAACAGCTTAACTGACTAATGTAGATCATGCTCTTCTCTGCCCTTTGTATGGACTCCCATGACACCAAATTCCCCACATCTGCGTCCTTTAAGTAATGCCAAGGGGCCAAGTGAAAATATTAAATCATACGGCTTATTAACCATGGCTCATGGCAAGGTTTCAATTTCAACTCTTCCTCTCTCCTTTGACCCTTGGTGGAAAGTGCTTCATTCCTGGGTGGCTGAGATAGTTGAGGCTCGACAAATGTGTTCTTCAACACACCAGGTACTAGTTTCCAATATCCAGGGCATGGTGGGCATCGAGGCCCTTCATCCACAGGGAGGAAACAGGCCCAGGGAGAGGCCACTCCAGGCAGAATGGGGCTGGATGAGCTAAGGATACCCCCAGACAAGAGACAAGGCAACAGCCAACAGCAGCCCTTGTGCAGCAGGAACAGCACAGCAGCCACTGAAGTGTGTGGCTTCCCTGAACAAACTACCTGCTTTCTCTGGGCTCATCAATAAAATCAGGGTTTAGGCTGGTTCTCCCAAGATCCCTTCCAGCCCCATGCACCAGAATCTAAAAGTTCAATAACATATCAAAAAGAAGGTAAACAGTTAATATTCCTCCACCCATATTCCCTCTATCTTGGAAAGAGACATATTTGCCAAGAGAGTGAAAATTAAAGATAAAAATTTTTTTTTTTTTAACATTTAGCTTTTCAATTTCTGTTTCCATGTCAGGGGGTAAAGGGGGTAAAGACCACTTTAAAGATTTTTCAGGTGAAGTGAAGATGCCAAATAGGACTCAAAGTCCTCAAGGAGAGTCAAGGGAGGGGGGAGGGGAGACCTCAGATGGAGATGCGGGGACGGGTGTGCTGGAGACAGCCAGTTTACAGAGGCTGGGCATTTCATCTTCCCAGCCATTCATCGCCTTTAGAAAACTCTGCTCTAAGAAAAGGCAGCAAAAGGAAAAGAAGAAAAACCTGCATTTACAACGTGCTTTGACTAACCTCTCCTGAAAACATGGCAATACAATTTGAAAAATTTTATGTCCTCTGGTTAAAAGAAAATACAAGATAGCACCTTCCATTATTTAAGTTGGAATAAATGATGTAACAGAGAAAAAAAATTTAAATGACAGTCATTTTAATACCAAGTTCAGGTTTCCTGGTTAATGTCTCAACAGGCAGACAGCGTCAACTGCATTAACAGGCACTTTGTTCTCAACCTAAAGGATCAATATTACAATTACACGATGCCAGCAGAAATTAAAACATGTTTACTCAGTGAGGGTTATCTAAACACAAGAAAGGAGGGAAAGGATCTCAAGGAACTCAGCTCCTATAGGGTAGTTACAAGACTAGACGGTGTGGAAAGAAATGGCATCATGATCTGACATCTTTTATATTTCTTTATGTAAAGACCTTAATATCTGAGGTCATGGATGAATTATTGTCGAACCATTGTTCCATATAGGGAACCATTCCCAAAGCACTCAGACTTTTGGAATAACAGCAGACAGGGAAAGCTGAAGAAATGGGAGGAAAAACGTGGCAGGCTACATCTCTCCCACACCAAGTGTTCTTCTGCAGCGTGATCCTGACAATCTCCAATCACCACAGACAGTCAGTATCTCTACTCCCTTGAGTCGAGGTGGGCCCTCTGAGGACTCAGAGAACACAGTAGAAAGAACACCGTGCTGCATCCAGACACAGCTCCTAACTAGCCTGCATCTCTGCTTCCTGCCTCTGGGGATGCTAATCTTCTGAGTCACCATACTGTGCACAGCTCAAGCCCCACAGAGAAGTTGCTCATGGGCACTCTGGTTGACCCCAGGCAGATACCCAGTGTCAGCTGCCACCGACCTGAGGAAGCCATACTGCAGTCCCAACACCATCTGTCCATAATCTCCTAACACACCCTAAGAAGGAAATGCCCAGCTGAGTCCAGTCAACCCACAGCACCATGAGAGAGTAATACACTGAGCGAAGTCACTAAATCTGGAGAAGTATTTGTTAAACAGCAAGAGATAACCAAAACATGCGACAAGAGAGCACTGGAGTGGGAGCTTGGGGGCAGATAAGGAATCTGCTTTCTCAAGGGTCTTCTATCAGAGTTGGGCTTATCTACTTTGAGGACTTCTTCGGAAAAACAGCATAGCAAATCCCCAACATCCCAGTGAGGGAGAGGACTACCTGAAGCCAACAGTGTACCAGACACGCCATTTTAAGTGTGCTAAAATCACTGCTCTGGGCCATGCGGTGGGACAATCAAAACTGTATTCTTAAGGTCTGAAATCCAAAAAGGCTTTTAAAAATGCAAATAACCTTTTCCTCTTTAAGTCTCTATTTTAAAGTAATAAGAAATGCATTAGGCAAATGCATCGCCTCTGGCACCAATCGAGGATAAAGTCACTTAAATTGCAAGACCAGATCCCACCACCCCTACAGTAATTGGTTGGTCACACCTAGGGAGCTGGCTAAGGGTCAAGCCCTCACTGAATTGTCCTATTTTATACCACCACCACCCCTTCTCTGCTATTTTCCTTACTCCCCAGTATACAATTAAGCAATAGGTAGGAGGCCAAGTGTTGCTATGCTGGGGCTGTGGTCACGTAAATAGTAGTATCAGGACAATATTATGGGAAGGGACCAGCACTCATCAGCAACAGAAAAATGATGCACATAGCAGACTATAGCCCAATGAACCTCCCACACAACACAATGGATGTGGGGCTCAGGCCTCCTGATGGCTTGGCTGGAAAGTGGTAGCCCATGCTATTCAAAACTTACCAGATCAAGAGGTTTCAAGTATCTCCAAAGCTTAGCTACCAACAGCATCCACCAGGACAGGAAATCAGCCTGTTCTAAATTCTGAGCTCTTAGCTGTGGAACCTGACTTCACTTCTGGCCTTTGGCCCCTGAAGATTTCACATTTAAACTCAGCATACTTTGCGTTCACTTTTTCATCCAAAATTTGTCACCAACCGTGCTAGGGCAGAGGACATGGCAATGTGTAAATCAGACATGATCCCTCTCTTCACCTAAGACATTAGAGTAGAAAAGACAAGTAACAAGCAAAACAAAAAGTCAGTCAATACAGGACTGACTCTAGAGGAGGACTAGATGAGAAAGGCCAGGTTAGGTTAGGAGGCAGAGAAAGACCTACCTGATGTGGTGGCATTTAAGCTAAGGCCTGAAAGAAGGGACGTGGAGAAACAGCATTCCGGGTAGCAAACTAGCATGTGCAAAGGTCCCGAGGCCAAAAAGGACTGTGGCATGTTCTAAGAAGTTAAATGGGGGGGGGGGGGGGGGACAATGGCTGGGTAATGCAGGAGGGAAGGTGTGAGTGGAAGAGGAGCTAACAATGAAGGCAAGGGTTTGACAGAAAATAGTGAAAAGCTTGACTGCTAGCTCAGGCAAAATGGGAAGCTGTTAGAGAGTTGTAAGTAGGAAAAATGACTAAATTGGGTTGATGACTTTGAAAACTGTCCCAGAGTTAGTATAGTGGTTACCTCTGGAGGGGAATATTGATTGGGAAGAGACAGAGGGGAGCTTCTAGAGCGCTAATGACATACATTTCATCAGGGCGCTGTTCATGTGGCTGCCTTCAGTTTGTGAAAATTCATCAAGCTATACACTTAAAATACATGTACTTTTGGGTATGTGTGGCATATTTTAATAAAACATTTACTAAAAATCACTCAGGCTTCTCCCAGGAAATGGATTCTAGAGAACTAAGGGCAGAGGTCGGGAGGTCAAGTTAAGAAACCCAGTAGATGCCTGGGGGAGCAGGGAGGGAGCACTGGAGAAAACAAATGAAGGGAGTCAGAGACACCTGCCTTCTGACAGGGTAGGCCTCTCTTCTGACCTCATATCTCAGCATCCAGGAAAGTCATTCCAACCCTGAACTGGCCCCACGGCCTAGAGCCCCACCTCAGTGAGTACCACTCAGATCAAGTCCACAGTGGGAGGCAGGGGAGAAATTCAGGTAACACCAGAGACAGAGAGGTTTATCCAACAATAATGAATCTGTTCGAATATTTATGAAGCATCTACTAGGCCCCAGTTGCTGGGAATGGCTGGAAGAGAAAAGATGGGAGGCTGGGAAGGACAGGAGTTACAGGGTGGATGGGGTATGTCAGGAGTAAAAGGGTAGGGAAGCAGCCCAGATAGGGGCAAGCAGCTGAGGCCCTCCGTGCAGTCTGGGCACAGGAGTCCCCACACAAGCCCCAGGAGAAAGTCCCTGTTCACACTATTTGTATGAGACTTGGGGAACAGTCCCACAATAGGACCTCTTAAGCTCTCTGCAAGAGATTTATATATCCACTTCTTTTAGGGTTTTTTGCTAAAGATCTAGGTTCTGTTTTTTTTTTTTTTTAAGAAAAAGGAATAGTCTGGTGAGAAAGGAGACCTCAAAAGCAGAGAGCAACTCCTCATTTGGAAAGGGAAGGAACAAACTGATCTCAGAAGAAATCTGTGTAATGGATTATTACTCTGAGAATTAATCACCTTTTGAGAAACGGGTCATGCTAATTATTCCTGGAGTGGGCAAACAGCTCTTCAAATGAGCTCCTAGTTATCAGACTTTCATGCTTAGCTGAGTCAGCCACAGCATCTGTTTAAAAAATAAAAACTCATTTGCATGTCACTGCTCAGTGCCAAGGGGGAAATCATCTCATCACCAGGCAGGACATTTAACATTTCCCTGAAGATGACATTCTCTTCTGACCTCCATCCCAACCCAGGTGGGAAGCCTCCAATCCACTTGAATGGAAATATGTCCTCATATGCAGATGAGGATACCACCAAGAAACCCAAATGACATCTATCGATTTAGCAGAAACTAGACCTACACGCTGGCAACAAAGGCCAGTCCATGTACCCCAGCAGCATACACAGGATCAGACGGCATCTAACATCTCCAACTGGAGGGTAGATTGTTTTTCCTGATTGACTGGAAGGCAAAATGGTGAGAACACTCACAAGCCACACTTCCACAAACACATACCCATCCCAAAAGACAAATTCAGCCTATCCAACACCAAAGGGTGCCAAGAACGATCAATGGGAGACTGGTCTAGAAATGGGGCTCCTCCATGCCAGCCAACAGGAGAGAGAATGTCTATATGCCGTAATGAAAACACGCTTGCCTTAAAAATCCAAAATTGTTTATTTCTTCTAACGTCATTCTGTTCCGTGTTGTATAATACAAACACCCACGCAAGGGTCATGAAACTAAAGAAATTACGAATTTGAGGCCATGATAAAATACAAAACAGAGGCAGGAAAATGGAAGACTGCTTTCAAAGATCCTAGTGTGTCTGGAATAAAAAAAGAATGAAAATAAAATCCATTATGGATTACCAGGAAGTTTCAGTAGTTTGCATGAATCTATGCAGCTTCAGAAAGGACTATTTCATAAGGGAGTTGAAACTCAAAGATTGAATTAGGGAGATGCATGCACAACTCTTATTAACCCCATGTGACCCAAATAAGCAGAATAAGGACAGGTGCTGCTTTCTCCACCTCTGGGCACTGGGGTTCTAGATGCAACTCATTCACGAGACAAATAGGTCTCCTGCTTTAATTAAACTCCTTATCTCATCAAGGGAAGGAGAAATAATCCCAATCTAACATCTCATCCATGATGAACTTTGCCGTCTCTCTTCTGTTTCCAAATGAATTTGGCTTATTAAAAAAGTAATGAGCTATTAATTAACTCTACACTCATACAAAGCTGTTTAATTCTCAATCCAATTAGCAGCAATCTGTTGAAGGATTCTAACGATTATTTTAAATTTGCTAACAGAAACATCTTTTCACTTTTCATAAGTTATTTATAGAAGAGCTCACATTGGATCTTGCTTGGTTTTTAATTTGATAACACTTTTATTAAGTGCTTTCACTCTTCTCCCATTTCTGTGTGACAGGGTTTAGAACTGTCACCACTGAAAAGCCCAGAAATAGTATCCTGGGTTGGCTGCCTAGCCAGAACAGTGCGCTCTCCTGTCCTGCAAAAACGCTCCAAAGGATGAGCTCTTTGGGGAAGGGGAATTCTGTCCTTCCAACGTCTTCCCACACAAGAGACAAAACTAAAGTATAAACCAAGGTGGACATAACACCTTGGAAAGGTGGAAAGACTGAAGGTTTGGGGTTATAATGGAGTTGGACATGATGGGAGGGAAGCAGGAATGTAATTTTCATAACTGATCTAACAGAGCATTTCTGAGCCTCTTAGGAAACCACACACACTGAATCACACTGCATTCCTATGTAGAACTGTTACTATAACCACTACAGCAAAATGCCAAAATATTACATGATCTTTTTACACATGTGCTCTTTATGATCTGTGCTTCTGTACTCATTAGTCCATATGGACATATACGGTATGTCAAGGGCTCTATACTCCCAACTATGGATCAAGACACACACACACAAACTCCACATAAAACACGTTCATAGACTTTACTCTTCCCTATAAAATGTAGATCGTCAGTTGTGCCTCTGCTTCTCCAAGATCATAGGAGAAAGAAACCTATTTCACAGTATCACTGTCAAGAAATATCTGGAGAAAGAGCCGAGGAAGAAAGTAGCAGATTTGCTAGCTTTCACCTAACATCTGAGGAGGAATAGGAAAGGGTTCTTCCACCATCTCCCACATCTCCTCCTTGGTACATGAAGATGCAGTACACATCATGTTTAAGAAAACAGAATCAAGGGGCACCTGTGTGGCTCAGTCAGTTGAGTGTCTCTCTCTTGATTTCAGCTCAAGTCATGATCTCAGGGTTGTGCCCAGTGTCAGGCTCCATGTGGAGTCTGTTTGTGCCTCTCCCTCCGCTCCTGCCCCTGCTCTAAAATAAATAAATAAGTCTTAAACATAATACTTCCCCTCAAAATAATCTTTAAAGAATAAAAAGAATCTAGAGCTAAACTGCCCTGAACCTACTAGCTGTGTGCCTTTGGGCAAATTACTGAATCTCTCTGGGCCTCCATTTACTCATCTAAACAAATAGGAAAAATAATAGTACCTACTTCACAGCGTTGTTAGGATTAAATGAATCTCTGAAGCTCTTAAAACAACGTCTGGTACAAAGCATATGCTCTGTTATTTCTAAATAAGATTAACTCTGGCTAAGCACTTCTCCTTATAAAATATATATAGTTGGGAATGCTGCAGGGCCATTATCTCGCTGATAATAGCAATAAATTTAAGGGGAAAAAAGGCCAGAAGCTCAAATTACAGAGAACATTTGGTCATAGCATAGGATTTCTTATAGGCATTTTTTTCCTGCTTCTTTTTTAAGAAAATATAGGTAGGGTATGAAATTAAATGGCTTACATTTTGAGCCCTTACTAGTGTTATTATTTATTAAATGTCATTACTCATTAAAATGCTAATAATTCAAAAAATAAAAAAATAAAATGCTAATAATTCACTAGGTTTTTAAAAAATTAAACATAGGACCTTGAAAAAAATTAAATTTAAATAAGTAAGTTGAATATTAATGGAGCAGGGGGCCTGGAGGAGTGTGTTCCAGAAACTAGTTATTTATTTTACAAAAAAAGATTCATAGTTATAAATAGTATTAATAATAACAGTAATAATAACCAGCATTAATTAAGCATTACCCACATGCCAGGCACTATGCTGCTCAGGTTACATGCACCTTCTCATTCACGTGAAGATATGTACAGAGACAAGATGCTGGTCATCTTCTCCTCTCTTTCATATCTCCTTTTCCCAATTACTCACCCCCTGTAGCCAGTGCCCTGAGCAAACCATTGGGAGGAGATGCCCAATTCCAATATCCCTGCCCTAAAAGATCAGGCAAGAGCAGAGAACGTCCCAGGAGACAGGGGGTACCAGGCAGATAAATGAAGGCCAATTTAGACCTTCAGCTGGAGGCCAAGGTCTTCCCATGACCTGAATATCCAATCTGTCAAGTCAGAACACACAAGCATTTAAATCTGAAGCCCCACACTGAATATGATCTGAGGGTTCTCTACTTTGCCCATGCTTCCCCAAACGGAAATCCTGGTTTCCATTGGTTACTCCATCACCGGCACCATAAAGCCTGGTTCTCACCCAGGAGTTATTTTTGTTCCCCAGAAAACTCTCAGGAATGTCTAGAGACATTTGTTTGTCACAATTGTGTAAGGGAAAGTTCCTACTGGTATCTAGTGAGGAGTGGTCAGGGATGCTGCTCAATATACTATAATGCACAGGAGTGCCCCACAACAAAGGACTGCCCTGCTGAAAATGGCCATTCAATTTCTAAATTTAAGCCAAGGATAAGAACCCCTGCCCTCAAGTGGCTTACAAACAGCATAGCTTTTAGATCCAGACAGGCCTGGCCATGGCTCTATTACAAGATGTCGAACAGGATGCGGAGAAAAGGGAACCCTCTTGCACTGTTGGTGGGAATGTGAACTGGTGCAGCCACTCTGGAAAACTGTGTGGAGGTTCCTCAAAGAGTTAAAAATAGACCTGCCCTACGACCCAGGATTGCACTGCTGGGGATTTACCCCAAAGATACAGATGCAATGAAACGCCGGGACACCTGCACCCCGATGTTTCTAGCAGCAATGTCCACAATAGCCAAACTGTGGAAGGAGCCTCAGTGTCCATCGAAAGATGAATGGATAAAGAAGATGTGGTCTATGTAGACAATGGGATATTACTCAGCCTTTAGAAACGACGAATACCCACCATTTGCTTCGACGTGGATGGAACTGGAGGGTATTATGCTGAGTGAAATAAGCCAATCGGAGAAGGACAAACATTATATGGTCTCATTCATTTGGGGAATATAAATAATAGTGAAAGGGAATAAAGGGGAAAGGAGAAAAAATAAGTGGGAAATATCAGAAAGGGAGACAGAACATGGAAGACTCCTAACTCTGGGAAATGAACTAGGGGTGGTGGAAGGGGAGGAGGGCGTGGGGTGGGGATGACTGGGTGGCGGGCACTGAGGGGGGCACTTGACGGGATGAGCACTGGGTGTTATTCTGTATGTTGGCAAATGAACACCAATAAAAAATAAATTTATTATTAAAAAAAAAAAAAACAAGATGTCGAACAGCCCTGGGCAAGTGACCAATCACTGAGCCTCCTCTTGCTCATCTACAAAATAGAATCCTGATAAAGCCATTTGAAAAACCCCAGCACAACACTGTAAACTCAGTAAACTACGGCTGTTATCATGGGTTTGTCCTCAAAGAACCCATGTCATTTTTTTTTTTAATCAGTACCAATTCTAGGTACTAGTTGGAAACCTTACCTTTGGGTAATGAGTTCCTTTTTTTAAAAAATATTTTATTTATTTATTCATAAGAAGCACAGAGAGAGAGAGAGAGGCAGAGACACAGGCAGAGGGAGAAGCAGGCTCCATGCAGGGAATCTGGTGTGGGACTTGATCCCTGGTCTCCAGGATCACACCCTGGGCTGAAGGTGGCGCTAAACCACTGAGCCACCGGGGCTGCCCCTGGGTAATAAGTTCCTAATGGTAAATCTAATTGATCCTTGCAGGAAATTGAGCTCATGACTTTGGTCCCATTAGCACCACCTAAGGATCTACTGACTTGAACAACGGTAAAAGGAATAGCTTTTCCATTCAATAACACTCAGCAGCTGAATCAACACAATCCATGTACATCAACCACAGGATCAGCCCTCTGGAAATCATGAGTCTCAACTTCCATACCGAATCAGGGATTCCATACCCCACTGGACCATAAGGTCTTCATGGGGATTATAAACCTCAGCACACAGGTGGTGGAAGGTTAAATGAGACAAGGCTAACAAAACACTCAAGGCTTTGCCTTAGAAATGTTCATTAAATCATGCTAATACTCTATCATGTTATTACATTACCATACTAATATCAAATTAATGACATAATAGGAGGACACCAAAGCCCAATGGACCTTATCAGACTTACGTGAGAAGGAAGAATGGCAAGGTTTTGCCCACCTGCCTTAGTTACTCAAGTGATGCCTCCTCAAGCTTCTTGGTTTCCATATAATCTCTGCAGGAAGCCTTACTTGATGGCCCCCATCCCAAGTCTAGCTGTTCCTCTGTGTTCTGGTATTCACTGGGCTTACCACCAACACAACTGCTCTCCTGCTTTACCGTAGGTATTGCTTTTTCCACCACAAGTATGTGGGCTCTTCATGGCAGAGAACACATTTTTGCCAGGGTCTATGTTTGTGACATGTGGCACAGGGCCACTACATGCCACAGCTGAATAGCTGCCAACTGTGGATTTCATGTGGGCTGAAACACAGCTATCTTTTGCCACAAAAATACTGGCCCCATGCTCAGTGGGTTAAAGCAGAAATTGCTGGTTTGTGCTCACACACCTGTAAGTTGTCTGCAGGACAAGGTACCTGGTGTGACTCAACTGAGCTTGGCTTGGGTCCAGATCTGTTCCACACAACTCTCATCTTCCTTGGACCAGCAGACAAGCCACCCATGTTCTTCTCATGGCAATGACCAAACACAAACGAGGTCAACAAAAACATGGTGTTTCTTGAGGCTAAGCCACAGACACTTCCACCTATATTTTACAGGCTGAAGCAAGTCATATGGATAACACCAACCCTACTGGATCAAGAAATGGGCTACATTTCTGCTAGAAGGAAGGGTAAAAATCATGTGGATAGAGGATAGGATGAAAAATTGGGGGAAAATAATCTAATCTAGCATGAGAACTCTTGCATCAAAAGGAGAGGGCTGTTTTTACATACTTTGGGAGTCCGTGTGCATTTATGAAATATTTATCCCAGATCCCCATCATCAGGAGTTAGTGCCCATGTAATCCCATCATAGTATCCAGCACTATGCTTGTACTGGTTGTCAACTGGGCCAAGGTCACACAACCAGAGAGGAGTAGTGATGTACATAAACCAAGGTCTGACACTAAAGTCCACCACATCCTGCTGCTCCTCAACAAAACCAAAGCCAGATAGAAGATACAACCTCTCAGGCCCTGCTCCGATCATGTTTTTCCATCCCAAACTTCACTTCTCAAGTATTTTGGAGGCAGTGTAAAGAACAGGAGGTGGGACATAGAGCTAAGGGCCAACCTTGAGAACTGAGCCACATCACCAAGCTCAACCTCCATCCACACACAGGGTGGGGACACACAGAAAGGGACAGAGTGACAGAACCTTATCAAGCATTCTGTGAGTATAATCCAAGGCATTCTGACCCAGAATCTATTTCAGAAAATTAGGTCATTTTTATGGCAAGAGCAGAGAGCCCGTCCTGCACTCTTATAACAAATGCTTCCAAAACATTCCAGATGGAGCTTCAAGTTGGGTAATACCAGGTTTTGCTCTAAAACACAATGTAGATGAAAAGCACCTTACCCTCACTTAAGGTCAACTTGGCTTTTTCCCAGGGAAATCTAAAAAGATCTGTGTCAATCAAAATTAGAAGCCCAAATTTTCATGTTCCTTTTGTAACTAAGTAGCATCCACACTGAATAGAGTTATTACCCTGGCCATTCAGAGCTTGGGCCAATCCTCCATCAAAGAAAAATTCTATTTTTATTTTTTTTATTTTTTTAGATTTATTTATTCAAGAGAGACCCAGAGGGGCAGAGACTTGGGCAGAAGGAGAAGCAGAGTCCCTGCAGGGAGCCTGAGGCCAAACCCCATCCCAGGACCCTGGGATTACAACCAGAGCTGAAGGCAGTCACTCAATCACTGAACCACCCAGATGCCCCCAAAAAATTATAATTTTATAAGTACAATGCACTTACTTATCATGACTTCAGAAGTAAACATTTTGTGACTGGTCAGAAGTCAGCAAAAGTATTTCTGGAAAAGGCCAGGTAATATTTTCATCTCTACTGCTGTAGCATAAAAGCCACCACAGACTATACATCTAAGAATAAGCATGGTTGTGTTCTAGTGCGGAAAGACTTCAGCCCACAAGTCATATTTTGCTGATCTAGAAGGATGAAAATATATTTGGCTAAAGTTCTCAAAAATTGGTATCTCCAAGAAGACAAAGAAACTGTATAAAATTTAGGCCATTCTTTGGTAGACTGATTTAAACAATGTTTCCTCCAGGTTCTCATTTAATCCTCCATATAGATTGAGAAGATAAACTATATTCCCATTTTACAGATGAAGATACTGTGGCTCACTGAACTTAGCAAGCCATTCGAGATCGCACAACTAGTATGTGGTAAAGCCAGGACTCCAACAAAGGTCTGTGTTAATTCTAGGTCTGTGATTTCCCAGCATCCTAAGTGTTGCCTGTATGCACCCTGAGCCTAAAAGGGTTATAAAGGATCAGAAAATGCCAGTTTTACCCTAAGAAAGTCAGCAGTGATGAACTCAAATTTATGAGTAAGATGTTCATTAAAGCCCTTTTTCCAATATTACAAAATTGGAAACAATCTAAATGTCCAATATTCAAGGGAAGGTTGAACAAATTACGATGTAGCTATTGAAAATAATGTTCACAAGAATGTGTAATGATACTGGAAAATGTTCATAATAATGTCAAGTGAAAAAACCAGAAAGCAACACAGTGGCTAAAGCGTGACCCCCTTGTTTTAGCGATTATACACATTAAAAGCTCTGAAAGGAAACACTAATTGTTTATGATCATTTAGCTCTCCCTGATAGATAATTTTATTCTTTGAACTTTTCTGGTCTCGCCAAACTTTATTCAATACACATATTTGGCTTTTACAATCAGATAAATATGTTTTTAAATGTGATCTATCCCTAATTATTTTCTATTCTCTCTTCTATTTCTTTTCTTACGGGTAAGTTGCTCATAAATGAAAATTTTAAAAGGAACCATTCTATTGTCAGAGTTCAAGAAAGAATCCTATGCGCAGCCTTTAACAGCAAGTGCCAACATAAAGCTGGGTTTATAGCTCTGGTCTTTAAAGGGCTGAAGTGAGGGTCCTTAGAATGTTCGGAATCACCTCCTCTCCCCAGCCAAGAGCACGGATGTACAGGAATCCGGTCCTGTTCACAAGCTCTGCTGAGTAAAAAGAAGATTTGGTTCAATAGTTATTCTTTCTAGGACTCTTAGTTAAACCAACGACAAAGCACAAACACCAACAACAAAAACTGGCAGATACCAGACTCATAAATGATCATTGAATGATTCCTATTCCTGTGTGGCCATGCCGTGCCTCCCAGCCTGCTAGAGACTAATGTGAGTGAACCCTTTGACCTGGGGAGAGCCAAGAGAAGGGGAACAAGATGCTCTGTTCCAGAAATGCCTGCCCGTAAACATGAAGGTAACAAATGAGTTCACAGATCTCCTCACCTCCTTTTAATCAACGTAGATAAATCAACATGAGAAGAATAAAACTGTTTCTTGTGATGTGCACTATTCCCAGGCATTGAAGCCACCAGGTATTCAGTGCCTCCAGTACCTGGGGGCTGCTGGGAGCTGGAGATAGTCCTAACGTACTGTATTCAAGCAAGCATCCCCACACCCCTGCTTGGTGCACGTTCTACACTTCTCCACTAGGTCTTTTAGAATGCATGCTGCAGCAGAACTTGTCAGTGGCCCCCTCAGATCTATTCTTCCCTTTTTCATTATGCAACAGCATCCCAGTTTTTAGCCATGTACTATGTTGCCCAGATAAAAAGACTACTGTTCTTTGATATACCTGCATGATTAAGTTCTGAACAATAAAATACAAGTAGAAGTTGACCTTCCAAAGAATCTTCTTAAAGTCAGGGAAATGATTCTTCTCGATCCCTTCCCTCCATCCTACTACTCCATGCAATGGCTGAAACTCAAGTAGCCACCTTGGACCATGAGGTTCACGTGAATGGCAGAGGGGTAAATTGGAAGGAGCCTAGGATCCTTTCAATTTTGTAGCATCACTAAACCAGCTGAATTGTCTCCTCTGTAGCTTTTACAAGAGGTGGAAGTCAACATTCATCTTGTTTTAAGCCAGTTATTGTGAGGTTTCTTTTCTATGCAGCTGAACTTAATCCTAACTAGTATGTAAATGTGTCAGTAGGCCATAGGAGCCAGTTGAAGTACCACTAGATCCAATTTAGCCTCATGCTCTCATATTATGTTCTAAGCGAGTCACTTCCGTTCTCTACACCTCTGTTTCCCCATTTGTTAAATAGGAAGAAAAACGTGCTCTAGTTGTTTCAAAAGACTTTTGTCAGGCACGATTACCTATTTTAGATATGCTTTATGAAACATAAAGCCCTACAAATATATAAAGGACTCTTATTTCCTACAAACAAGATCATTTCTTTAAAGAGAAAATGAATTAGCAGAAAGTTATGTAGGAGAAGTCTCTTCTAATTAAGAAGAAGGAACTTAATCAGACCAACAAGAGTTCTCTGCTCATCTCTGCCAGGTCATCTCTCCTGATCCCATCCAGGTGATTCTTTATTTTCCAAATGAGAATTTAATTTTGTTCCTACGCCATTATTACATCTAAATTAAATATTTATTGGGCTGAATATCAATTGACTTTTAGAAATAAAGATTTGAAATTTACGAGCTACCAGAGTAATTCAATAATTGTAAATTTCACAACTGAGCTTTGTAATCAATTACTGTTTAGTAATGATATAAATGCACGTTGTTCTCAGGAGACCCTGGACAACTATAAATTAGATTCTGCACACACAACAATCTGGCAACAGCTCCACACAGGCTTTGCTTCTTCCAAGAAGTAACCAAGGCCGGGGATAAATCCCAAGCTGGCCTCCCCTGGCCACGCTTCTGGACCCCAATTCACCCATCAGTCAGGCAGTGCTGAGACTAGACTTAATGAGTGCTCACGCAAAACATAATTCAGAAGATAAATCACCTGCAAGGAAAACCTCACAACCCAACTTAGAGACAATGCACAATAGGTGGCTAATAGAGACAATCATTCATGGATTCACCCATCCAACAAATAGTTACTGAGCACCTACTACGTGCCAAGCACATCAGTGTAGGAAACAAAGACACCTGCCCTTCTGGAAGGTGAGAATAAGCAGCAATGAACGATAGTAATCAACATAAACAAGCAAACTGAACTAGGCTGAACATCAATGGACCTTTAGAAACAAGGATGTGAAATCCCCAGGCTGACAGTGTGAGAAGGCCATAAATGCTACAAAGAGAAAGATTTATAAACTAAGTATTATCCTAAATTTATACATAAGGAAATTATATATGGATTCAAAGAGAAGTAACCTGCTCAAACTCAAACTAATTTAGATTTGGGATTTGAACTCAGATTCCAAATTCTAACCTCCTCCTGCCAGCAACACTAAATGGGGGTACATAAGCAATTCTGACCTCTCAGCATCCACCACACTTAAATCTGTACTTGGATTGGGAAAAATTTCCATTTTAATTTCTAAGTGATAAACATTGGCATTATTTTCCACTCTGAAAGAAACTTAAAGCAATTGTGTGGATCATTGTTCATTTGAAACCCATTCTTTGTCTTCATCAGGCTGGCCAGCTACAAGAAAATGCATTATAAATTTGGCTTCTGTTGGACCAAAGCTTGGTAAAAGGGGATTCTGAAACCCTCAGGGAGACCTCCGTCACACACCCACAGATTCTGGTAATTGATGAGAGAACTTTCAAGTGAGCTCAGCGATTACATTTTGAATTCTTTTATATTAATTATTAAAGGTAAATTATGTTGTTGAAAAGGAAAACCACAGAAAGACAGTAATTTAATGAAATGGGTTAGGAAGGCATTCTGGAAGGTAATTGATTTAAAAATTGAAAGGCATCTAGGAGAAGGTCTGTCAAAAATGGATTTAAACAACTGAAAATGGCACACCTACTATTTATATGTTGCTTGAAGAGGAAAAGAAAGTAGCTGGAGATTTGACAGGACCTGACCAAATATGAAGGAAGTTCTGTTATACTGTAAAATGGGCCTGCCCGCTGGCATGGTCCTCCCCAATGACAACCTCTCTACGTTACCCTTCTCTTTATGATGCTCTATGGAAGAGTTCACACTAAGATTTCACCTGAATGCTTCCATTTTCTTGGGGCACCCCCTTTCAACAGAGATGCCAATACCTCCCAACAATAGGGAAAGAGGTTTCAAAAACTGGAGCACATGGGGATCCCTGGGTGGCTCAGCGGTTTAGTGCCTGCCTTCGGCCCAGGGCATGATCCTGGAGTCCCAAGATCGAGTCCCACATCAGGCTCCCCGCATGGAGCCTGCCTCTCCCTCTGCCTGTGTCTCTGCCTCTCTCTGTGTCTCTCATGGATGAATAAATACAATCTTAAAAAAAAAAAAAAAAAAAAAACTGGAGCACAGATTTTAAAATCACTATATTATTTAAACCCCCAAAACAAGCTCTTGTTCTAAGAATGATGCCAACCCCTCCGTCCCCCTGAAACAGTGAGGAGATGGAGGCATCCTGGGATGCACTAGGAATAGCGCCCCAGGAAGAGCAGGAATACTACACATAGCACTGATGCTTACTAGCAGTAGTAAACATCACAGAGTACAGCTTCTGAGCCTGGGTCCCAGAATTGTCACCTGAAGGGGGGCTGCCCAGGAGAGCCACCCTACCGGCAACGTCTGCACTGGATTTTGGATGAACAAGAAATGGACCTATGATCATGATTTCCATCCCTTCTCCCCAAAGCCACAGGATGTGAGAACAGCAAGGATGAGCTGTGGGGTGGAATTACTTATGGTTACGAACTACTCCTCTCTCCTCTGGATTCCTCCTGAACCCTAAATGGAAAAAAAAAAAAAAAAAAAAAAAGATTACAAGCACAAAAAAAGGATAACTGCAAAACACAGCCAGGACACACTGGCACCCCAATGCACCTGTCAGCATTAGTAAAAGCCAAAGAAGCCCAGAGGACCTGTGGCTCCTAGCACACTCCTCATCCATGCCCTAGCCATGGTAGTGCAGCTGCAAACATTAGCCAGAGAGGTGAAAGGCTGGTGCAATTCAGTGCAGATGTGGCTTCCTGTGGCCAACCTAGACCAGATAGAGGTCAAAGTGTCCAGATGGAGGATCATGGACATGTCCTCCAGTGTGGCATTTCAGAGAGAATTTCCCCATGGAAGGGAGTAGTGTTTGTACTGGGAGAACTTGTTGCTCTGTCTCTGATGTCAGAGGAAGCCCCTTCTCTGCACACCAGATTTGGACTAACCTCCACCTCTCAGTTCTTGAGAAGTCTCACCTTGACAGCTTTTCTCAACTCTCTTCCTATTGCCACAAATTTGGGTACTTCAAATACTGCTAGCACTTCCATGCTGATGATGGCCATGGAATAATATGAGCTTAGGAAGGGTTTTCCCACCTGTCTTCCCATTACCACAAATCTGGGTATTTCAAAATATTGCTGGCACTTCCATGATCATGATGGCCATGGAATAATATGAGCTTAGGAAGGGTTTTATCCTTTCACAGCAGTGGTGATGGCCTTGCTTTGAATCATACTGTATTTTCAAGCACTCAACATGGAAGCCAAAGTTAGTTACATGTACGTGTATGAAGACAAAGATGCTACCATCAAATCATGAGCAGCAGAGCAAGTCTGTATCAGAGGCAGAGGCAGAGGAAGACAGCTGGACATCCTCCACTGGGCCAATAAGGTGGTGTTCAACAGGACACTTTCATAGGCAGCCATAAAAAAGGACAAATAGACTCAAAAAGGGTCAGAGAATTTTTTTTATATACAAAGGAAGTTAAAGAAATGGGCAATTTTTAACTGATCTTCATTTGGTCTAGTCTTGGACCAAATGCTACACCTATCCTATATCAGATGACAAAATGCAGAGCTTTGAAAGGTTCAAGGCACCCCAGGAGTTTGTGCTCCTGACACCTTTGGAGTTACCAACACACTCTTCCTATCCTGTCCCAACACAACTCTTTTTGGGGTACCAAAATAGGTGAAAAGCAAAGAAGGCAGAATAGCACCTTTACTGATATGGCACCAAAGGAGAAAGTTTCAGCAATGAAAAGAGCCTTCTCTAATATCAAGAACTGGGAGAAAAGATGTAGGTCTACACCAGGCTCCCCATTTTTCTCACTGCACCTGAATAAAAAGATCTAGGCTTTATGACCACAGAAATGCCAAGCCCTTAGCTTCACTGGCCTCTAGCACATTTGAAAGAAAACCAAAAATCAGGCTGCAGCCTACTTGCCATAAACCCACTGTGAAATTCACACCAGGCTGGGTTATGAATTTCAAAGTCAGGGAGTTGTCTGTATCTTTCTCCCATAGCTCCCACACTGTAAGCCTAGGAGAGGTGCCCCCAAAGCAGCCTCAAATGATGCATCACAACACTGTATCAGGATAAGCTCCCCTTCACCCTAATTTTATATATTTTCTAAACACATATATTCATGTATTTATATATACATAATTGGGTTGCAGACATCCAATCCATAAACATACATATATGCAATACATATGTGGAGATACAGTATTAGGTTTTCCATCCATCTACCCTACAAAGCTGTAAGCTCCAGGAGGACCCTGCTTATTTGCTTGTTTTATTCACTCTCACCTAGTCCTGAGCCTACCCAGGTCATTTGTAAGTTAGTTCAACGAAGACTGGACCTTTGGGTTTAGACCTTGAATTTGACCAAGGGAGAAGAGTATAGTGTTTGAGGTAAGGTGGCCTCCTCAGCCTTTGAAATAGGCTCTAGTCCTCAGTGTCTGAGGAGGGAAGGCAAAGTTCTGACCCCTATGGCAGAGCCTCTCCTTGGGATTCTTCATCGTGTGCCCTGCAAAATGGCAGGGGGTCTGCAATCCTCCCACCCTCCATCTCCTCAGCCCTGAGAGGCTGCATCTGCTTAGAGGGAGCACCTTTTCCTACTTTGCACAATCACATAGCTAGCTGAGCTCTGCCCAGTTTGCCTTTTCTGATCTCATCACCTTTCTACTCTAATAGGCAAAAGGGACTGATTCTCTGCCAACTTTCCCCTTTCCCCTTCTCACCAAACAGAAAGCTGCCTTTAGCGGCTGTTCTCCACCCCCACATCCCCTTCCCCACTCCAAAGAGTTCTTTTTTCAAGGATTTTGTGATACAGAATCAAGGGAACATAGAGAAAGAGATAGAAGATAGAAATAGAGAGGCCAGAGACAAAAGGAAAGAATTTAGGCCAAAAAAAAAAAAAAAAAAAAGGCTGATCTATGTTAGAAAGACTAGACAAGTTCAGCAAGGGCAAGAAAAAAAAAAAGAACAGGAAGGTGCAATGTATCTGGACTCTCACAAGTAGTTCTTAACAGATGTCAATAACTAAATGTCCTTTTCATGATCTTTGTGCTCCTAGAACACAAAGTTTTTCAGAGACTGAACCACATGGGCTTACAGGTTCCTAAGGATACAGCAAGTGTGAATCCCAGTGAATGGGATGACATGGTATCCGAACAGAGTGCATCCTGTTTGTGGGAGAATAAAAAAACACGTGACTTATTGCTCATGTATTGCAAAACAAAAAAGAACAGCATCAAGAGACCTTGGAATTACAGACTTCTGAAAACAACATACTACAGGATCCAGAAGAAAACTTCATTAATCTGTTCAGCACACTGTTATTTATGCCAAAACTAGAAGCAACACCCCATCCCACCTCCACCAGGCTATGCTTCTTCCAGGACAAGCCCTGCTTTTCTCCAGTATATTATGAACATTAATAAACTGACTTTTATTTTCTTTTCACTTTTGGGATTTTCAAGTTGTTCTGTAAGGATGATATACTGTCTCTATAATAATTTTTAAAGCTACCTTGATAGAAAATAAAACAATTTCCTTTAACAAAATTTAAGGGCTTTAATTTAATGACTTATTTTCTATTTAAAATAAAAATATCCTCTAAGAATTATCCCTCAAAGAAACATTTAGGCCTAGACAGATATAGAGGTAATTTATTGTGACAAGCTTTTATTTTTTAAACAAAACCAGCCCAATACTGATAACAAAATTTGACAAAGACCAGAAAAAAGACCTTGAAATCCATCTAACTTATGAACATAAACAGAAATCCTAATTAAGCACTTAGCAAATAGAAACTAGAAAACCATTTTTTAAAATAACTATGTCCTAATGGAGTTCATCCCAGAAACAGAGCCTATTACAAATAATCACCATGTTAATACATTAAAGAGCAAACATTTTATGAACTCAGTAGATATCAAAAAACCATTTAATCAAATTCCTCACTCATGCTGGAGTTAACAAATTAAAACAGACCCCTTGCTTAATTCAATGAAAAATTAACACAAATAATACACACAAACACACCACCACCACCACATAATCAGCAGAGCACTCAAGGAAGAAACCCTATAAGTCTTCCCATCAGAAAAAGGAAAAAACAAGGATGCCCATTATCACTATTGTTACTTAACATTATATTCTAAGTGCTATTCAATGCAATTATAGAAGAACAAAATAAGTAGTATATATCAGACAGTAAAATCCTATTTGTAGCTGATTATGTACTTGAAAAACATAACATCAATGAGAATTTAAAAAACCAAAATTTTAGTAAGATTAAAAAACAAAAAAACAGCCTTTTTACACTAAAAATAACTATATAAAAAGAACAGGGGGGGAAAAAATCTCCTCCAAAGTTAAAATATGTAAGAATGAGTTTTACAAAAGCATACAAAACCCTGGAAGATTTTACTGGAGGACCAAAAGGAACCACTGAATCCACAGAATATGTTGTTCTTGTATTCTTTGTAATATCCAATTTTGTGATATTGTAAAGGTAATTCCAATAAAAAAATTCCAATTTATGAATCTTGACAACATGACTCCAAAATTCATCTGAAAGAATGAACTCAGCAAGAATAGTCAGGAAAAAAAAAAAAAAAAAACCCTGAAAATGTGATTACTTTAAGGATTTGAGGTGAGTTGGCTTGCCAGATAGTAAAACGTATTATAATGCTGTAGTGCAGGAACAGACAAATATAACAGAATACCAGACATTGATGCAAATTTATATGGAAATTTAATGTAAGATAAAAGAAACATTTCAAATCAGTAAAGAGGACAGGAAGGATTCAATAAATGGTGGTAGAACGACTAGCTAGTTGTTTGGAAAACTTGCATTAAAAGCATATATATATATACACACACACACACACACACAAATTAAAGGCTAGAAGTTATTTTATCATCTCAGTTTTATGTTAAGAACAGCATAATCCAACCCAAGTCCAGAAACTGAATGACTATTTTGATTATATAAAAAATAAAACTGCACAAAGAGATGGCTAAGTACAATTTAAATACAACTGTTTATCTTGGAGAGGGGATAGTGGGCATCGGTTGGAAGGGGGCACAAGAAGAAATTCTGGAAATTGTATCTTGCTGTGGATAATGGCTGCATGGATGCATGCACCTGTAAAATTCACTGAGTCATAAAGATTTGTGCATATTATGTGTGCTATATCTTTGCTTCATTAAAAAAACAAAAGGAATAAATCAAGCATTTATCCTATCATTCCTAAAGACTATAAGCAAAGACCTAATGAGGGAAAATTCTTCATACAAAAGTTAAAGCTAATAAATGCAAAAGGGACAAAAGAATAAGGTCATTTTGCAATCGCTGATGAAATAGCTGATTGAGAAAATGTCCAACCATGGCTATTAAAACCATTAGGGTAGTGGTTCTCAAATTCTAGCATGCATCAGACCCACTTGGTAGACTGGTTAATATTGTGTCAACTTGATTGACCAAAGGGTACCCAGATACATGGTCAAACATTATTCTAGGTGTTTCCCTGAGGGAGTTTCTGGATGAGATTAACATTTAAATCATCAGATTAAGTAAAGCAGATTGCCACCATAACGTGGGTGGGTCTCATCCAATCAGCTGAAGGCCTGAACACAAAAAAAAACTGACTGCCCCTCCCAAGCAAGAGGAACTCCGTAGTGTGGGTCCTTCCCGGTTCTACAGCCAACTGCCTTTGGGCTTCATCTGCAACATCAACTCTCTGAGTCTCCAGTCTGCCGGCCTCCCTAATCAGGTGAGCCAATTCTTTATCATAAATACCTTTTTATATATGGGTGTGCACGTTGTTGAAATACAAATTGTTGGGTCCTACCCCTAGAGTTTCCAATTCAACAGACCTGAGCTGAGACACAAGAATTAGCATGTCTCCCAAGTTCCCAGTTGAAAATGCTAGTTAAGGGACAAGGAACCGTGCTCTGAAAACAAACACATTACACAAAAGGTTGACAGAGAAAATTTACAACAGATAAAATCAGGCTGACAACACCTAAACTTACTGATCAAGCTGAACTTCAATTTACAAGATATGGGGGAATCATGGGACATGATACCACAGTATCACAAAGACACAGTCAACCAAACCCAGTACAGAGGGAAATCTACAGAAAATAATGACCCAGAGTCTTCAACAAATAAATGCCATGAAGAAAAAGTAAAGGGGAAACTCATGGAGTAAAGGAAATTAAGACTTTTTAAGTACTGATGCAAACTAGCTACCTTTTTTTTTTTTAATTGAGAAGTTAAAGAAACCACAGTGACACTAAAGAATTGGCATCAGTTTTATTACATGTGGTGATAGAATTCAATTTGCTTATATTTCTAGACCACAGTTTCTTAGCCTCAGCACTGTTGACATTTTGGGCCAGGTAATTCTTTGTCTTGGAGGGCTGTCCTGGACACTGTAGGACATGTAGCGACATCCCTGGATTCCACCTGCCAGAAGCCAACAGCAATCACCGCCCCCAGCTGTGAGGACCAAAAAAACGGTCTCCAGCCACTGCCATGTGTCCCCTGGAGGGCAAAACTACACCTGGCTAAGAACCACTTATTAGATATACTTTCTGAAGAATCAGCAAGTGATCTAATCTGCCTGGGTTTTTCATTTTAAAACACTCCAGAAAAAACTACAGGGAGGTGAGATGTTGCTAGAACCCCAGAACACTGGCAATTGCTGAAGCCAGGTGGTGAATACATAGGTATCATTATTCCCTATGCTTTACATACCTTTGAACATTTCTGATAGTTTTACAAAAACACACGTGCACACGTTAATACTGTAGAAACACATTTTTGAAGATGTTCATAATGTTAAGCTGGGGGGAGGATAGATCACTAGGCAATATGTACACTGTGACCCCATTTTAATCTAAGACAAATATCCTGAGAGAGGACAGACATCCAAACATTTACATTAATGGTCCCTAGGTGGTGAAATTGTAATCATTCTCTTCTTCCAATCTGTAGTTTTCAAAGCTTTTCATGTAATATGTATAGTATTCAATGTAAACAAATATGACTAATAAAGGTATCATTGTAGAGACACTGTAGGCAATGAAAGAAAATAATTCAAAGCAACCACAAGGGATCCCTGGGTGGCTCAGCAGTTAAGTGCCTGCCTTCAGCCCAGGGCGTGATCCCGGAGATCCGGGATCAAATCCCATGTCAGGCTCCCTGCATGGAGCCTGCTTCTCTCTCTGCCTGTGTCTCTGCACCACGCCCCCCCCCCCATTAATAAATAAATAAAATCCTTAAAAAAAAAAAAAAAAGCAACCACAAGATTTCCAAAAGTACAACAATCAGGGAGGCACTGAATTTATGGGCAGAGGTCTCAAAGACCCTAAGGAAAGGCTGCATTACAGCATGCAAATTCATTAACGTACACATATGGACATGATGGGGGGTGGGTGGCTTCCTCATACTGACCTTGGGCATCTGAATCCCTTTGGATCCCCCCTGTGTCAGAAGGCGAAGTCACACGAAATAAATTTTAAAAAGACTTTTCTAGAAACAAACAATGACATGCTCCCTGACAAGCAGATGTTTCAAAATTTTTAAGTAATTATATTGGCACTTAAATCCACAGCCAAGTGGAAAACTCAGCTATTAAGCTAGACTCGTGCCCCCAAAGGTTCTGGGTGGCAGGAGTTTTGCTCTTCTGCTTTTCAACAAACAGAAATAATTTGCTGTTTAATCACCTGTTGCTTTGTCTGGCTCACTAAGTGGCTGTAGTCCGATTCTGACGCCAGTCACCAACAGTGAGCCAGATTTCCTGACGTTAGGATTCCTTCTACAGTAGGTGGCCTAAATTTCAGTGCCCTGTCTTCAACCCTCCCACGGTCACCTATAACATCTCCGCTTTCGTGGTCCTTCCCTTTCACAAGAAAGTGAAGTCCATAAAAAACAGAGAAGCTGCCTTTTTCAATGCTGTATCCCTAGTGCCTAGAAGAGGGTCTGGTGCATAGTAGATGCATGATAAATAATTGCTGAGAAACAATTTGTGTTTCCCACCCTTTCCCTGATATCCGGCCTTCTCAGGGAACATTCAGGATTTCTGGGACTGTCAAATGGTCTGAATTACCAGCAGGCTCAGATTCCACGAACATGCTGCTTACCCTCAGTACCAGTAGATTAGTGAGGATGTGAACAGACCCACCCACCCATCCCTGTACTATATACCACTCTGCCAACACCCCAGCCCTGGTGATACTTCCCATTCACTCCTTGTACCTCAGTCAGGCTATACTTGATCTCGTTGTGTTCTAACAAAACTCATTTCCAGAGTTAAAATTCATGAGGCAGCATATGTAACATCTACATCTATAGCTACTTCTCAATTCCCTCTAGCTGCAGACTTTTATTCTGCCCACAAAGTCTCCGGAGTTTATTTGAAGACACGTCCCCATGGCCTTTCCCAGGTCCCCAGCAGCCCACAGCAGATTTTTCTGCTATTCCCAGACATTTTCTGCTCAATTCACTCTAGTGTCTGGTGCAAGAAGGGAAAGCAGGTCCTGGAATCAAGGCCAACCTAGCTAACAATACCCTTCCCCTGCTTTCTTCTGGCCTTCTGCCAAGACCCACTCAGGAGACCCACAATATCACCCCAAATCCTCTCCTAACCGTGTCCCTTAAAGGTCTTAAAGGTCTAGTCCAACTTCTTCCTAAGAAACCAAGGCCTAGGAAGTTCAAGCAGCCTGTCAAGGGTAACAGGGACTGTGACCAAAGGTCTCCTGACCTGTTAGAGCCCAGTTTTCTTTCTCCAGGAGTCAGCAAACTAACCCCTAATGGGCTAACTTTGGCCCTGTGCCTATTTTTATAAATAAAGTTTTATTGAAGTACAGCCATGCCCACTCCCTTCCACATTGACTAGGACTAGTTTGGATGACGACAGCAGAATTTACTATCTGTGACAGATACGATACAAACTGTAAGCCTGAAGTATATACGATCTTCCCATTCATCAAACAAGTTAACTGACCTCTGGTCAAGTTCAAAAGAACAGGAAGTAAGGGAAGAAAAGGCAGAAGGAGAGTGCCTGTGGAATGCCAGCTGAACACCTTGCTAGTCTCCTCAAAGGTGAGCAGTTCAAAAGAGGAAATATGTGAGGACTCCTCAGGACACAGTCATCTGTCTCCTCTTTCCCCATGCTACCTGGGGCATCTTGGTAGAGGCCTCTGCCCAGTGTCAGGCACACATATCCCCCATGTACATGCCGAGTTCCAAGTGTGCTGTGGCCTCCACAAGTAGGTCTGGAATATTAACTACAGACTGCACAAAAGAGCCTCTCAACTCCACAACACAGGAAAGGCCAAGAGACATGGGACATGTCTGCAGGGAGGAAGACTTTTACAGTCATTTATTTAAAAAAAAAAAAAAAAGTGGGTTTTTTTGGGTGGGAGGAGGGTATGGTGTCAGGTTGTCCGGATTCAAGTCCCAGGGATAGCCCTCACCCACTGGGAAAGCTAGAATTAGTCCTCTGAGCCCACAGCTCATCAGCAAAATAAAGGTGGCCAACAGTTATGAGGAACCACTGAGGCCATGTGTGTGTCGCTCTGAGCACAGTGCCTGCCACACAGCAGGGGCAGAGTCAGGGCACTGGGGAGCAACTCTCTGTGAGGACCATCTTAAACGTGCAGACAACCGGATGGCAGGTAATGCAGGCAAGTCAAGATTCTAGTATCCAGAAAAGTACCTGACGCACAGGGCCCGGAGCAGGCTTCTTCTATCCCGAGGGCCATGCTCAGAAGTGCAAACCATAGGACAAGCTAGGAAGCCAGAACTGGTCATCCTATTTGGCCTGGAACACAGGGATTGACCACCTGGCAATCAGGCAGAGAGCATGCGCTAGAGTCCAGCTGATTCGAAGTCCTCCCTCCAACCTCCTGAGAGACACAAGCCACGTGGCCCTGGGGGAGTGATCGTATCTCCCTGAGCCTGTTTCCCCATTTGTAGGTGACAAAGCCTCCACCCCCACAGGGTCACCGAGAGGGCGGAAACAAATGCAGTGCCGGAGGGCCCCTGTACCGGGCTCAGGTGGGGGCTGCTGCGCTTACCTGAACAGGAACATCTCAAGCTGGAAAGGCGCTGCCCGGTCAGACCCCCCTGGTTCTGTCCGCACACGACTAGGACACTAACCCTGCTCCCCAGGGCTCAGTCCAGGTGGCCTCTCCTTCCCGGGGCTCCCGAGCGGATCTCCCCAGCTGCTGGTCCCCAGAGCACCCCACACCCGGGCACTGGACCCGGAGCCACCGTCGCGCAGGGCGGACGAGCTGAGGCTCGGCCCGGCTCCCCGGGTTCCCTCCCCGGCTGGGCACCGCCCGGGTCCTCCGAGCCCCCGTCTCCGCGGCCGGCCACCCCCTGAGCCCGCTACCTCCCACACCCTGGCCGCCACCAAAGCGGCGGGGAGGGCGGATGACGGGCCCTGCGAGCCCAGCCCCCAGGGCTGCCCGCGCCTACTGGGTCCCGGCGCGGCCTCGTCCCGCGGGGCCCCCGTGCTCCTCCCCGGCCCACCCCGCTGCGCCTGCGGCCGCTCAACACCCACAGAGCCACGGTCGCCCCCACCCACCTGCAGCCCCGCCAGGTGGGCCTCAGCCCCGCCCCGGGAGCACACCCCCACCATGAGGGGCTCATCCCCGCCCCGGGGAGCACACCTCTGCCCCCGTGGGGCTCATCCCTGCCCCATGGAGCACACCCCCACCATGAGGGGCTCATCCCCGCCCCGGGAGCACACCCCCACCATGAGGGGCTCATCCCCGCCCCGGGGAGCACACCTCTGCCCCCGTGGGGCTCATCCCCGCCCCATGGAGCACACCCCCACCATGAGGGGCTCATCCCCACCCGGTGGGGCATGCCCCTGCCCCCATGGAGCTCATTCCCCGCCCCAGGGAGCCTGTCCCTGCCACAGTGGATCTCGCCCACAGGTGGCCACCCACCTGCCTCCGCATCGCAATGCCAGGTGACACCCAGGGAGCCCCAGAACCAAACCAGGAATGAGCCACGTGCTGTACTGGACCCTGTTCCCCTAGGGGCAGCCCACGTTCTTCCTCTACCCCCTCACTAAATGAGGAAACCAAATAATGAACATTCACAGGGACCCGAGATAGAAAACGGTCACACCAGGCAGAGAACCCAGAAAAGACGCCAAAGGGGGTGTCGCCAACTCCTCTGCCACACGGTGCTTCCTCCTCTTCCTCCTTCT
The DNA here is from genome assembly GCF_048164855.1 of Canis lupus baileyi. Classification (NCBI taxonomy): domain Eukaryota; kingdom Metazoa; phylum Chordata; class Mammalia; order Carnivora; family Canidae; genus Canis; species Canis lupus. Next base: position 33,035,146 of record NC_132863.1, read on the forward strand.
CTTTTTCCAGAGCACAGAGTGCAGTGGGCTCACGGCAGGATGGGGACGCAAAAGACTTCAGGGGCTTAATATGGAACAGAAGTAACATTTTAAATATGCTTTAGAGTTTTGTCCAGGCAGTCCAGAAAGACAGTGAAATGTACAGCAAGAGTATACAATAAAACTCCCTCCTACCCCTGACCTGCGGCCACCTGAGGGGAGGCCACCTCCCTCCCCTGGGGAAATAAAATAGCAGCATTTTGTTGTGCTTCCTTCAGAGGTCATCCACGCATAAGTCTATGTTTATACAAATATGTGTGTTGTGTGCATCCTTTTGTTATACAAGTGATAAGCCACTAGACAAAGTTCTATACCTTGCTTTTTTTCAACTGATAAATCTTCGATATTGTTCCATGTTAAGGCTGGGACATCTTGCTCTTTCCATAGTATGGACATTCTCCTTCATGTCTAGACTTCTGAGGAAATATGAGGAAAGCTGCAATAAATAGCCTAGTATGTGCATGCCCTGCACATGAACACACACAGAGACACACACTATGATGCAGCAGGTGGAATTCCTTTTTTTTTTTTTTTTTAAGATTTTATTTATTTATTCATGAGAGACAGAGGGGCAGAGACACAGGCAGAGGGAGAAGCAGGCGTCCTGCAGGGAGCTGGATACAGGACTCGATCCCAGAACCCCGGGATCACAACTTGAGCCAAAGGCAGACCCTCAACCACAGAGCCACCCGGTGCCCCAGAGGTGGAACTACTCTTAAATGGTTAAGAGTCAGCAAATCTCTAGGTGAGAATATGTGTCCTGTGTTTGTCAATACAACGGGATGGGATCTTCTGGTTGTAAAATATCAAAGCTAAATTGGAACTCATCCTATTTCATTTCATCTGCTTTTCTTTGGGTCTGTTGTTCCTCAATTTCATCCACGCTTCTGCTTATTAATGCCCCCATTCAGTGTTTCATATTCGCTGGGCCTTCTTAATCCAGTTTACTTTTTTGAGGCTTAATACCCTTACAGAACCACCGTGTGTGAAATTATCTTTTACAATGCTGAATCCAAGCAGTTTATAGTTTTCAGTCAATTACTCCCAACTGCCAGAGCTGTGCTCAGGATAACATTTCTGGCTAAATTTCTTCTTGGATCATGAATTCTCAGACACCACTAATCCTAGTGTCTGGTGAGGCCACATATTCGGACTCACACTCAGGCCAAAGATTTGCTTCAAACTGGGAAATTCATACTCAGAAGCCACAGGTGTTCTGGAAATTTTTAGTACAAATACTGGTCTGATAAGCTGGATGATATTTCACAGCTCCTGAAAAAAGAGTTCACTTTTAAGAAATCCTATAGGGCACCTGGGTGCTCAGTGGTTGAGCATCTGCCTTCAGCTCAGGCCATGATCCTGGGGTCCTGGGATCAACTCCCACATTGGGCTCCCCACAGGGAGCCTGCTTTTCCCTCTGCCTATGGTTCTGCCTCTTTCTTTGCATCTCTCATAAATAAATAAATAAAATCTTTAAAAAAAAAGAAATCCTGTAGGAAATCTATATGTATTTTTTTTTCTTAAATCCTTTTAGTTAATAGTTTTTTTTTAAAAAATCCCTGGCCATTAATTCAACTCTATCACTTAGCTTTCTGTGTATAACAGACAAGCCCCAAAATTTAGTGGCTTTAAACAACCATCTTTTATTTACCTCTCAGGATACAATGGGTCAGTACTTTAATCAAGGCTCAGTTGGATGGTTCTTCTAATGATCTCAACTAGTAGGTGATCAGCAGCTGTGCAGGATTCTACTTCTAGGGTAGTAGGTTGGTTATTAGCCTGGGCGACAGGGACAACTGAGTCATGTAAGTGTCATCATCCAGCAGACCAGCCTGGGCTTCCCTATACAGAGGCTGATCCCAGAAGCAGAAGAGAACATGCCCCAACATGCAAGTACTTTTCAAACGTCAGCCCAGTGTCATCCCATCAGTCAAAAGGAGTCACAGGACTAAACTCAGATTCCAAGGGTGAAGAAACAGATGCCACCTCTTCATAGAAGGAGCCATAATGTCACAATACAGAGGCATGGGTGCAGGTAAAGGGAAGAACTGACCACATCAACTGTTTATAAACTCATCAAACTTAAATGATATTTACATAGGGCTTTGCAATATAGAGCTGCTCTCAATTACACTGGCTTTGTTCCCAAAAGAATTTCCTAAAACAAGACCCAAAGAAAGCAACCACTAGAGACACCTCCAAGGTCAACAGAGCCACTCCAAGTCGTCCCATAATGAGCACTAGGGTACCCTTGATCCAGATGTGGCAGGTCCTCAAGACAACCAGGGCACCCACCACAGGGAACAAAATATTCAAGCTTGCAGCACCTTGGTGGCTCAGAGGTTGAGCATCAGATGCCTATGGCTCAGTTCGTGATCCCAGTGTCTTGGGATCGAGTTCTGCATCAGGTTCCCTGCAGGGAGCCTGCTTTTCCCTCTGCCCATGTCTCTGTCTCTCATGAATAAATAAATAAAATCTTAAAAAAAAAAAAAAAAAAAGACTCAAGCTTAACCCTCCCTTCTCAGAGTAAATTATCTCAATCTGACGTGCTGTCCCTTCCCCAACAGGGGTGGCAGAGCAATGTAAAGAGGACTGCTGAGAGATTTCAAATGAAGCAACTTTGTGCCTAGGCCCCAGGCACCTGGGAGTGCCCAGGGCTGTGTGGAGAAGACCTTGAAACAAGGAAATAGGCCCCAAGTTCTAAAAGGACTTGATTACTCAAATAAAAATGATCGATGTGAGCAGGAGGCTCGAAAGAAAGCCAAGGCTATAAGCTGGTATTCAAGGGAAACAGAACGAGTGTGCCATGGGGCTAGGGCTGCACCCCAGTCAGAATGTGAAATTTTAAAGAGAGCAGAGCTGCATGTTCTCTGTGCCCTCCATGGAAATGGCCAGGTCTTGGCCTTGCACCAAACACTCCTTCTTTCCAAAGGAGAGTGAGTCCCCAGGAGTCCTTGCAAGGAAAATAGCCCTACCTGATGAAAGAAAGGCATGTGAAAGAAAGGCCTGAAGAAATCATGCTGCTTGCCCTCTATAAAAGGAAATAAACTCCCCAACAGAACCACTTTTACATTTCCAGGTACATAACAAAAGCAATCGCTACGGTTTGTTGGATATCAACCGTACGGCAGATACTGCAGTCAACCCACCCACGTTCAATAACTGGCATTCAGACCACAAATATCCATTCAGCGACTTCCACTGAGTAACTAACCAAAATGTGCTAGATCTGACCCAAGGGGCTGGAGAAGCAGTGATGGTATGTGGCAGGTAGAGTGTACAGGGTCTGCCGGATGGAGCCTCAAGCGCCAATCACAATCACCAATGCTACTACTGTCACTGCCTCCTCAACACCACCACAAAGATTGCACCTAGCTTGTATGATCACCACAGGCCAGCTTTACAGACATTTTCTCAGTGACTCCCATGATTATCACTAGAGATAGGCATTGGGAACTCCACGTTACAAATAAGTAAACTGAGGCACAGAGAACGTGTCCAGGAGCACACAGCCTGCATATGGCAGAGCTGGATTCAAACCAGGGAGCATCACACTTTCTGGGAGACCCTACCTTAGCAAGAGTTCCTCTTCTCCCAGCAAGGAGGGAGCAACCAAGGAGGCCCCGGGTGGGATCAGAAGCCTCCCCTCCCCCTCACCGTGGGTTATTTTCTACAATCCCCTCCATCTGCTCTTCCTAAGGCTCTTAGACAAAGGCAAGTGGTGCCCATTTCTGCAATCCTTCTCCCTCCTCCTCTGGACTCTTCCACAGTCTTCAACAAATTGATCTAATATAAATTCAACAGCTCACTGACTCTAAATCTCAGCCCTGGCTCTTTATCTGCCTAAAGGGCTCACGGGGTTGGTAACTCAGCACTTGAATAAAATCTAACACTTAGATATTCATGCATTCACTCATTCATTCAACAAAACTCACCAAGCACCCACTAAATGCCAGGCCCAGCGTGAGAGTGCCAAGAGGCTTAAGAGTTTTATGCAGGGGTATGACGTGATACATTGATGGAAAATGGGAGAATGGGGTATAGGGGATTGAGGGGTATGAGAGATGCCAGCCTGGACAAAGGTGGCAATGACAGGGATGGAGAAAAGCAGGCAGGACCTGTTCTGGTTTGGGTTCCAATCTTAGAAGAGGAATCCTGGCCACAGATACTGATGGGGTGGGGGAGAACGTGTCCTGTCATGTAAATTTATTGGGTATGAGTGTGTCACATAGGGTGACAGTGCTCAAATGAAGGGCAAAATCTGATCCAGACTCCTTGAGAAGCTTTGTGCAGGCTTTTCTCCCCAGAAAGTCTGGTCTGCTGCCCAAGGCAGGAACTGGGCACTTCAGCTCACAAAGGCTCCCCATGCAATCTCTCCACCTCAGCCCACCAAGAACCACCTACGGGTGCAAAGTAAAGAGGGAGAAATTAACCTGGGACAGAACCCCAATAGACTTCAATGGAGAAAACAAGCTCACAGAGAAGGCTGGAAAGCAGCTACCAGAACCCCAGCGCCAAGGAAGCCAGTGGAGGAAGAACAAGTGGTCAACAGTGCTGAAGGCTGTGTGGCAATGGCTGGGAGAAGATGAACTATGGGAGCATATATATATACTGGTGGGAAGGGGTCCCCGAGAACAATCCTAGGTTCGATGGTTTGCTGGAGGATGTACAGGACTCAGCGTATAGTCACACCCACAGCTGTAATTTATTGCAGTTGAAAGGAGACAGAGCAAATCAGCAAAAGGAAAAGATGCGTGGGGTGACGTCTGGAGAAATCCAGGTACAAGCTCCCCAAAGTCCTCTCCCGGGGGAGCCACACAGGATGCACCGAATTCCTCCACACTGAGGACAACATCTGTAAAGTGTTGTCTATGAGGGAGGTTCATAGAGACCCAGAGCCCAGTGTTCTTACTGGGGGCTGGTCATGTAGGCAACGCCTGCCTAGCACATTCCAAAATTCCAGACTCCCAGAAAGAAAACAGGTGGAGCATAAACTACATTGTTTGTTCACTTAGTACACAGTGAGCTGGTCCTATCGGTTTGGGAATGCAGGAAACACTCCCGAAATCCAAGTTCCCAGGGACAGGAAGGAAGCCTTAGACAACAGGTAGGGTATCTTGCCCTGGGCTTCAGGTGCCAGCAACCCAGACAGCTGGTGGCAGGACATGGAGGAGACTTTCATCTGATGCCTAATGTTTTCTGAGAGAAGACAGAGAGAGACCTCTGCCAGCCAGGGAAAAAGATGTGTCAGGCCACTAAAGGGCCAGGGAAAAGGCTGAGCAGGCAAAGAGAAAAGTTATGGAGTCACCCTGCATGCCCAGATGAAGCAGGGCATCATACCTTTAGAGAGGCCATATTTTTAAGGTTTGAGGAATCTTTCAAGCAGCATCCAGCCACCTAATAAAAAGGAGACCAGAAAATGAGCTGAATTTGTCCAGGTGTTGGGCTCAAGGTAGACAGAGGGGCAGGGAGTGAGGTTCCAGGAAGGAGAATGGCAGACACGATGACTCTGGAATCCATGCAGACTCGGAAAGGAAACGTCATAAAGGAGGCAGACAGCAAACTGACCATAAGGATCTTGATATCGGGACCTCCATCCAAAATGACAATTTCAATAATTGTAGCAATCAGACCAGGGTGGTACCTAGAAGTCACCTGAGCAACAAAAGCATGAATGCCTTCCACAGGATCCCAGGCAAGTGGTCATGGGGTTCTCCTTGAATACATCTGGTAACAGGAAACTTACCACCTTTCAAGGGACCCACGAATTTCTGGGCATTTGTATTCACGTGAAAGTCCTACCTACTGCCAAGTGATAAACTCCCTGCTGGAAGTTTTGGGCTCTGGTTCTGCCATCTGCAGTGACACAGAGCAAGGATCCGAGATGGAGTACCATGCCTCCCATGCAAGCACATGGGCGTTAATCCCTTGGCTCTTCCCACCGCAGAGGGATCCATCACTCTCAGGGGTCAATGACCATCTGTGTGCTCATGGTTCCAAGATCTAAGATTCCAGCTTCTCTCCAAACTCCAGACTCAAAAGTTTCACTGCTCACCAGATACCCCCGCTGCAATACCCCACGGACACTCACACTCTACATGCACACATATCTGAACCTGTGGTCTTGTCCAAACACTCTGCACTGGAGGATGTATCCTACCCAGTTCCCAACTAGGCATCCACTTTGACTCTTGTCCTCAAACACTGAGTGAATCACCTGAGTGATTCTCCCTCCTAACTGGTTCTCAGGTCCACCAACCCAATCCCCTCCATCTTCACTGCCATGGCTATAATTGAGGCACCACTATCTCTCAAAGATGTTGCCTAGCTCATCTCCTGTCGGCCAGCTTGTCCTCTCCATCCATTTTACTGGCATGGAAGTGAAAATGATGCTTTTAAAAGGAAAAATTGGTCACAGCATGCCGCTTCCTAGAACTCATTAGCGACTCCTACTGCCCTGATACAGCCGTAACTCACCCCCAGGGTCTGTGTTTCTCTGCAAGATCTGCCTCTTCACCTCTCTGGCCTCACCTCTTACTCTACAGCACCCTCCAACTCTATGATCCAACCACATTTAACATTTTGTTCCTCTAAGCGCCATGCTGGCTCACCTCTGAGCCCATGCAAAGACTGTTTCCCCTGCCTTATCCCTACCCCCTGCTTCTATACGCAGTGCTGGATTTCCCCTCTCATAATTTCTCTTGTTGTTTCATAATTATCTGTCCATTTATCTGCCTCCTTCCAAAGTCTCTGATATCAAGGTAACATATCTATGTTGTTCACCAATGTCTCTCTAGTCCTGCCACATCAGAGGCCCTCTATAAACACTTTTTGAAAGAAAGCAAGAATTTCCATATGTCAATCACCTCCAATGGTCTGTTCCCTATACTTCTATTAATGCAGCCCCAAATAACATTACCTTTTTAAGTTGCCACAGTTCACTGTAGATGCACATATAATTTCCCCTTGATTGAACACCTCAAACTTTTTTCTATTACCTCCTGCTAAACCAGGTCTACCCCATCTCACACCCAGGCAATTCCCCAATTTAAATACTTGCTGCAGGAGTTTCTTATCAAGACAGAAAGAAGGAAAACCCATTTTCAGGATGAAAAGGGAACATGAACAGTTTCAGCTTCCGTTTTTCTCTGGTTCTGCCCTGGTTCACAGATTAATTTCTGGCACCAGGATCTGCGGCCAGATAGCAGAGAATCACAGAAACGCCTTCCCCGACTCGCAGAAGCCAGCAAGAATCACTCTCTTTACAATCGTCCATTTTACAATGTGTCTAATTATAACTGAATAAATTACTTCTGCCATTTTGCAGAAATACTTAAAATAAATAGCTCTCATTCCTTGAATTAAAATCATAGTCTTTTGTTCACTGTTTTCTGTTTCATAAAGCAACAGAGCCTGTTGATTAAAGATCATTTATAGGACTTCATTTTCCATCTATTTTATGATATCACTTTAAAATACCCCCAAATATTCAGCTGCAAGGAGGGATAAGAACAACTGGAAATTGGCTCTTTGAGACTTTTTGATGAGAAATGAAGTTGTGGATGTAACTCTCAACGAATGAACATATATTAGAAAAGCCTATTTTAATAACTGCTTGGTTCTTCTCTCTGAATTTTTTTCCTCTACCCAACTTCCTATATTTTTCTTGAGATTACAACATAATCCCCACTGACACACTAAATATTACCTCTCTGTAGTGAATGGATGACACTGAGACAATAAATCACTTTGAGCTAACACAATATGCCAACCAGCCCCAGCTAAGCCAAATATTTGACGAAAGACATACAAACTGAAATTTAGCAAGGCAGGAACACTCCGGGAATTATGTCCTGAATATCAACCATCTCTAGTACCTCTGCAGTGAAAAAATCAGATGTACAAGGAGGTCATATGTGAGTGTGTAGGATGATTCTGTGACCAGACCAGCCACAGTTAGCTGATCCTCAGAGACACCCCAGAAAGAGATTCTGGTTAGGCCACTGTCCAAACTTGGTAGATGTCATGACAAAGTAAAAACTCTTCAGTTCGAAACCAAAACCAAACACACAAACTAATATGACCCACTCTTTTCCTGCACTGTTGCAGAAATCAGCATGACATCAATGAAAAAGTCTGTCTGGTGAATTTGGCATGACACTATAAGCTGACACGTCAGGGGCCCTCATTTGCACACACGTCCCTTTTGAGACCCTGTATCTGACTTTGAAATTTAAATTGTATTTTTTTTAGAAGAATTTATTTATTTATTTATTTGTTTGTTTATTTATTTATTTATTTATGAGAGACATAGAGAGAAGCACAGACAGGCAGAGGAAGAAGCAGGCTCCCTGCGGGGAGCCTGATGCAGAACTCGATCCCAGGGCCCCAGGATCACGACCTGAGCAGAAGGTAGAAGCTCAACCACTGAGCCACCCAGGGGTCCCCAATTGTGTTCTTTTTCTTAAAGCAGTCCCCTAAATTATGTATACCTCTACAAAACCTCCTGGACCTGGCCCTGTTGGCCCTGCTTCACAAGTGATTCTAAACAGGCCTTCAGACATGCCCTCAGCTGTCAGTAGGAATAGATTGTGTTCAGAGGTCATCTGAAATCCCCAAATGGGAAGACAAAAGCATCCCTGGCCAGTGCCCAAGACCCTCCCTGAGCCGCCCAACAGAATGTCTCTGACTCCAATCTCACTGCCCTTTGCCTTCCACCAGAAACACCAGTGATAATTCATCCCAGTTTTACTTGAGCCAAGCACACTCAGTTCCATGTCATCCATCTGGATGCTTCTCCTTCAGGAGCCACCGAAGAGACACCACCAGCTCTTAGAAACCTGTTCTGGTGGCCCCCAGATCAAGCTGACTACATCCTCTCCTGTGCCCCCCAGCTAGGGGCTCAATAACTACCCTGAGCCTGAATTCTGTCTCCTACACTTACCAGAAACCCCCCCATGCCTCAGTTTCCCCACCAGTGAAATGGACAACACATACCCCCCCCCCACACACACACACACACAAAATGGACATGAGGCTAATCCTTGCTGCAAAACAGAAAATGCATGCCAGTCACCACCGTCATCATCATTCTACACCTCCCTTGGTCAGAAATCCCTCAACAATTCATTCTCCCCCATGAAACCAAGGACTTCTCAACAGCAGAGATGGAAGCCCACGCACAGAGCTCGGCGCTACATAAATGTTTGCTGAACACACGAAGGAATTGAGTGATATTTATATTCTGACCAGCAGAGGTAGGCCTCAATAATGCATCCCACCAGCTCTTGTTTGCTAACATTTGAAGTCTATATAGGAGAATGTGATGAAAAGTAGAAGACCAGAGGAAGGGGGAGGAAAGCAACTCTGCATTATGTTTCTCTGCATGTCTGCCAAGTCCTCCTTCTCCATCATATACCTGCAGATCCCACAGCTGCTAGGTGTCTACACAATACTCCTCCCAGACAGGCACCATCCCTCTACCTCTGTCTGTGGGCAGATCTCCAAGGGGCCTACAGATGAACAGAGACACTGGTCAGAGCCAAAGGCAGACCACACAACTTAGTACCCTTCCACTGGGCAATAAGCGCACACATCATTCGGCCCAGCTAGATCCCTACCATTGAATTAGACATCATGGGTAACTCCACAGCCCTAGACAAGA